>NW_019154099.1:41472063-42072063 GCF_002288905.1 Enhydra lutris kenyoni | reverse complement strand
TAAATGTTCTATAAATAGATATTTTCATGAATATCTTATAACTAGATATTCTATAAACATTTTACCAACATTTTATGAACAGAATTATTTATACTGCTGTCAGTGGATATTTGGTTTCCAGTTTTAAGTATCTAATCTTGAACATGTGTAAGCATTCTGTAATTTGTTTTGACTTTTTCTTTGAAATGCTCTCAGCTCTCTGATGACATTATTTTTTGTTTTTATAAATCCATGAGTAGATGGTAACAGAGACCCCTACACACACTTAAAAATTAATTAATTAAAAAATAAAAATAAAAACTAAAAAGACCAAACCAAAACAACAACAACAAAAAAACCCAAGAGGTACCATATAGTTTCTACAGTTTCATAATCATTTCATCAGAATGTACAGAGTTTTTCTGCCTCCTTAACTTACTCTCAAATTCTTCTCTTTTCTCCTGAGAGTTGTATTTCGTTTTGCTTTTCTATTCATGTTCACCCTCTATTACATTAAAAAAAATAGTTCTACTCTATTTGCTGAAACATTTTAGTGATTAATTCATCATTAGCATAAATTTAGTCAATGTTAAAAAAAAAGTTCAATATCTGTTGTTAACATATAATAATATGATAAACTGTGAAAATTAATTTATTTTCTTATCCTTAGTTTATTCATTAAATTGTACTCAATATTTAAATTTAAAATTCCAAAAATGATCTATATAATTATATTTATTCATGATACTTAAGTATCTTAGAGTACTTTTATCTTGGTGATAAAATTAATTAAAGCTATATTCCATGTTTATAAAATCCATATCTGATATTCCAACTTATGCTGGACATGAAAGGATATGAGCAAGTTAGTCAAGTGCAATAACAAGTTATTCTAGCCACTCCACCCCTATAGCTAAAGTGCATTTACACATATTTTTTTTTTAAGATTTTATTTATTTATATGACAGACAGAGGTCACAAGTAAGCAGAGAGGTAGGCAGAGAGAGAGGAGGAAGCAGGCTCCCTGCTGAGTACAGAGCCCAGTTTGAGGCTGGATCCCAGGCCCTGAGATCATGACCTGAGCCTCAGGAAGAGGCTTTCACCCACAGAGGCTTTAACCCACGGAGCCACCCAGGCACCCCGCATTTGCACATATCTTAAGATAGGTGTCTATTTCAGTTTTTACATACGATGGTAGCAATATATTTACCGTATGACATGGATAAAAATTTAGGAAATTAATAGTTGTCCTAAACTGTTTTTCACAAAATAATCATGTTTTATGTAAATATTTTTAACTCATTCAAAAGTCAATTACAGTTGTCTTTTTATATTTGCACACTTTCAATTTTTAAAGCTAAAAGGCCAACAATATGATTTACTAAACTATGAATGTGTTCATTAGGATTTTGAAAATTTATATAAATAGCAATATAATTTCTTTTTAAGGCTGAATTTATAGAAGAATTGGAAGTACAATGAATACTGTGAATCTTTGGGTACTTAAAATTCAGGTTTATCCCTTCAAATGGAATAACTAGAATTTTAATTGTGGTTAAAAATAACAGTCAATGGAAGTATTTTTATTTGACACTTTTTAGCACTGTTTTTTCCTTCAAAATCAGTTCTAATTTGTTTCTGTTTTATTCTTTTTATCTAATAAATATTCACTTCTATCAAATTTCTTGGCAAGGAATGAGTGTTTTTGTCATAATGAAATCTGATGAACCATAATCAGAATAATGACACATTTAACAAATGCATACATCTGGGTTCTTTTCAACTTAAGAGTGGGTGTTATTTTAGTGATTTATTGTAATTAGAATTTTACAAAATATACATTCACCTATATTTTTTCCATTTTTTTAGATTTTTAAAAGAGCATTTATGATCTTATTCGCATCACACATTCTGACGTTTGTTAATTTGGCTACAAAGTGACTTACATAGAAATATATAGATACTATGGGATCATTGCTGGAAATTCTATTGGTTCTCTTATTGCCATGAATATGAAATACATAATAACATCAATTAAACATTAGTGGGTTTTATTAGCATTAATGGAAATTATGCATGAGAATCAAATGGAGAGACACTAGAGTTCCTTAATTTAAACATTACAACACCATGAGTGTTTAAATTAAGAACCATTATTTCCAAGAAACGTTTAAAATTGAAGCATGGAATATTAGGGTTTTAGGTAATTTCCCCTTAATATATGTCAGAGCATCGTACATCTTTCTTATTCTGAATTCCTGACCTCTACCATATAAATCATTTTCTCTGCTGGCAATAAAAAGTACCAACCACTTCCTGTTCAGCACACCAATGCTGTACAACATAAATTGGCTTAATGCCTACTCATTTGTCAAGGTCTAGTGCAAATGCTATTGCTCTCCTGAAGCTTTTCCAAAAGCCACCATTACCAGACAAATTCAGTTATTAGTAAAACCTGAGGTGTTAACATATAATGTGATATTCACATCTGCATTTGAATGCAGAATAAAAATAATACCTATAACCTTATTTTATGGAGAAATTTCTATATGTATATAATTATTTATCATGAGAGGTCTTGATTTATAAAAGGCCATTTGTAAATTGAAATAAATTCCTTCAACATAAGCAGCTTTTAGACATCTTTGAGTTCAACAGACTATCTTTGAGTATATAAAATATGCATAAAAGGTATAAAAGGTATCAGAAAAATACAAGATACTAGAAATTAGACAATAGAATTAAAGATACAGAATATTATGAGTAAAAAAGTACACAGTTTCAAAACAATCCCTTATTACTAAGTGAGAAAAACATCACTTAGTCATGTGTTTCCCTTTGGGAAGCGAAAAGCTGTCAAATTCATAGAAAGTTTTTTTTCTGCCAAAGGGAAAAAAGTATCTTGCCAATTCTTTCTTTCTTTCTTTCTTTCTTTCTTTCTTTCTTTCTTTCTTTCTTTCTTTCTTTCTTTCTTTCTTCCTTCCTTTCTTTCTTTCTTTCTTTCTTTTTAAAGACAGCTTTTTTGATTTTTAAAAAATTTTTAAAGATTTTTATTTACTTACTTGAGACAGAGCACAAGCAGGAGGAGAAGGAAAGGGGGAAGCAGATGCCCTGCTGAGCACAAAGCCAGATGCGGGGCTTGACCCCAGGACTCTGGGATCATGACCTGAGATAAAGGCAGATGCTTAACAGACTGAGCCACCTGGGTACCCCAACAGCCTTTTCCAAAGAGAGAAAATTACAAGTATCTAAATATATCATTTCAATGACATTTTTATCTAGAATTATCTACTTGATAAAAAAGATTTTAAGATTTCTAATCATATCATAGTAATTTTCTCAATTTTTAAATGAGTATTCTTAAAAAGCTATGCAATCTATGTAAGCTTTTTGGTCCCCAAACCTCCCTTTTCTTCAGAAATCATGTAATGTTCAAGATCTTTGTAATTTTCAACATATTAATTTAAACTGGTTTCCTTATATTGTCTTTGCTTTTCCAAAATTTCCAGTCGCCCTTCCAAAGCAATGTCTTTTTGGCAGTAGCTCCTCTCAGAAAAGGTTTGATTAACTTATGAATGGGCATCATGCCATGTAAACAGACGTGGAAAGTGTAAACAGAATATATCTGTCAATATAGTCATGTGCTGGTATAATCCATGATTCCATTCTAAGTAACCATATTAATAAACAGATTAAACTGCATATATCTATTACATAGGCTCTTTAATGGTGAACAGGGACTTCTGGAAGCTGCCACAACTTTTTCAGGCCAGTAGGAAAATATTTTATGCATTAAAACAGCTTAATATATTAGACAAGTACAAAAATCTGCACTCTACCGATCCATTTGGAGAGTAGTGATGACAGCCTAAAAGGCAGTCTTAAAGTCCCATGCATTGTTTTATTTCTTCTTCAATCAAATATTACACATCTTTTAATGTTTTAGGCAATGTGACATATTCTTTTAAATATGTTGTTTGCTAGGTACAAAATTCAATCTACAAATATCATTCTTCTCATTCCTATTATTCTTATCATCTTTCAAAGATGAGGAAAACAGAGATTACCTCCTCCCCTTCCTTTGTCATTACAACTGTTACTTATGAAAGATTTTCTCCTAGCTCTATGTAAAACTGACAATCGGCTACTAATGAAGAGCTTGGATTTCTTTGCCTGAGTCACAATATCTGAGTCAGTGTAGAGAAACCATCTGTGGATGCTGATAATGCAGGAGTAAGATTCTCTACAACTGACATTTTGGTTTTATCACAAATTGAACAAGATGGCCTGGGGATAAGTAAGATCAAGTACCTACTACAGGAATCTTTTTACATCTGAGATTAGTGATCTAAGTACTCAATTTGGCCCAGAAGTAAAGGTTTATACTACTGCTTCTCATTCAGGGTAGAACTTTTGGGCAATCTCTTTGGACACCCAAATTGTGCAAGGTGAAACTAGAGAAAAGGCCAACTTTTCCCTTCCCAGGTAGAGAAAGTAACACAAGTCTGAGAAATGTATTTTTTTAAATTACAATATAATGCATTATTTGTTTCAGGGATACAGGTGTGTGGATCATCAGTCTTACACAATTCACAGCTCTCACCATAGCACATACCCTCCCCAATGTCCATAATCCAGCCACCCTATCCCTACCCCACACCCCCCAGCAACCCTCAGTTTGTTTCCTGAAATGGAGAGTCTCTTATAGTTTGTCTCCCTCCCGGATCCCATCTTGTTTCATTTTTCCCTCCCTTCCCCCCCATGAAACCCCCCCTTTCTCAAATGGATTTTAATGGTCAAATGAACATGTTTCCTGACAAAGTTTTATCATCAGCTGACTCTATAACCATACTTGAATTCCTTAAATTAAAAAAAAAATGTATTCAATCTATGCCTATTTTCCTCTTTTCTTAAATCCAACATATAATGGCCACAAAATCAGTTAAGCAATAAAGTCAGTGATATACAAAGAGCCAGAGTCTAAACCTACACCCTCCTACATAATGAATAATTAGTGAGGTGGCAAGTAAGAACTCAGAGGGAATGACACTGGAGCAATGAGGTGACATATGGAATGCACCCAAACATCAAACTTGAATCTGTTTCCAGACTCAGTGCAGAGAGATCAACATCCAGTGTTTAACAAGAGGCATAAGCCCAGATATAAAAAATGTATTTACATGAAAAATAAAGCTATTTAGTAATGTGTAGGTGGGACAAAAATCTGGCATATGCATTCTAGACACTGTGTGAAAGGCAAGTAGAAATTAGTTGGCAGGTGGCAGTTTAAGCACAGTTTTCTTTTCTCCTTCCTCCTTCCTTTATGATAGCAGAGCTAATTCTACCTCAGTTTTCACTCCATCCAGTGACTTCAAGTAACTATAAAATCTGGATTGGGTGTCTGGGTGGCTCAGTGGGTTAAGCCTCTGCCTTTGGCCCAGGTCATGATCTCAGGATCCTGGGATCAAGCCCCGCATTGGGCTCTCTGCTCAGCAGGGAGCCTGCTTCCTCTTTTCTCTCTGTGGGCCTCTCTGCCTACTTGTGATCTTTCTCTCCATCAAATAAATAAATAAAATATTTTAAAAATAATAAATAAATAAGTAAATATCTGGATACCCCAAAGGATGAAGATTCCCAAATCTTAATTTCTCCAAGATGAAAAAGTACTGCTCTGTTGTCCACAGTGAGTGGGAAACAGTGACTTGAATCTTATTTATCCCTTATTTTTCCAGTAGAACAAGAATCTTTCCAGCTGAAAGACACTTAATATTCAGTTACACTTAAACTATGTGTAAATGACATTTCAAAGAAGATGTATCAGGTGGAGGTAATTTGAATTCTCTAGGGAAAAAATAACTTTAACAAAAGTCTTATCTTGTAACAAAAAGCTTTAATAGAAAATGTAAAGGGGCGCCTGGGTGGCTCAGTGGGTTAAGCCTCTGCCTTCAGCTCAGGTCATGATCCCAGGGTCCTGGGATCGAGCCCCGCATCGGGCTCTCTGCTCAGCAGGGAGCATGCATCCTCCTCTCTCTCTCTCTCTGCCTGCCTCTCTGCCTTCTTATGATCTCTGTCTGTCAAATAAATAAATAAAATATTTAAAAAAATAGAAAATGTAAAGACACAATCTGTTTCTGTACTTGATATTAGCATCACTGGCCAGTGTTTTCTGACAACCAGAACAAAGTTATAAGAACCCCTACTATAGACACTATCATTCCACCTGAAGTCATGTTTCAATGTAAACATCTAGTTTATTCCCTGAGTACTCAACATTTTTATTGCATCACAAATCTCGGCAAATATTGCAACGAGGCTTCTCAGTAATTAAGAAAATAATGCTGTGATTATTCCACTCTTGTTTGGGCAAAATATTTTAAGTAATTTGGCTAACCATAGTTTTGATATGTTAGCATGTATAACCTCAGTTAATGAACTTGGCTAAAAGGAGTTTACACATAATAAATGAGCTACTTATTAAGGAATTACTTTGTGGAGAAGAGGGAAATGGTTTACCTTATTTGTGGTAATATGAATTGATGCTACATTTTTCAATTACCTAATATAGTGCAGTGTCAGCAAGTGTATTGTTATAAATGTTCTAAGTCTGCCATAAATCACCTCATGTATCAGAAAACCTAAATGAATACAATATTCTACTTAGGTTTTATTATAATCATTTAAAACACATTTTTTTCTGTTTTCTTACAAAGCTGTTCTTGTAGTTATTTAGAGTGACAAGTAAATAGATTCTCTTCTGTGCTCCTCACACTATTTTAGACTACTTCAGAGATGGCTCTTCTTCATGAAGAAGCTATTTAATTCTGATTAAATTCTACTTTATTTTGTAATATGCTCAGGAATGATATCTTTTACATTTGGATTGAGAAACTTT
Source organism: Enhydra lutris kenyoni (assembly GCF_002288905.1). NCBI lineage: Eukaryota > Metazoa > Chordata > Mammalia > Carnivora > Mustelidae > Enhydra > Enhydra lutris. The sequence goes on along the minus strand of NW_019154099.1, from coordinate 42,065,192 downwards.
GGTATCATGCAAATCTGAAATGGATGATCTGTTTGACATCTAAGTAGTAAAGATTGTATGGCTGACCATCTATACCTGCAGTTGTACTTACATTTATGTGTAGGTCTATCTTATTTCTGTTTATACACATCTGTGTATATGATATATAAGCTATGTGTTAATTTGCATCTCTGATGATGTCCTACCAATAAAGGATGTCCTATCAATAAAGGATGTTGATGCCTCTGTGTGTGTCTTTGTATACATATAAATTTATAACTATGGCATTCAAATCACTATAATTACATAAACATTCAACCTTAATTGACCCTTGGCTTTTCATATTGATGGACTGGCATAGTAAGATACTATAGGTACCACACATAGGCACAACTTGCTTGGATTAAGTTTAAGTCACACTCTCATGTGGCTAAATCAAAATTACTTCCAGTGTGCCTTTTAAATCATTCCCATTAGCACCATTCTTCAGTTTTATTGTGATGTCCCATTTTGCCTCCACTAATTATATTATGTCCTTATCCCCTATATTCATTTCTTTCTTTCAGTTATTTCTATGCTCTGTTATGGCAAAAGTACATTCTAAAACACATTATATCTCTTTGTGCTTATCTGTTTTCATAATGCATTGGTATTAGTTTGGACAGGCTACTAAGGAAATACATGTTTAATACCAATGTCAGCACATTCTAGGTGATGTAGCCCATGGCCTGTTTTAGTAAAGTTTTATAGAACACAGACATGCTTCTTTCTTTATGTATTGTCTGGGTCTGCCTTTGCATTATACATTCACAATTGAGTAGTTGTTATAGAGAACTTAGCCCACAAAGCAAAAACAGTTTTCTGGTTTTATGGAAAACAAAACAAAACAAAACAAAACAACAACAACAACAACAAAACTACTTCTGCCTGACACAACCGAAACTTATTTTCTGCTCACAAACGAGTTTTTGTTTGTCTTAAGATTCACTGGGTACCTCTCTTCCATGTGAGGGAACTTGTCTGGCGGTTCCTCTGTTATCTAGAGCATGTGGCTTTCAAGACTGCCTTGCTGTTTTCATCCTAAATGAAGGAAAGATGGGAATATTTGAGGTGTGAGGTCTGAATATGCCTAACGGAAAATTTCACTCATATTCCTTTGGCTGGAAATCAACCACTAGTCAGTCCAGATACAAGGGAGGATGAGTAAGTCACCCAATTTTGTAACAATGAAAAGAATAATGCTGAATAAGTAATATCTGCAACAAGTTCTAAGAGTTTCAGTTCTGGAAGAACTCAACAATTCAATTTCTCCAGGTCTGCCACTGAACACCCTTAGAAATTTTAAAAAGAAGGGTGATTATTGCCATAATAAAAAAGCCACAAGTCTCAAGTAGACTCTCAGTCTGGCTCATTGTGTTCTATCCCTCTGTTGAATGCTCAGATTTCCAAAGCAACAATTTCAAATTTTCCTTACTTTGTCTAACCATTTACTTCTTTTCCATCCTGTTCCATCCTCTCGGTCTTAAAATTGTTTCTGGTTTGTAGAAAAATGAGACAGTTGTCTCTCAACTTCTCTGTCCCTTATATCAATTTACCTGCAGCTACAGGCATCCCTTCTCCTCTTTCTTCCTTTTATAATATGAGAGCTGTACAATCTAACTCAAGGACAAAATTTGTACTAGAGTCATGCCTTTGATTTAATAATGTTACATCATTTATTATTCTTCGGGCTTATTTTGTTCAAAACATCTTTCTCAAATAATAATGCCCTTTTGGAATGTCTATTTTATCTTAACTCAGAGAATAAATAATCCAGCCATTACCTGGTACATATTTTTCCCCATCTTTACATAGCTTCTACTGGATGCCACTCTTCAAAGCTGAAATGACACTCACTTCTCTCAGGTCAAAGAGAAGGTGACTCATTAACAAGGACTATCTACCAATATAGCTGCGTCCATGATCAGCAATCTCCTCTCTGAACTATGTATTCCAGATTCATGTGTTCTATTGTACAAAAACACACTAAAGGCCATCCTGTTAATCATATCTTTTATTTTTTTTCCACTGTCACAAAGGCCAATGAATACCATGACCACTCATTCAAGTTGCACAACCAAGAAAACAAACATATCTAAACTTAATAAACCTAAATATATCCGTCATCTTCATGTCTTCCTTCCTCTGCTGAATGCCTCCATGACGTGTCCATTTTAAACAAACATTAACGTCAAAACATACAAGGTCAAAACATCTGAAACTCTGTTTAAGTCTCTTCTTTCTAGTCTAGGCTGCCATTTACTTCAAATAACAGAACAATCTTACCTAATTATATTCATTAATAAACTTTTTTTTTTCCAATTTCTAGCCTCCACAATGTAGGCAGAGAAACAGGATTAGTAATCAGTATCATAATTCCTCCTTGCGTTAGTTTCTTTCCCAGATACAACTGTTCCCCTTTAAACAACATGCTCAAGACCAAATTTGGGGAGTTTGGGGGAAAATGTTTAAACCCTGAATAGATAAGCTACTTCTTATCTTCAAACTTATCCCTTACAGGATCCTCTGGACCCCCACCTCACACATCTTTTCGTCATTACATCCGGACCATTCTGTTTCTTCCTTCCATTGCCACTCATCCTACTTCAGGATGTTTCCTCTTCAAAGGGTTAACATCTGTTCAGACCTCAGGTCTAATAATATTTCAAGGAAAATTAGGATTATATCATTTCCCACCCCCTTTAATAATGCACCTTTTACTTTACTTTTATAGCACTTACTAGCGTTGCCATTTGGTTTTAATGTGACCATTATTCATGGGCTTATTCAATTAAGGTTTGCCTAATTCATCAGACTGTGAACTCCAGGAAAGCAAGACCTTTAATTTTGCTCTCCAGCTTGATTCCAGTACCCGGCATAGTGCTCAAAATTGGGTAGGAAATGAAAAAGTATTTAATAAAGTATCTCACAAATAATCTGATCAATAAAAACAAAACAATTCAAACTGTCACATGAATTCACAGTATTATCTTGTCCAAAGTGATTTAGTCTTTGACTCTCAACTCTACTCACCCACCAGATATCCAGGCATTTTCCACTTGTGAATAACTACAAAACTGTGATAAGCATAATTTAAAAAGACAGTGCACCCCATGGATGAACTGCTCTAATTTAGTGGAACAAACTTTGCTCTATCGAATTAATCTTTCTAAACTGCCACCACATCATGTCTTTATGTGAGCAAAGTGGAGTCTACTTTGTTCACCTGTTTCTGTATGTAATTGAATAGTATCTTCTATATGTATAGTATCTTCTATTGTATTGTATAGTATCTTCTATATATCTCTTTTCTATAATAAGTAAAATAGATAGCTTTTTATTTTCTGTTCAAGATGTCTTAGTCTATTTGGATTGCTATAGCAAAACACCATAGACTTGATGGCTTATGAACAAATTTCTCAATTCAGGGGACTGGAAATTCCAAGATCAAGGCACTGCCAGATTGTGCATCTGGTGAGGACATATTTCCTGGTTCATACAGGTACCTGTTTACTATGTCTCAGTGAGGCAGAAGAGTGAAGGAGTCCTCTGATTTCTCTTTTATAAGGATACTTCCATTGATACGGAGTCTGACCTCATGTTCTTATATCTACCAAAGACCCAATCTCCTAACACTACCACACTGGGCATTAGGTAACATATGAATGTTGGGGGCAAATATTCAATCTGGAGCACAAGTCCTGTTTTTCTAATATTTAAGTATGGCTGATTTTTTTAAGGTAAAATGTAAATATTGAATTGAAATTTTAATTAAAAGAATTATACAGTCCCATGCACACATAACAAAGAATACAGAGATCATATGTATATTTGCCACTTTCCCCCAATGGCAACTTTTACAAAACCATGATGTACACTGAAGATATTAACATTGATTTAAAAAAAGAAAACACTGCTTTTATTTTAATATCCTGTTCTTTAATTCATTTTTATGCATGATTATATTTTTATAAAATTTTACCCAGTGTACAGGTTTATTTATCCATTACCACAGCCAACATAACTATCACTTCTTTGTATTCTCTGATATCTGTGCCCATTTCCTCCAACCTCCTCTGACCTTCATCACTAACTCCTAGCAATCACTAATTTGCTCTCCTTTTCTAAAATTTCATCATTTCAAAAATGTTATATAAATGAGGGGTGCCTGGGTGGCTCAATCAGTTAAGCATTTTACTTTGGTTCAGGTTATGATCTCAGAGTCCCAAGATCAAGCCCATGTCAGGCTCTATGCTCAGTGAGGAGTCAGCTTCTCTGCCTCTCTCTCCCTTGGACCCTCATCCTGCTCATGCTGTCTCTCTCCAATAAATAAAACCTTTTTTAAAATGTTATATAAATGAAATCATATAGTATGTAACCTTTTAAAACTGCATTTTACATGCATAATTCCCTGAAGTTATGTTGTAAAAATCAATAGTTCTTTTTTTTTAATTGATGAGTATTCCATAGAGTGGATGGACGGGCGTGGGTATATTTGTGTATCAGAATTTAACAATTCATTCCTTGAACAGATATCTGGGCTATTCCCAATTTAGGGCTATTCCAAATAATGCTGTTAAGAACACTCATATACAACTGACCCTTGAACAACACAGGTTTGAACTGCATGGATGACTTACATGGAGGTTTTTAAGAGTTGACAGCAAAAACCAGAAGGGGGGCACCTGGGTGGCTCAGTGGGTTAAGCCTCTGCCTTCGGCTCAGGTCATGATCCCAGGGTCCTGGGATCGAGCCCCACATCGGGCTCTCTGCTAGGCGGGGAGCCTGCTTCCCTTCCTCTCTCTCTGCCTACTTGTGATCTCTCTCTCTCTCTGTCAAATAAATAAACAAAATCTTAAAAAACAAAAACAAAAACAAAAAAAAACCCAGAAGGCATTTATTTACACATGCCCACCCTAGAATCCACAACACCAAACTGAATGTGACTGGGCAGGGCTGGAGGTTGCCCCTTGTGCCTGTGGGGTGGTTGGTGGAGCATACAGGGCTGGTGGGCAGGGTTGCTGGGCTAAAATGGAGGAATGTGCCCCCTCCCCCAAGTCATCAGCCCACCAGGCTCTGGGGCTCTCCTGCAGTAGCCTTGGGCCCTGGCCCCATGACATCTCAGACACCAGCCCATTTGTGTGGCTATGGCTGCTGATGGTCTTGACCTGGTGGTCAACCTCTAGGCACATAAAGAGCTTTGCTGCCTGTGGGTCCACCCTGAAGGTATCACTGAGGGGCTGAGGTCACCAGGCTGCAGAACATCACCATCCCTGGGCCAGCCCTACTTCTGCCACAGCTCGTGTCCCAGTTGGCCTGGCCTACATCTGCATGGAATTTCAATAAATATGACAGTTCTGTTAATTTATATCCTCTTTATGATTTTAACATTCTCTTCTACTGTATTTTATTACAAAAATACAGTATATAATACATACAGTACAAAAAAGGGTATTCATGGACTATTAATGTTATTGATAAGGCTTCCAGTCAACAGTAAGCTATTAGTTAAGTTTGGGGGGAAATAAAAGTTAGATACAGATTTTAACTTTCAACTGTGCACAGGGTCAAAGCCCAAACCCCTGCCTTGCTCAAAGATTAACTGTATACGTTTGTATGTGAACATGTTGATAGTGCTCTGGGATAAATGGCAAAAAATGCAGTTTCTGGGTTTTATGGTAATTGCAAGGAATTACTTTTTAAAAACTTCTCCCTACATTTTCACAAACTGTCATAGGTGTATTCTGAATGGCAAAGCTACTTGAGTACAGGATTGTTCGTGTCTTTGAGTAATATGTATTCACAAATCAAAAACTGACAGTATACTGATATAAAATAAAGGTCAACTCACAGAAAGGATATCTTTCATCCTAAGCCAACTTTTGCTAATAGTTCAAAGGATGCAGACAATCACAAATCACAGGTTAACAAACTTGGCAACAGCTGAGACCAGTCCTGAAGCTTTCCAGATCCTTTCTTTCCCACATTAGAGCAAGCACTTATTCAAATTTAATATACAAGTTCCCAAGAGATGCGTCAGGGCATCACCTACACAAATGGAGTTATTTTAGTCATACAATATCTTCATTGATACCGTGATAATTACAAACTGTCACTGACATTTGTGAGCAGTCTATGCCCTATACATCTATAATACTGAGGCTTATAAGCCATTTTCACAGACAAGGTATATCCTGTTGAAAGTATTTGATAAAAACTCTACTTTGTTTCCACTAGTAAATAACATCTGGAAGTAAGATTAGCTTGATTACAAGAAGGTCAGACCATATCATCTTTTTTTTTATTTCTTCATGAGAATTTACAAAGGCAAGGAAAATGGATCGCGGACTAGTTACTAACTCCTCCTTTCTGATCCACACGGTTTTACTTCAGAGGTCCCTAAAAATATTTTTATAACAAATATGAATGGGGTAGAATATACAAACACACACACACACACACACACACACACACACGGAGAACTTCTGGGCTTTTCATCTATACTAGGAAAAATAAAATTGACCTCCTATCCATAACATCTTTGTGTACTGGTCTTTTTTTTTTTTTCTAGCAGAATTTATTCAGGCTTTTTCATAGAGAAAAATACTGATAATTCTCACCATAAATGTATTTTTAACCTTTCTTCTCATCTCTAAAATACACTTGCAATCTTGACCTATACAAAATATAAAGGCCACCCTTTTGTGTATTGATTTCTTTTTTTTTTTTTTTTTTGGTCTGTGGTCATGCTTTGCAATGCTTATGGATAGGAATTTTATATAAGCTACTAACAGTTTTCTTAGAAACCTTACTTTGTAGGATATTTTCAGTTAGTATTTGAGATGAACTTTATAAAATTTTCAGTGAAGGTGGCAAAGGTCACAAACGAAAACATTTTATTTTTTTAAAGATTATATTTATTTGACAGAGAGAGACAGCATGCCCATAAAAGCACAAGCAGGGGGAGTGGCAGGCAGACAGGGAGAGGAAGAAGCAGACTCCCACTAAGTAGAGAGCCAGATGCAGGGCTTGATCCCTAGGACAGTGGGATCATGATCTGAGCTCAAGGCAGGCACTTAACCGAGTCAACCAGGTGCCCTTAAATGAAAATATTTAAACAGATAGGTGTCCTTGTGAAAAAACAACCTCAATGGCTTTAATGCCAAATACAAGAAAAACAAACCAAACAAACAAAATTTTTAAAAGATGACCACCACAGAGCAGGAAGTTCAGATAGTCACTATCTTTTCCATAGACAGATCCACATGTCAAGTTGAATCAATCCCACACTTGTCTGAATGTATTGCTTGTTGTGAAGCAATATGGCATGCAGGCTGTTGTGATGGGAATACAGGATCCTAGCTTAGAATAAAAAGGGTAGTTTCGGAAGATGGGCTCACTCAACATTAACTATCATATACATATTTCTCTATTCCATTGGTATCAGTAATCTAAAACTTTAAATAAATTATGTGAAATAAAGCCCCAACTCATTAAAGTCATAGGCAAAAGCATAGAGAGTCAATTATCACATGGTTTCACTTACTTGTGGAGCATATGGAATAACCCAGAGGACATTGGGAGATGGAGAGAAGTGAGATGGGGGAAACTGGAGGGGGAGACAAACCATGAGAGACTGTGGACTCTGAAAAACAAACTGAGGGTTTTGGAGGGAGGTGGGTGGGGGGTTGGGTGAGCCTGGTGGTAGGTACTCTGGAGGTCATGTATTGCATGGAGCACTGAATATGGTGCATAAACAATGAATTCTGGAACACTGAAAATAAATAAAATTAAATTAAATGAAAAAAAAAGAACAACTTTCATAATCTAAAAAATAAAAAAGTCATATGTAAAATCTAACTTTGACAGTGTAAGCAAAGTAAAAAAGAAAAACAAAAGGAAATAGTAGCCAGGAAAGTAAAAGTCACTATATGAAAAATTAAAAATATAAGGTTCTTATAAATATAGAGGTGTTTTTTATCCTTTTGGTATGCTATTTTGATCATATATTTATCGTACGGAATGTAACATTTCACTTTTGAGTATATTTTGTACTTTATATATGAAAATATTATCTTGATTTAAAAAATAGAAATGTGTCCACAGTCTAAACTTTTATTACGTTTTTCATAAACAAAGGCATTATCTCTAGCTGTACAAGGACAAATCACATTTAAAACCTTGAAATTGGGGGCGCCTGGGTGGCTCAGTGGGTTAAAGCCTCTGCCTTCAGCTCAGGTCATGATCCCAGGGTCCTGGGATCGAGTCCCACATCCGGCTCTCTGCTCAGCAGAAAGCCTGCTTCCCCCTCTCTCTCTGCCTGTTTCTCTGCCTACTTGTGATCCCTCTTTCTGTCAAATAAATAAAATCTTTAAAAAAAAAAAAACAAACCTTGAAATTGGTTTCTTTGTGAGCACAGGAACAAATAATAGAACCTTCTTATTCTGAATCTTGGAGACCTCCTACATAGACAATTTCTTCATAGTTCCTATTGTGAAAGGTTCAGGGGCAGAGCTATACAAACTGGAAACCCCAAAATATAAAGAATATATTATCATACCTGATTTTATGTTTCTGTGATTGTCTTTAATAATACTGTAGTTAGTAGTGTAATATGCAAATATCCAAATATTCCCTAAGGAACTACACTTCTGAAATTTTGTTACACTACCCCACTGTCCACTATCTCCTAGCAAGGGGATCAATTTACTCTTCTTGTAATTCCTTTTCATCCTCCCTCCTCTAAACCTCATTCAGAACTTTGAAACTGGGGTAGCTCAGCCATTAAATGTCTGCCTTTGGCACTTCCACTCAGGTCTTGGTCCCAGGACCCTGGGATCAAACCCCGCATGGGGCTTCCTGCTCTGTGGGAAGCCTGTTTCTTCCTCTCCAACTCTCTGTGCTTGTGTTCCCTCTCTCACTGTGTCACTCTTTGTCAAAGAAAGAAAGAAAGAAAGAAAGAACTTTAAAACTTGGAAGTATTGCTTTTATATGCCTTATCAATGTTTGAGACACAATTCATGCCCATTCCTTCACATTTGTTTTTCTTAGCTTCAGTTTCTTTTTTCATCTCTTTAAAAATAAGGCTTTGCATATTTTGTCCAGTTACCATATTTATTGGACTTCAAAGTCTCCAAACATGCTTTGAGATTCTGGATAGCAAGGATATTTGACCCATCTTGGTATCCTCACAGTACCTACACCAAGCCTGACACTTTCCCCATCACATATACTCCTTCCTCCCCTGCTCCATTAAAAGAACTGCAAAATATCCAGTGGAAAACCCTTCCAAATTAAGTCTCAAGTGCCAACATTTAATTTGTGCCATCTCAGGTTTCTTCCCTGAACAGAAGAAGTATCCTTTTGAAAATACTGAAAGTTTCCTGAAGTGTTATTATACAATGTTAAATATTGTCTTTTGCTGAACCCTACAACCAACTCAAGAAAGAAAATAAAATTGTTAAGGGCAATTTAGAAAGTAAATTGTTTTTGTTATTGTGGTGACTAAAATTCTCATTCCAGAACACCTAACTTTGTTTTCTTGGGTTAAACATTCTGTTGTAGATATTATATTTGTAGTGTGATTTTTTTTTTTAATTTGGGCAAGCAGAAGTAATACATCCTGATCATTTTTGTATGCCCACCTCTAATTTATAGAGTACAATTTCTGTTTTTTAAATATTATTTGGGTGTGAGAAGTTAAGTTCAAATGTCTGAGAGTTTCTTAAATCTAGCTATTGGCTAAATTCTGCCAAATCAGAGGCACATAATAACAATACCTTAATGTTACAAGATTACAGTCTGCTCATGGACTCATGATGCTCACATACAGCAACCTTGTTGACCTGAATTGTCTGAATGTGAAAACCAGGGAGCTGATGATTCTACAGGCTCTAGGGCATTTGATAATTCCAGCTGTGCTAGCTGTGGAGCTCGCCAATAAATCCTGCCATCACCCAGGGCTTTTCCTAAAATCTGTGCTGTCATGGATTTAGAGACCCACTGATAAATGATAAGAACACTTGATAAAAATAACATCAGTTAGCTTAGTCCTGATTTTTTTTTTTTTGTCATTATTCTCACAGATTTTCTGACAGAGACAATAACCTGTATTCTCAGTGAATGGATACAATTTTACCTTAAAAAAGCTCCAAGTTTGCTTTATTACAAAGACTATTATGTATTTTTTTGGTGTGCTCCTGGGGATATATTAGACAGTCAGAAAAAACAAGCTATAAAACCTTCCTGACAATGAAGCAGAAGACAGTCTAGTTCTCTGTGATGAGGAGAGAGCATCTACCTCACAAAAACACAATCCAGGCAGTAATTACATGAAAGAGAGACATTAAAGGAGATGTTCTTAGAACATACCATCATATCTGAAATATCTATGGAAACAAGGTATAATTTTCTAGGCTCACAGCAACAACAACAAACACCGATATTTACACTATGTATAACAGTTTGCACAACAATTTTGGATGCATTCATCTTTATATTTTAGACAAAGAAAAGAGAATGAACAAAGAATGAAAGGAACATGAAAATCCCTACATTTCCCTACCAACACTTAAGAAGGATAAGACTTCAGTTATGAGGGCTTGTTTACACGTGAGCCACGTTTTCCCTGTGTGACAATATGCAAGTGAGTGCAGGGCCTCTAACACGGAAGAGGCCTGACCTGCTTCTCAGACGACAACACAGTGGCGGGCACACAACAGGTAGTCAACAGACCTTTGTTGCTTCAGGAAAGTGTGAGATCACAAAAGGATTCTTCATACCAAAGGAGGAATTAAAAATACTGTAATACTAGGAAATGGTCTCTATGCTACTCCTTTTTTTAATAGAATATAAAAATATTTTGTCAAGTTTGGCAATGTATGTACTTATTTCTTCAGTAAATACTGAGTGAATTCTATGTGTCATAAACTGAATACTGAGGATGTGCCAGTGAGTGGAAGGAATGACAGAAAAATTCTTCTCGTGGTGCTTGCATTCAGATGATTATTTTGTTTTCAAATAGAAAATAAATATTTCTTGAATAAAGAATTTACACTAATTTCCTTATAAAAATTTCACTCAATTTCTTTAATATTTATTTATTTAGAGAGAGTTGCCACTGGGGGTAGGGTCAGAAGGAAAGGGAAAGAATCTTAGGCAGATTCCCCACTGAACATGGACCACCATACCCGCTCTCCCACCACAGGGCTCAATCCTAGGACTCTGAGATCATGGCCAAAGCCAAAATCAAGAATCTGATACTCCCAGGGACCCCTAAAATTTCACTCAATTTCTGAGTGTTTGAAAGCCTGAAACTCCAAATTCGATCTTATATGTCACAGAAGTAAGCTTCTACATGAGAAAGCCCCTACATTGTCACTATTCATTTGGTTACTAATCTCTCCCTATAACACAATTCATATGTGTGTATCGATATTTATGTTGTGCTCACAGCAAAACATGTAGACTGTATTTCATAAAGAGGTCTTTGATTTCATATTAAAACTACATGGGGCGCCTGGGTGGCTCATGGGTTAAGCCTTTGCCTTTGGCTCAGGTCATGATCTCAGGGTCCTGGGATCAACGAGCCCCACATCAGACTCTCTATCTGCTCAGCAGGGAGCCTGCTTCCCCGCTCTCTCTCTGCCTGCCCCTCTGCTTACTTGTGATCTCTGTCAAATAAATAAATAAAATCTTAAAAAAAAAAAACTACATCATCTAACTTTCCATTAATGTCCATTCATGTAGCATCAGTAAGCTTTCAAAATCATAGAATTTCTGGTAAAATTCCCAATGTTTAACTTATCAACAAGTTTGTCATTTCATATACAAAAATTTTATATACCTTTTTCAGAACCTAAAAAGTCAAACTGATCCATTTTATTTATAAGCTACTAGCAAGATATTTGGAGATAAATATAGTTTATATTCTTGAGATATCAGCAATCAAGGTCCTTTTTATTAATGCTGTAAAAGGATGTTTGAACTGATAAATCACTCAGATAAAGTTGGCTCATCAATCATAATGTAGGCTAAAATAAAGACAATAATCAAAATAAATCTTAAATTATTACTATTTTTTTAAGAAAGAGAAAATCAGGTTGGTAGATAATGTGAAATTTTATTTTAAAGAGTGGATTATAAATAACCACTGGGATTATTATTATTATTATTATTTATTTTTTTTTGGTACAACAAAATTTTATCACCTTCCTAGATTCTAACTTTCTGAGCCTTTAGGTGTTTATGGCCTAGTATATTGATACAGTTGTTTTTTACTGGCAGAAAAATTCTGTATAAGTCTCAATGATAAAACATATGACTGACTTATTGGGGCCCTGGGGTCACAGGGAGATGCTGGAATAAAAAATAGTGACAGAACTCATCCAAATACATTAATCAGGAGCACTTGGGTGGCTTAGTTGGTTAAGCATCTGCCTTCAGCTCAGGTCATGATCCCAGGGTCCTGTGTTCAAACCCCATGTTGGGCTTCCTGAGCATCTGGGAGCCTGCTTCTCCCTCTCCCTTCTGTTTGTACAGAGGAGTGTGCATACTCTCTCTTAAATAAATAAAATCTTAAAAATACATTAATCAAAATTCAAATGATATATTCTCCATTCTGTCCTCTGCATACACAGTTCTATATTTTAGGTAGAATAGACATTTATGAGCTTAATTTATAAATAAAGGTTAAATAATACTAAATCATTTAATCTAAAAGAGTGTCTTTATTAACATACCAAAACATCAACTCAGATGGACAACTGATGCATGAAAATATGTTCAACATCACCAAACATCAGGGAAATCCACAATGAGGCATCACCTCACGCCAGTCTGGTTCGTCTCAAAAAGAGAAGAAATAACTGTCAGTGAGTGTGTGAAGAAAAGGGAACCCTTGTGCACTGTTCGTGGGAATATAAATTGGTACAAGTACTGCAGAAAATAGTATGGAGATTCTTCAAATTAAAAATAGAAATACTGTATGATAGAGTAAATCCACTTCTGGGTATTTACCCAAGAAAACAAAACACTAATTCAAAAAAAATATATGTTTCACTTTGTTTATTGCAGCATTATTTACAATGACCAAGATATGGAAACAACTCAAGGGTCCATAAACAGATGAATGAATAAAGAAGACCTACACCCACTAGAATATTAGTCATAAAAAAGATGAATCTTTCCATTTGCAACAGCATGGACAGACCTAGAGGGTATTACACTAAATGAAATAAGTAAACAAAACAAAACAAACACTACAGGATTTCAGTTAGATGAAATTTTAAATGACTTAAGGTCTGTTCAGTACCAGAAAATATATCTTCTGTTGTGTATAAGTTGTATATAATTCTGCTTTTATAGTTCCAAAATGTATCAAATTGGAATGTATCAAAATCAGAAAAAAATACATCTCCTAAAGTTACTTTTGGACTTTTATGGACATTAAATTGTACAGATTACCTTGAAAATTATAATTTTTTGAAATGTTCAGTAATATATGTGACAAATGAAAAAAAAATGAGTAGCATAAAACTACTCAGAATAGACAATTTCAAAAGGTGAAATACTTGGGACACCTGGCTGCCTTTGGCTCAGTGCAGGATCTCAGGGTCCTGGGATGGAGCCTGGAGTCAGGCTCCCCACTCAGCGGGGAGTCTGAGTCTCCCTCTTCTCCTCCACCCACTCCTCCTTGCTCTCTCACTCTCTCAAATAAATAAAATCTTAAAAAAATAATAATAAAAAGGAAAGAAATTCCTGACAAATTCCCTTCATAATCTGAAATTTTGGTACATGTGAAAATTTGGTATTTTTTTAAAAGTAGAACCTTTGCATTGGGTAAGTAGCCTCAGAAGTTTGAGATTCAACTCTTTATAGGAAAATAGGAAAGGAATATGCCAAATTTACTTTTAATGGCAAAATGTCAACATATCACAGACACTATTGAGAGGAACAAAATTGAAAAGGAACCAGTTCTTAATACCAAAGGATTTCCAGACCTGTATCTGTGTCAAACTTATTAAATAACTATGCTAATATATAATACACATTATAGTAGGAACATACTACAGCTGCAAAGGTGAGGAAATGTTCATTTCTCCCTAGAAGATGTTCAAGTAGCAAATTTACCTGTGAAGATACTCAGGGAAATCACATAATAGCTAATACATATAAAATTAGCTATGACATTGGTACAATCTTAGTTATTACTTAATAGCAAATAATGGTGACTAAAATATCTAGGTTCAAAAGCATACTATATTTACTACTTACCTCTTAGCCACAGAATTCGTTTGTCTTTCCCATAGCAAATGCCTTTTCTACCCTCAGTTTAATTACATCTGAGAAGCCTTAACATTCAATATTTAAGTGACACTCAACCCTGTGCCTTCAATTCCCACTCTGGAATCTTCCTCCTCTGATGAATGCTGTGTCATATATCCCTATTCAACTTTTTTACCTCTGTGTAACATAACCTTTAAAACTATTTTTCTCCTGAAACAAATATTTTTCCCTCCCTTTTGTAAATTTATGAATGCCCTCCTTTTTCTTAAAATATTATGTTCTTCTATCTCCCTCAGTTGTTTTTCTCCCAACCTCTCACACTGTGATTGGTTATAAAATCTACCTAAACTGTTTTTAGATTGGCACATACATTATTTAGCACTTTATTAATTATAGTAAATAAAATACAGAAATTATTTGTCCAAAACTTATAGGAAGGCATATAATAGTAAGGCAATATCCTACATGTATGTGTCATCACTATGACAACTTCTGAAGTATACAGTTAAATCAGAAACATTTTTAATGAATTTAAAATCATCTAGAGAAATCTGGGAAAGCAGCTTTTCTTTCTAAACCCTACTTTGATCCTCTTTTAAGAGGCTGGAAAAAAACAAACCAGGCATTTTCCATAATTCTTGTATTACTTTCCTGAAATTACACTCATTTATTGATTTGTAAAATCAATAATATGAAAGTTTTAGTGATGGTTGTTATTGCTGTTGTTCCTGTTTTAACACAGTCTAGTTCTAGTTCCCTGAGATGAAGCTCAAACAAATTGCTTAATGCTGCCAACTGTCTGAAAATCTAGATTATATAAATGGCTAAACAGCCAAGATTCATTTTATGTTATCTTCTTTTATATTCATAGGTTATTCCTGGGAATATATAATGTTTGAGAATCTTTCTGCTCCCCCCGTCTTTGTACTGCAGGTAGGACAAATTAATCTGTTTTTACTTAGTAATAAATATCTTTTTGTGTACTAAAGCTCCATTTTATGGACTTTTTCCTGTTAAGATGAAAATGAAACATTTTTAGATACATAGATAAACTAATCACTGCATTCATGAATGTCTGTGTGTGTGTCTGCATATTATCAATCTTTTGTATTATTTGCCTTGCAGGTATGTTTTCTGTTAGTATGCACAACAGGCTTTACTCTAAGAAGCCCCAAATGAAGCAAATCCAGAAGCATGTATGACCATATACTACTATTACACACTTAAAAAATAGCTCTGTGTTTTCAAAATCCATATGGTTGGTCTTTACAACTATGGGATAATATGAATAAAGCTATGCAAAATATATACATCACTGGTATTAAACCATTTCTAGTCTAAATCCTAACCTCAAATATATAGGCTTTAAAAAACCTGGGCAGGAATATAGTAGTGGTAGTACCAATGATCAGAAGTGTTAACGATGGACTCAAGCCTATGTAACATCAGCAGAGTCTCAGCTTTTAGTAATGTATTTTCAGGCAAATCCTTAGTAACAGTTATATTTACAAGAAAATCAAAACAAGTGCATAAGGTGGTTTGTATTCTTCATTTTTTCAGAGGGTGAAGATCTTTACAAATTGGTTATGTAATGAAATAAACACAAGAGGTCAATGCCTTCAAAAGGATCAAAGATTAGGTCTCCCAAGCCGCTAAGGACACCTAACCAACTACTGGACATCTTTGCAATAGGTGGGATGTAGATTATCTTTCCTTATCCATGCAGATAGAAAACAGTCATAATTTTCATGTAAAAATGTCAGCATATTAAGTATTTCCTTTATAGTTTCTCCCCAGTCTCTTGCGGTATCCCTCTTTCCTCCTTTCTCTGAGATGTGATATTTACCATTGCCCTCCAAGTAACGGAAGTTCCCCTCTATGCTACCCAGCCAAAATGCTCCTTAGGTAGCGCCTAATCTTCAAAATAGGAACATTATTTGAAACTTAAAATACAGCAAGCTAAATCAATTAGCATAAAAATGTAAATGACTCATCTTATTCTTGAGGTAACAGCTTCTGAGAGTTATTTACATTGTTAATCCAAAAGAACAAGTATTGCGTGGATTACAGAGTGGAGACATCAAGTTGTATATAAGGAAGAACCTTCTATGTCGGTTTATAATTTCTCTGCTTATGGGAAAATTATTCTTTGCTTATAGAGTTAGAGAGAAAACACTTCGTTAGTAAAGTTTCATTTGTTACATTGGGGTGATAGAGACGTCAATTATAAATGCATTTTTATAGATTTTAATTATAGAATATATTTATAAAAATTGAGAAGGCCAGCCCTATCTCAGACATTATGAATTCTTATACAGGTATTTAGGCATCTTTAGTAAGATCCTTAATGCTTCTCATATAACCAAAATTTTAGATTCACCAATTTAAATACTGTTTTTCTTGGTCTTTGTTTAGGGGGATGCAATCATTTTTCTACATTAAAATTAGCCAGTACAGCAGTCCCCCCTGAACTGCAGTTTTGCTTTGGAAGGTTTCAGTTACTGTCATCCATGGTCCTTAAGCAGATGATCCTCTGACAAATCATCATCAGATCAATAGCAGCCTAACAATATGCCACAATGTCTATGTCACTCATCTCACCTCATCTCATCACGTAAGCATTTTATCCTCTCACATGATTACAAGAAGGGGGAGTACAGTTCAATAAGATTTGAGACCATATTCACAAAACTTTTTATTACAGTAGATTGTTGTACTTCTCTATGTTATTATTGGTAAGCTCTTACTGTGTTTAAGTCATGGGTATGTATGCAAAGGAAAAAATGTAATATATATGGTATTTGGTATTTGGTATTTGGTACTACCTGTGGTTTCAAACATCCACTAAGGGTCTTAGAATGCATTCCCTAACAATAAGAGACTAACATGCAATGAAATGTTTGACCCCAATATGGTATTTGCTGTTTTACTAATTTTATAAAGTATATCTCTGATGTATTAGATTATGTGTAAATTGTAATAGCTGCTCCTGAGTTGATGTTTCTACTCACTTTTTGATGATGTCTGAGTTTTTCTAAAAATATTTTGAGTCAGATATTAAGGAAGGAAAATATGATGACTTGCTATGGTTGTATGTTTGCACATATATGTAGTGATAAAAGTTATACACTCTTATACAGAACTTTTTTATACACTTTTTACACTTTATACACTTTTTATACACTCTCTATACAGAACTTTTAAATTACAATTATCATAAATATTCAAAGAAGTATATCATGTTAAGTGTTGAATACATGGACACTGTTTTCCTAGGAAAAGGACTATCTCAAGGGTAGCATTTTTTAGAACATTATATAAATTTTCTGAGAATTGAAAAACCAGTCATTTGGGCATGCATCACATGGTTACATCTCAGGAAAGCTTAATTCTGTGACAGAGAGCTTAAAAGTATTAACTAAAGAAATAATTGAATGTTCTTGAAGCCACTTCATATTTATAAATCTGTCAACCACCAACACAGCACTACTTGACAGAATAATGCAACTAATTAAAATGAAACAGAAAAGAAAACAAAACATTCTCTATAAAACCAAAGTGAGAATCCTATAAATTTAAGGTGAACTATTCAGTCTACCTCTAAATCATTTTTTGTTTCTCCCTATCTTCTTCTGGTGATTGTTTTCATTTAACAATGATAAATTTAGCCTATTATATTTGTACTATCCAGGCCAATACACTTTTAATGAATAGCAAGCACACAACTGTAACTAGAAAATATATTTATTATTTATGATGTATGTTCTTGACAGTGATAAAGGAGGGGGTAGCAGGTACATAATCAAGGCAGTTAAAATATTGCCAATACAGAGTAAAAAACAAAAGGAAAATTTAATGTAGTCCTAAGTGACATTAGCTATTATGTTTATCTAAATGTGTAATTAAAAATAACATATGGCTTCATTTAGTGTCCCACATTTCTATGTGGTATATTTCTCCTAATTATATGTTAGGAGAATGTGGCAAAAAAAAAAAAAAAATGAATCTGGAATTATTGAAACAACTGTGTCTCCTGAACCTATCTCTTAACTAATGGGATAATTTATACATTGTACTTTTTCCTTTTTCCATTCTCACAGTAGGGTATTATTTCTTCCAAATAACAGCTTCTTCAAAAAAAATTATGTACCATCACTAAAATAGTCAATCTGACAAATGTATTATGACACGTGCTTTTCCTTATTCTTTAATGAAACTGGGTGATTATTTTCAATGTTTCCATTTTTTCTTAAATTGCTATGTAAAACTTCTATTCTCAAAAAAATCAATCTTACTCTTTTTTTCTTTCCTATTATAAAATGCAAGATAATACTCAAGATTTTATCCTATTAGGTTTTATGATTTGAAATAATAGTAAATGATAGAGAAATGGGATAAAACAAAACTTAGGGGCACCTGGGTGGCTCAGTGGGTTAAGCCTCTGCCTTCGGCTCAGGTCATGATCTCAGGGTCCTGGGATCAAGCCCTACATCCGGCTCTCTGCTGAGCAGAAAGCCTGCTTCCCCCTCTGCCTGCCTCTATGCCTACTTGTGATCTCTCTCTCTCTCTCTCTCTCTGTCAAATAAATAAATAAAATATTAAAAACAAAAACAAAAACAAAACAAAACAAAAAAAACTTAAAACTAAAATCTTAAAAACACACAGATCTATTTTTACACACAAAATATATTTTGACACATAGTCCCAGAAACTATCAATGTTACATCTATTCTTTAGAAGCAGACTTTTTTTTTCTTTTTTTGGTTACTTTTCCTTTTTGGGCACTTATCTACCTCAAGACCCCACTAAAGTATTCTTTGGAGATTTTCATTTATATTAATATAAACATTGGGGCCACCACTGAATCCTATCCACAAAGGAAAGTGTCTAAGTTATTTTTTTATCACTGATTTCCTTACCTCCATCAGTAATTTCAACAAACAATCTTCAGTCACTGCCTATTTATGCTTCTTTAAAACTATTACATGAATCTTGTATAAACACTTTATAAATGCAATAAATAATAAAATTCACACTTAAATTCAAAAATTTAATCTTGACAGCTGTATGTAGAAGAATGAAACTCAACAATTCTCTTACACCATACACAAAGATAAACTAGAAATGGATAAAAAACCTCAATGTGAGACAGGAATCCATCAGAATCATAGAGGAGAACATAGGCAGTAACCTCTTCGATATCAGCCACAGCAACTTCTTTCAAGATATGTCTCCAAAAGCAAAGGAAACAAAAGCGAAAAGGAACTTTTGGGACTTCATCAAGATCAAAAGCTTCTGCACAGCAAAGGAAATAGTCAACAAAACAAAGAGGCAACCCACGGAATGGGAGAAGATATTTGCAAATGACAGTACAGACAAAAGGCTGATATCCAGGATCTATAAAGAACTTCTCAAACTCAATACACACAAAACAGATAATCATGTCAAAAAATGGGCAGAAGACATGAACAGACACTTCTCCAGTGAAGACATACAAATGGCTATCAGGCTCATGAAAAAATGTTCATCATCACTAGCCATCAGGGAGATTCAAATTAAAACCACATTGAGATACCACCTTACACCACTTAGAATGGCCAAAATTAGCAAGACAGAAAACAATGTGTGTTGGAGAGGATGTGGAGAAAGGGGAACCCTCTTACACTGTTGGTGGGAATGCAAGTTGGTGCAGCCACTTTGGAGAATAGTGTGGAGATTCCTTAAGAAATTAAAAATAGAGATTCCCTATGACCCTGCAATTGCGCTACTGGGTATTTACCCCAAAGATACAGATGTAGTGAAAAGAAGGGCCATCTGTATCCCAAAGTTTATAGCAGCAATGGCCATGGTCACCAAACTGTGGAAAAAACCAAGATGCCCCTCAATGGATGCATGGATAAGGAAGATGTGGTCCATATACACTATGGAGTATTATGCCTCCATCAGAAAGGATGAATACCCAATTTTTGTGTCAACATGGATGGGACTGGAAGAAATTATGCTGAGTGAAATAAGTCAAGCAGAGAGAGTTAAGTATCATATGGTTTCACTTATTTGTGGAGCATAAGAAATAACACGAGGACATGGAGAGATGGAGAGGAGAAGGGAGTTGAGGGAAATTGGAGGGGGAGATGAACCATTAGGACTATGGACTCTGAAAAACAATCTGAGGATTTTGAACAGGCAGGGGGTGGGTGGTTGGGGGAGCCTGGTGGTAGGTATTGTGGAGGGCACGTATTGCATGGAGCACTGCGTGTGGTGCATAAACAATGAATTCCGTTACACTGAAAAGAAATTAAATTTAAAAACTTTAATCTCTGCAATTTAAAGATTAGAATTAGGGGCGCCTGGGTGGCTCAGTGGTTAAAGCCTCTGCCTTCGGCTCAGGTCATGATCTCAGGGTCCTGGGATCGAGTCCCACATCGGGCTCTCTGCTCAACAGGGAGCCTGCCTCCTCCTCCTCTCTCTCTCTGCCTGCCTCTCTGCCTACTTCTGATCTGTCTGTCAAATCAATAAAAAAAACTTAAAAAAAATTTTAAAAAAATAAAGATTAGAATTACCTCTAGGATGCAAGAATGGTTCAACATAATCAAATCAATAGCTATGACATATATTAACAGAATGAAGGATAAAAATAACATGATGTCATATACAGAATAAGCATCGGACAAAATTCAGTATTCTTTCATGATAAAAACACCCAAAAAACTAAGTGCAGAAGGAATGTATCTCAATATAATAAAGGTCATATAAGAGAAGCCTACAACTAACAACATAGTGAACTGTGAAAACAGAAAGTGTTTCCTTTAAGATTGGGAACAGTATAAAAATTCCTCTTCTCACCACAGCTTCTATCAACATAGTACTGGAAGCCCTTCCTAGAGTAATTAGACAAGAAAGAAATAAAAAAGGAAGCCAAACTGAAAAGGAAGAAGCAAAATCATCTGTTTACAGATGGCATGACCCTAAATGGAGAAAATCCTAAAGATTCTACAAAAAAACTGTTAGAATAAATTCAATAAAGTTGTTGGATAGAAAATCAACATAGAAATCAGTTTATTTCTATAGACTAACAATCCATCTTAAAAGAAAATTAACAAAACAATCCCATCCACAATGACATCTAAAAGAACAAAATACTTAAGAACAAACTTAACCAAGGAGATGAGAGACTTACACAAAACAATAAATGAAATTAAAACACAGTTGAATAAAGACATCTTGTCTTCATGAATTGGAAAAATTCTTAAAAATTTCCATACTATTCAAAATGATCAACAAATTTATATCATCCTCATCAAAATCTGAATATCAGGCTTTACAGAAATAGAAAAAACCATCCAAAATTCATATGAAACCACAAAGATTCAGAATAGACAAAGCTATGTGAAAAAGGAAAGCAAATGTTAAAGTACCACAATTCTGATTTCAATATGTATTACAAGGCTACAGTAATCAAAATAGGATGATACTGGCATAAAGACAGCCCTACATACTAATAGTAAAGAATAAAGAGTCTAGAAATAAACCCACATATATACAGTCAACTAATCTTTGACCAGTATTTCAAGAACACATGGGGAAAAGATAGGTCTTCCACAAATAGTACTAGGAAAATTAGATATACACATGTAAAAAAAAATTAAGCAGGGCCCTATTTTGTACCATGCACATAAATCAACACAAAATCAATTAAAGATTTAAACATATGACCTGAAGTTGTAAAACTCCTGGAAGATAATATAGAGGGATAGCTTCTTGACCTTGGTCTTACCAGTTTCTGGGACTCCCAACACAGAGGCAACAAAAGCAAAAATAGGTAAGTGAGATTATCAAACTGAGAAGTCTCTGTACACCAAAGGAAATAATCCACAGCATGAAAGGCAACCTATAAATGGAAGAAAACATTTACAAACCACATCTTTGACAAGGGGTTATTTTCCAAAATATAAATCATATACAACTCAATAGCCAACCCCCCCGTCCCAAAAAAAAATCAAATTAAAAAAGAGCAGAGGACTTGAATAGACATTTCTCCAAAAAGACACATAAATGGTCAACACATTCATGTAAGGTGCCTAAGATCACTAATTACCAGGGAAATGCAAGTCAAAACCACATTGAAATATCACTTCACATCTGTTAGGACAGGTTTTATCAAAAAAACAATAGGTAACAAGTGCTGGTGAGGATGTGAAGAAAAGAGACACCTGCTACACTATTAGTTGAAAAATAAATTGATACAGCCAATCTGGGAAACAGCATGGAGATTACTCAAAAAATTAAAATAGAACCATCACATGACCCAGCAATTCCAGGTCTGGATAGATACCTGAAGGAGACAAAATAAGTATCTTTTTTTTTTTTTTTAATTTTATTTATTTGAGAGGAGAGAGAGAGAGTGAGCACAAGCAGGAAGAGAGACAGAGGGAGAGAGAGAAGCAGACTTTGTGCTGAGCAGGGAGGCCAGTGTGGCGCTCAGTCTCAGGACCCTGAGATCATGACCTGAGCCAAAAGGCAGACACTTAACCGACTGAGCCACCCAGGTGCCTCCAAAATAAATATCTTGAAGATATAGCTGTGTAGTCCATGCAAGCAAGTTCATGTTACATTGTTCACAATAGCCAAATGATGAACGCAAACCAAGTATCCACTGACATATGCATGGATAAAGAAAATGCGGTATAAACACATGGCAGAGTACCATTCAGCCTCCAAAGGAAGGAAATTCTGCCTATGACAATACACAGGTGAACCTGGAGGACCTTAGGCTAAGTAAACTAAACCAGTCACAGACAAATACTGTATGATTCCACTCATACATACTACCTAATTAGCCAAACTCACGAAAGTAGAAAATACAATAGTTATTGCCAGGAGCTGAGGGAGATAGGAAGTTATCCAATGGACATAAAATTTCAGTTATTCTAGATGAGTAAATTCCAGAGATCTGCTCTATAACACAGTGCCTGTACTTAATGCAGCATTCTGCATTTCAAAATTTCAGAGTGTAGATTCCACGTTAAGCATTCTATTACAAAAACATAAAAGGTGACACAAGGAAACTTGGGTAATATAAGAAATGTCTAATCCTTAAATATGGTAATCGCATTATAGGCATTGCATGACTCAACACTCATCAGACCATACACATTAAATATGTATACTTCTTTGGTGTATAGTTCAATAAATCTGTTTTATTTATTTTAAAAATTTGAGAGAGAGAAAGAGAGAGAGAGAGGGAGGAGCATGGGGGTGGGAGTGGGGAAGAGGGAGACAGTATCCCATGCAGACTCACCGCTGAGCACGGAGTCTGATTCAGGGCTGGATTCCATGACCCTTAGACCATGACCTCAGCAGAAACAAAGAGTGGATGCTTCACCTAGCAAGCCACCCAGGTGCCCCTCAATAAAGTTATTTTAAAAAACAAACAAGCTTAAACATGGCATGAACTTTAAAGAATAGGCCATCACCTTCGCCAAAACTTTTCCTTCATACTCTAGAAGAAAATAATCTTGAACTCAATCTGACCCAATCAGACCCAATCTGAACACTTGCCCTCACACAACTGAACCGTAAGTTGTTACTACACTCATTTTGCTGCACTTACTTTATTGTAGTTTCTTATGTATGCATACTTTCCCTTTCAGATATTATATGAATTTATTCGTTCCTTCACAACACATGTTAAGCACATGCATATTTTGGACCCTAATTATAGAAAATTCAGGGTAGACTATAAACTCCTGCTTTTTAAATAATCATACACACAAGCAGAGAGTATATATGTATTAAGAATATTTAATAGACATATTTTGGTCCTATTCCTTAGGCTAAAGGTTAAATGTAGAGGAATCTCACAAAACTGCAAGCTTATATGTAGAAGGAGCTCTGATCCAAAAAGGTGGTGGAGGGGCACCTGGGTGGCTCAGTGGGTTAAAGCCTCTGCCTTTGGCTCAGGTCATGAACCCAGGGTCTTGGGAATCGAGCCCCACGTTGGGTTATCTGCTCAGCAGGGGAGTCTGCTTCTCCCTCTCCCTCTGCCTCTGTCCCTGCTGTGTGCTCTCTTTCTCTCACTCACTTTCTCTCTCAAATAAAATCTTTAAAAAAATACATAGGGGGTGCCTGGGCTCAGTGGGTTAAAGCTTCTGCCTTCTTTGGCTTAGGTCATGATCCCAGGGTCCTGGGATGAAGCCCTGCATTGGGCTCCCTGTTTAGCACGGAGCCTGCCCTCCCCCCCAACCTTTCCCTGCCTGCCTTTCTGCCTACTTGTGATCTCTGCCTGTCAAATAAATAAATAAAATCCTAAAAAAATACACAAAATCAGTGTTTTAAATAATAGTATAAATATACACAGAATCTATTATCAAAACTTACACAAAAGCTTGCAGACATACATGTTGCCACAGTTGAAAGAAATGTAAACACATGTAATAATGCTAATATTAAATCATAAAATTATAATACATACTGTACTACTATCATAAATTTGTAGTCACCTCCTATTTCAATGGCAGAATGCTCAAGTGTTGGGAGTATTCCCTTAAAATGACATGTGACGTGGATCATCTCCACATGAGCAACTCATCTTTCAAGTAAACTGCAAACTACAGTTAAAAGTGACCTCTCGTGGTTCTCACGAATTTTTCATCATATTTAGTCAAATACCATAAACCTCCAATAACACCATGGGATGCATACGAGGTACCACTATGATGCTGGAAGTGCTTCCAAGAAGCAGCAAAAAATCATGACATTACAAGAAAATGTTGACTTGCTTGATATGTACCAAAGACTGAGGTCTATAGCTATGGTTGTCCACCATTTCAGGATAAATGAATCCAGCATAAGTACCACAGTAAAAAAAAAAAAAAAAAATTGTAAAGCTGTCACTGTGACTATACCAGGATGCATGAACACCTGGCACTTTTTACAAAATACCATTGTATCTCATATTGAAAATGCAGCTTTTATGTGGGTGCAGGAATGATGTAAGGAATGCATACCTATGAACTAATCTAATTTGATAAAAAGTGAAGTCGAAGTCATTATATGACAATTTAGAACAAAAGGAAGGTGAAGGACCTAAAGCTGGAGAATTTAATGCCAGCAAAAGATGGTTTGATCATTTTAGAAAAAGGTTTAGCTTTAAAAATATCTAGGTGAACTAGCTTCTGCTGACCAAGAGGCAGCAGCTGAGTTCCCAGACGCCATTAAGAAAATCTTTGAGGGAAAAGAGTATCTGCCTGAAAGGTTTTTAGTGTAGATGAAAGTACCCTAGTCTGGTTGGGGGGGGGGGGGGAAGAAGAAAAAAACAAAAATGTCCCAAAGGGCGTGATTAGTAAGGAATAGAAGCAAGCACCAGAATTTCAGGCTGGAAGGAATAAGCAAATTCTGTTTTGTATAAATGCAATCAGGTTTACAATCAGGAGTGCCCTTAACTATAAAGTTGTTAATCCCCATCTTGAAGGGAAGAGATAACAAACCCCAGCTACCAGTCTTTTGGTTGTACAACAGAGACTGGACAACCACCCTTTGTTGGAGATTTGTTCATTCCATTGATGCTTTGTTCCTGAAGTCCAGAAATACCTTGCCAGTAAGAAGCTGCCTTTTAAAGTTCTTTTCATATTGGACAACGGCCCTGACCACCCAAAACCCCATGAGCTCAATACTGAAAGCACTGAAGTGGTCCAGATGTCCCTAATACAATGTCCCTAATATAACCTTTATATCAGAGGGTCATAAGGACCTTTAAGGTTCATTACACAGAGCACTCTATGGAAAGGATTATCAATGCCATGAATGAGAATCCTAATATAAAGGACATATGGAAGAATTACACCATTTAAGATGCAATCATGGCTACAGAAAAAGCCATGAAAGCCATCAAGGCTGAACCAAATTCCTGCTGGTGAAAACCACCTACATATTGTGCATGACTTCATAGGATTTACGCCGAAGCTGATCAAGAAAAATGTGAAAGATTGTGAGTACAGCTAAAGAAGGTGGAGGATGGTATGAAGGGTTTCTAGATAATCGATCTCAGAGAAATTCAAGAGCCAATAGCACACCAGAAGAATTAACAGATGACCTCATGGAGAGGAGTGCTTCTGAACCAGTGCCAGGCAATGAGGAAGATGCTGAAGAAGCAAGGCCAGAAAACAAATAGACATTGAACATTTGGCAGAAGGACTCCAATTAGTCAAGGCTGCTTTTGACTTCTTGTTATAACATGGGCCCTTCTATGATATGGACACTGAAACTAAAACAAACAGTGGAAGATCATCACTATACAGAAACATTTTTAGAGAAATGAAAAAGCAAAGAGGCAGAACTTATGATATATTTCCATAAAGTTATAGCAAGTGTGCCTGCCTCTCTTGGGCCCTCTTCCAACTCTGAGATAGCATGACCAATCCCCCTGTTTTCTCCTCCTCAATCTACTCATTGTGAAGACAGTGAGTATAAACACCTTTATGATGATCTGCTTCCATTTAATGAGTATCAAATAATCATTCTGCTGTACTGTTAATTAACTTATGTTGTGCATCTTCAGATGAAAATGTAGTAACTCTTATGGCAAGAACTGTAGGATGACTCTGTCATCATCATTCCCTAAGTATCCTTTATGGAGAACATCACGTACAAAACTTGTACAGAACTAGATAGCCCATCCTTACAGAGGCATAAAGTAAGTGATAATTAATATAAAATTAATGGATTAGTTTTCTATTTTATAACTTTGTTTTCAAAGAATTACATCACCATATATCTCTTTCACTCATAGAGAAACTGCCTATCAACTTATCATCATAGTAAACAGTTTTTTAAAAAATGTAAAAATGTTTCCAATACTGATTATGAACATGACTGTAATACTGTATGCCATAAAAATTTATGTTTCATTCATTAGCATATAGGTTAGCTGACTCACAGTATCAATCATATTATATTAGGTTACAAAAAAGCAATTCTATTGCTGCTTGTTATCAATGCGTAAATCATTATACCTATAAATATGAATTTTATTTTCTCATCTTTTCATTTTTGATGTCTACTGCTAGTATACCTATAACATCTACAGCATTTTGTATCCTGTAATAAGCAATATTGAAGTAGGTGCCAACAGAAAATTCATCTTATAAATGGAGGATATGGACTTGCTATATCAGTAAACATCATACCGTACTGTAAATGTATTTTCTTTGCTCTACCTTACTTTATTGTAAGAATATAGTGCATAATCTATATAACATAGAAAATATGTGCTAAGCAACAGCTTCTGTTAAGCTTTAAGGGAGTCAAAAGTACACGGATTTTTGACTACATGGTGGAAGGAGCTCAGCACCCTTAGTCATCAAATTGCTCAAGGGTCAACTGTAGCATGTTTTTTTCTAATAAAAAATGTGTACTTTCAAAATATTTTTAACTGGCAAATGTTCAAGAATGTGGGCTACTGATTGCTACAAAGGAAATGGAAGTTTGAATTTAGAAATTCATATGTTTAGCAATTATTATGTAGTTTGTATTTATCACATCTACATGAGATATGAAAGCAAAACCATGTGACAGTTAATGAGGCCAAAAGAAGGAAGCAAATATATTTCTCTTTTTTGACTCCAAGTCTTTTTATACAAGTGATGTATTTTCTGGTTATTCTCATACAGATGTGTGTTTTTGTTTTCCTTATTATCTCTAAACGCTGAAATATTTGACTTACTAATTTTTTTTAAAGATTTTATTTATTTGACAGAGGGAGAGAGTGTGCTAGCAAAAGCATGGGAAGCAGCAGACAGAGGGAGAAGCAGGCTCCAGGTTGAGCAGGGAGCCTGACATGGGACTCACTCTCACCATGCTGGGATTAACCTGAGTTGAAGGCAGACGTTTAACCAACTGAGCAACCCAGCTGCTCCATATTTGACTTTCTGATCTTAACTTTGATCTATTTTGTTCTCCTTTATTTCAAAGAGTCCAACATTTCACTCTTAAGAAATTTCACCTTGTCCTTCATTTATTCAAAAAATATTATCAGGCAGTTTTCTGTTTAATTTAGTAATTTTAGTATTGTGAATATATGTATTTAAAAAAGAAATATTTCTGTTCTCATAGAATATCCATTTCTAATCCATTGCATGAAAATATTATAACCAAATCCCAGTATTGTTAGTTTAACGGTTACTTTATGTTTTATTGGGTTTGCAGAATGAATATTCATCCATGTTGTACCAATAAGAGGAAATCAAAAAACATGTAATTTAGAATATACTGAGTTATAGCTAAGTATCAATGGAGAAATAGGGGATGCACACGTCTCAGCATGCATTCTAATACTTACATCCTATGTAAACTCTGAATTGGCTGTAATATAAATGAAACACTTTGACAATTCAGGATTATAAAACAGACGCCTAGATTCTGCTTCTGAAATATTGGTATACGCTCTCAATAAAGAAACTACCTCACAGCCATAAACACTGTAAAATAAA
Organism: Enhydra lutris kenyoni; assembly: GCF_002288905.1. NCBI lineage: Eukaryota > Metazoa > Chordata > Mammalia > Carnivora > Mustelidae > Enhydra > Enhydra lutris. The sequence goes on along the minus strand of NW_019154099.1, from coordinate 42,036,402 downwards.
AAATAAAAATCAATTTTTCAATAGCTATGGAACATGGAAAAAAGTTGTCAGTTTTGAGGGGAGTAAAACCTTGCAGAGAGAGTTGGGACCATGAAAGGAGTGCCATATTGGTGGCTCTGACCTGAGGAAAGGCTGCAGTTACATGGCTAAACCTCTAACTGATAGACTGCTGCCTTTTTTTAAATGAAAAACCAGGAGTAACCATGACTGCTAGAGGTCCTGTCAGAGAGAGCAGAAGTAGGGTAACAGATTTAACTGAAAATCAAACTAATGCTGACGTTTTCCAGTTTGAATGTAAACAAGTTTTTTTTGTTTTGTTTTTGTTTTTTTTTTAAATCAACGTTCTTCAGAATCTTCTGAAAAATCTAACATAACCCAGACTCCTTAAAACCCAATATTTACAATGTTCAGGGTATGTTCCAAAATGCATGAAATATAAAGATTCAGGTAAAGGAGAAGATGATTTTGAAAACAGTTATTCTACTTAACAACTTAGTGAGGTGAAGTAAAAACATCAAATGAAAATTTAGGAAATCTTAACAGGGAAGAAAATATATGGAAGAAAAATAAGAGGTGTTAAAATATATTTTTTTAAGATTTTATTTATTATTTGAGAAAAGACAGAGAGAGCACAAGCAGGAGGAGATGCACGTGGAGAGAGGAAGAAACCGACTCCCTGCTAAGCAGAAAGCCTGATGCTGGCTGGGGCTCCATCCCAGGACCCCTAGATCATGACCTGAGCTGAAGGCAGATGTTTAACTGACTGAGCCATCAGGGACCCCTAAAATAAAATACCTGAAACAAAGAATCTGGGGGTTTATTATTAATATAAAGATAAGAAAACAGTGAACAAGATAATGAAATTATGCATCTGAACATAAAGAAGAAATAATCTGGAAAAAGCAACAGAATTTTAGGCACTGAAATATGCAAAGAAACCTAACAATACAAAGAAGTCTGACCTATCAGAAATTCTATTTCCAGAATGAGAGAAGAGAATGTGATAGGAAAAAAAAAAAAAAGGTCGTATCTTACAAAGGCATAAATTTAGTATTTCAAGATGCTCAATGAATCCTGTCCTGGGCACATGGAAAGGAGACCACACACAAACATGTAATTATTTAAATACTGAAATCTAGAGGGAAAGAGAAAGATCTAGAAAGTTAAAACAGTAAAATGATTTTAAGTAATAAAGCCAACAGCAAACTGATTGACAAGTTTCTCATCAGAAACTACGGCATCCAAAAGCGAAACAAATAATGTTTTTAAATTTCTTAAAAAATCAAAACAGCTGTCAATGCAGGATTCTAGATTTATTGGGAATAAATCAAGAAGTAAGGCAAAATAAAGACTTTTTATATAAAGGAAAACTAATAGATTCACTGTCTTAAATCCTCCATACAATAAGTGCTCATTAAAGTTTCTTCAGATGGAAGGGAAATATCAGAATTAAATTTGGACATAAAGAAAAAGAGGGCATCATAAATGTTAAGTATCTGTATAAATATTTTGACCTTTGACTTCATAATTCATATTACAGCTCAAAGCATAAACCAAAACATTGTCATGTGGAGTTTATATCATCACTACAACTAAAACCAATACCATATAAAGTATAAGAGGAAGATAAGAAGAATCTTATGTTTTTTAGTTTTCTACATTTCATAAAGTGTACAACATTAATTCTAGCTAAATTATAAAAAGTTAAAGCCATACAATACTAACACTGGGAAATACTTAAGAGTTTGTTAGAAAGTTACACAAAAACTTATCATATATCCCAGACATTCAACTACTAAGTATTTACAAAAAGAATTAAAATATACAAAGTCTTTCAAACCAAATGCTCCTGGCAGCTTTATCCAGAACAAATAGTTTTAAATTAGGAATATCTATCCATAGATAAATAAAACATGGTGTATCAATATTGGTACACTCAAAATGGATCAACTTCAAAATATTTATGCTAATAAATTGTCAGACCAAGAAAAGTACGTGTATGATACCATTCATACATACATATGTGTGTATGTATGTGTGTGTGTGTGCGTATGTGTGTGTGTATATAAAAACGGTAACTTATCTTGATAGAAAATAGATCAGTAGTAATAGGAGTTGTTTCTGGAGAAAAGGAAGCATACAAAAAGGATACTGGAAAACATTTGTGGGTGATGAAAATGTTTTGAATCTTCATTACGTTGGAAATTCAATGGCTGTGTGTACATGTCAAAAGTCATCAAATTATATATTTTATACGTGCATAGATTTTATAATTATTTATCAATAAAGTTGTTAAAATATAGGTGTTACCTAATGACTAGTAAAAGCTGTCTACTTATTATACATATACATATACTTATGCATGTGTTAACTTTACATTACTGATTAATTAATTACAAATTCAGTCTTAAAGCAATACTTTTTTTTTTTAAATCTCAAAGTCTGTAGGTCAGAAGTACAACACAGCATAACTTGCTTCTGCGATGAGGGTATCATAAGGCTAAAAGCAAGGAACTTGAAAACAGATCTCTCACCTAAAGATTCTAGAAAAAAAAAAATCAACCTCATTCTTATTGTTGGCAGGACTCAGTAATTTGGGATTTTAAGACTAAGATCTCTGATTCTTGCTGGTTGACAGCTAGGACCACTCTCAGCTCTTAGAGAGCCCTAACATTCCCTTACCATATGCCATTTCCAACTAAAAACAGCGTAAAACTTTTCTTTTTAGATTTTATTTATTTGACAGAGAGAGAGAGAGATCACAAGTAGTCAGAGAGGCAGGCAGAGGGGCGGGTGGGGGAGGGAAGCAGGATCCCTGTTGAGCAAAGAACCTGATGCATGGCTCTATCGGACCCTGAGATCATGACCTGAGCCAAAGGCAGAGGCTTAACCCACTGAGCCACCCAGGTGCCCTATGTGTAAAACTTTTCTTGCACCTGAATTTCTCTGACTTCATCTTTTCTGACCAGAGAAAACTTTCCTGAAAGGCAACATTTGATTAGGTCACCTAGATAAATTTGCTAACGTCAACTGTGGCATGTAAACACTACCAGAATAGCTCATTAATTTCATAGCCTCCAAAATTATACAGAGTGCATATAAGAGGGGTAGAAAATCTTGGGGATATCTTAGATTCTAATATATGTGTCTGTTCACATATATGTAGAAATATACACACATACACTTTCTTCTTTTATTATTATTATTTTGTATTATGTTATGTTAGTCACCATACAGTATGTCATTAGTTTTTGATCATACATACACAGTTTCTGAGGGTGTAGATGGCAGGGTGGAAGATGCAAACACATGGTCTCACCAAGGATTCCATTCCAGAAGCAATGACCCACAATGGAGTTGGATCACAGAAACAGAACTTTTTCATGCTGTAACCTTATGGGCCAGTGCCAGGAAGACAAGCCCCAAATTATCTGGTTTTGATACTCAACAATGATTAAAACTAGGAAAAATCCTATAAAAATAGGTAATAATAATAATAGTTTGTGCTTTTTAAGGACTGGCACAAAAATCCACTATCCCTAAGAACCAGCACAAAAGCAACAGACTGAAAAATGCCTGAACCATAGCAAGGGAGACCCACTTAAAGTGGCTGCTTAAGAGGCAGATATCTGCAGGGACTCTATCTGGAACAGAACCACTGGCAGAGGTCATTTTTGCAATTTCATCCTAATTTGCTTGTGATGAAGCTCATGGGCACGAGTTTTTCTACCCTCTCTCTAGCATGCTAGCCCCAGAGGGCATAACTGTTTACCTCATGCCATAAGCAACCTGGGTGAATACCCTATGTCCCACTCAGAGCCAAGACAGGCAAAATGTCCTAAGCCCCATCCTTTAAGCACAGCCAGGCAAGTGCCCCAAGTCCTGACCACCATGCAAAGGCACTGAGTCTCAACCACTCTAGGCAAGTACCTCAAGCCCTGCCTTCCCCATGCAGCAGCCTCACCCTTACACAGCCCTTACAAGGAATGCGCATAAGAGTACAGAATTCTTGTGGCGAGGGGAGACTGTACTTCTGGGCCACAAAGAACAGCTGCTACTCAAGACCATTCCTTCAAAACTAAGAAAAGCAGCTATTTTGCCTAATAAATGCAAACATACAGAGACAGACAAATGAGAAGACAGGATATGCTCCAAACCAACAAACAAGGTAAATCACAAACAAACAAATAAATAAATAAAATAAGTTAATTAATCAATTAATTAAAAATACCTGAATAAAACAGAGATAAACAGCCTACCAGAAAAAGAGTTCAAAGTAACAGTCATAAATATGTTCACTGCTCTCAGGAGAAGAATTGACAACATAGCAAAAATTTCAACAAATAGATACCAAAATATAAAAAGTACCAAGCAGAAGTTAAAACTGAACTGAAAATTAAATAGAGGAATTAAAACAGCAGAAGAAAGAAAAGGCAGCACCAGTCAATGAGTTGGAGCACAAAGCAATAGAAAACACCCAGACAGAGTAGCAAAAACAAAAACAAAATTTAATTGAAAAAATAAAAAGAAAGAGAAAAAAGAAATGAGGATACCTGAAAGAGGTTTTGAAATAAGACTGAGTGAAATAACATTCCGGAAAGGAGAAAGGGACAGAAAGTTTATTTGAAGGGATAAGTGCTGAACACTTCCTTTACCTGGGAAACAAAACAGACATCCAGGTCAAGGAAACCCAGAGAATTACAAATAAGAGGAACCCAAAGAGAAAACCACTGAGACACATTATAATTAAAATGGTAAATGTTAAGGGTGAAGAGAGAATCTTAAAAGCAGTAAAAGTAAAGCAACATACTATGTACAAGAAAAAAAAAACAAACACATAAATCAGCACATTGTTTATCAGAAAATTTGCAGGCTAGAATAAAGTGGCATGACATATTTAAAGAGCTGACAGGATAAACAACAACAATAAAAAACATCTGCCAATAAAGAATTCTTAACCAAGCAAGGTTATCATTCAGAATTGAAGAAGAGAGGAATTTTCCAGATAAGCAAACGCTGAAAGGGTTCATCACCACTAAACTGACCTTCCAAGAAATGTTAATGGGATTTCCCTAAGCTAATTAAAATAGGCCCTAATAAGAAAATGTGAAAGGAAAAACCTCACCAGAAAAGGTAAACAAATAATAAAGGCAGTGGATCAATCACTAACAAATATGAAGGGCAAAAGGCAAAATAAGTGAAATTAAAAATACAATAATTAGTTAAAAAATCATAAAATAAATAGATGTAAAATGTATCATCAAAAATATAAAATGTTGGGGGAGGGAAGGTAGAAATATAAGACTTCAGAATATGTTCAGAATTAAGTTACTGTTAAGTTAAAAAAGGATATTATACACATAAGATGTTATATATTAACTTCACAATAACTAGAAAGAAAAAACCTATAGCAAATTCACAAAATAAAAACAAAGGAATCTAAACATAACATCAAAGAAAACCACAAAAAAGAGAACAGACTATTCACAAAAATAGTCAGAAAATAATTAACAAAATAGAAATAAGTACTTACCTATCAATTATTTTACATATAAATGGACTAAATTCTTCAATCAAAAGACAAAGTGTGGCTGAATGGATTAAAAAAGAAAAAAACCAAGACCCTATTATATTATGCCTACAACAGGCTTACTTCAAAACCAAAGATGCTCACAGACTGAAAGTGAAGGGATGGAAGATATGCCATGTTAACAGAACCAAACAGAAAGCTGGAATAGCAATATTTCTATCAGACAAAATACAATCTAAAAAAAAAAAAAAAAACCTGTAATAAAATTATATAATGAAAGGGCTTAATTCAATAAGAGGATGTAATATTTTGTAAACATCTATGCACCCAACACATGTGTACTTAAACATATAAAGCAAATATTAACAGAAATATGGGAAAATAGACAGGAATACAATAATAGTAGGGGACTTTAATACCCTACTTACATCAATGGATAGACTGCTCTGATAGAAAATCAGTAAGAAAATATTAGTTTATAACAACACATTAAAGTAGATTAACTATAGACATATACAGAGCATTCCATCCCCAAAACAGCAGAATACACATTGTTTTCAAGTGTACTTGGAACCTTCTTCAGGATAGATCATATTAGGCCACAAGACAAGTCTGAGCAAGCTGAAGAAGACTGATACCATACCAAGCATCTTTTCCACCCACAATAGTATGAAACTAAAAATCAATTATAAGAAGTAAAAGAAAACTGAGAAAAATACAAACATGTAGATACTAAACACCATGCTATTAAACACCCAATGGGTGATCTAAAACATCAAAGAGAAAATCAAAAAATACCTTGAAACAAATGAAAATGGAAACAATGTCTAAAACCTGTGGGACACAGCAAAAGCAGTTCTAAGAGGGAGGTTCATAGTGATAAAGGACCTACCTCAAGAAACAAAAATCTCAAACCATCTAAATCTACATTAGAAGAAACTAGGAAGACTAAGCCCAAAGTTAGTAGAAAGTAGGAAATAATAAAGACCAGAATGAAAATAAAGACTAAATAAATAAGTTTAGTGAAACTAAGAGCTTGTTATTTGAAAAGAAAATTGACAAATATTTAATCATCAAAAAAAGGTAAAATAAATAAAATTAAAAGTGGAAGAACAGAAATTACAACTGATACCACAGAAATACAAAGAATCATAAGAGATTCTATAAACAATTATACACCAAATTAGATAACCTAAAAGAAATAGATAAATTACTAAAAACATATAATCTTCCATGACTTAATCATGAAGAAATAGAAAATCTAAATAGACCAATTGCTAGTGATGTAATTAAGTCAGTAACCAAAACAAAACAAAATGAAACAAAAACAAACAAAAAAACAAAACAAAAAAACCTTCAAACAAACAGAAATTTAGGTCCAGGTTGTTCCACAGGTGAATTTAAATAAGATTTAATACCTGTTCTCAAACTATTCCAAAAAACTGAAGAGGAGGGAACACTTCAAACTCTCCTCTATGAGGCCAGCATTACCTGAATCCCAAAACCAGACAATTATACCCCCACACACAAAAATTACAAGTCAATACCTCTAATGAACAGAGATGCAAAAATCCTCAACAAAATATTAGCAATCTGAATTCAACAATACATTAAAAGGATTGTACACCATGACCAAGTGGGATTTACTCCAGGAATACCAGGATGCTTTAACATTTGCTAATTAACTTGATATAACACATTAACAAAATGAAGGGTAAAAATCACATGATCACCTCAATAGATGCAGGAAAAATATTTGACAAAATTCAACATCCACTTAATATAAAACCTCAACAAAGCAGTTATAGAGGAAATGTACCTTCACACAATGAGGGCCATAATATGGCCATCCTAGAGCCAACATCATATTCAATGGTGAAAAGCTAACATCTGGGGTGCCTGGGTGGCTCAGGTGGTTAAGCTAATGATACTATAATTCGTATGGAACCACAAAAGACCCCAAATAGCCAAAAAAATATTTAAAAAAAAAAAAATTTTATTTATTTATTTGACAGACGGAGATCACAAGTAGGCAGAGAGACAGGCACAGAGGGGTGAGGGGGAGCAGGCTCTCTGATGAGCAGAGAGCCTGATGCAGGACTCGATCCCAGGACCCTGAGATCATGACCTGAGCCAAAGGCAGAGGCTTAACCCACTGAGCCACTCAGGGCCCCCTAGCCAAAGAAATCTTAAGAGAAAGAAAAAGCACTAAGTTGGAGGCAGTGCTCTTCCTGATTTCAAACTATAGGACAAAACTATAGTAATCAGGGGCACCTGGGTGGCTTAATAGGTTAAGCGTCTACCTTTGGCTTAGGTCATGGTCTCTGGATCCACATCAGGCTTCCGGCTCAGCACGAAGTCTGCTTTCTCTCCCTCTCTCTCTCTCTCTCTCTCTCTCTCTCTCCCTCCCCCCACTCTGCCTCTCCCCACTGCTTGTTCTCTCTCTCTCTCTCTCAAATAAATAAAATCTTTAAAAAATATATAGTGATCAAAACAATATGGTACTGGCAAAAAGTGGACACATCTATTAATGGAAAAGACAGCCCCCAAATAAATCCATGCTTACATGAGTAATTCTTCCAAACAAAGGAGACAAGAACATAAAAGAGAGAAAAGATCAACTCTTGATTAAATGAAGATAAAAGGGGCGCCTGGGTGGCTCAGTGGGTTAAGCCTCTGCCTTTGGCTCAGGTCATGACCCCAGAGTCCTGCAACAGGCTATCCGCTCAGCAGGGAGCCTGATCCCCCCCACCACCTCTCTACTTGTGATCTCTCTCTCTCTCAAACAAATAAATAAAATCTTAAAAAAAAATGAAGATTAAAAAAAAGAAACTGGACAGCTACATGCAAAAGACAAACTGGACCATTTTCTTACACAATATACAAAAATAAACTCAAATGGATTAAAGACTTAAATGTAAGACCTCAAACCTTAAATTCCTATAAGAAAACATAGGTAGTAAGCACTGTGACATTGTTCTCAGCTATATATACATAATTTTTCATCATTTCTGTAGAAATATTCTAAGGCTGAGCAATAAAAGTAAAAATAAATGGGACTACATTAAACTAAAAGGTTTTTGCACAACAAAGGAAATCAATAAAAATGTAAGGACAACCTACTAAATGGGAAAATATACATGCGAATGATAACTATGTTGGTATACAAAACATATAAAGAATTCAAAAAACAACAAAAATAATCCTATTTTAAAAATATACACAATGGAATATTATTCAGCTATAAAAAAGAATGGAATCTTGCTATTTGCAATGACTTGGATGGAGCTTGAAAGTATTACGCTAAGTGAAGTAAGTCAGAGAAAGACAAATGTCGTATGATTTCACTCATATGTGGAATTTAAAGAACAAAGGAGCATAGGGAAAAAAAGAGAACACACCAGGAAACAGACACTTAACTATAGAGAGCAAAGGGAGGTTACCAGAGGAGAGGTGGGCAGATGGGTTAAATAGGGTATGGGGATTAAATGGGCACTTATTGGCAGTGGATGTTGTAATGTAATTGTTAAATCATTAACTTGTATACCTGAAACTAATATTACACAGTGCCAACTAAATAGAATTTAAATAAAAACTTTAAAAAAATGGGCAAAGGACCTGAATAAACATTTTTCCAAACAAGACAGGTAGAACGGTTATTATCAAAAGACAAGAAATAGGTGTTAGCAAGAACGTGGAGAAAAGGGAACCTTCATGTACTTTTGGTGGTAATGTAAATTGATGCAGCCACTATGGAAACCAGCATGGAGTCTCCTAAAAAAAAAAAAAAATGAGAGAGAGAAATTATACCATCCAGCAATTCCATTTTCTGAGTATTTATCCAAAAATAAATAAATAAAATTAAAAACACTGATTTGAACAGTTTTTCCTTTCATTGCAGAATTACTTCTAATAACCAAAATATGGAAACAACTAAATGTTCCTTGACAGATGCATGGATAAAAAAGGTGTGGTATGCACACACACATACAAAGAAATATCACACAGCCATGAAACAGGATGAGCTCTTGACATCTGTGACAACATGGACAGACCTAGAGGGTATTACGCTAAGTCAAATAAATCAAAGAAAGCCAAATACATGTGATTTTATTTATACGTGGAATCTAAAAGAGCAAAGCAAAACAAATCAGAAATAGACTCAGATACAGAGAACTGGTGGCTGCCAGAGGGGAGGAAGGTGGTGGGTTGGGAAAAATAGGTAGAGGGGATTAATAGGCACAAACTTTAGTTATAAGACAACAGGGTTGTAATGTACACCGCAGTAAATAGTCAATCTTAGAACTTTGTAGAACAACAGATAGTAACTACACCTATCTTGGTGAGCACTAAGTAATGTATAAAAATATCTAATCACTATGTTTTACACATGAAACTAATATAATGTTGTAGGTCAATTATAATTCAATGCAAAAACTGCCATCCAGTTTTTTCTAAATGGACTTGAATACCTTCCTTATTGTGGATTCCCAACCCCCCTCTTTTTTTTTTTTACTGTTGCTAAAGTTTGAAGCCTTTCTTCTAAGGTAGAATTCTAAATTACCTGAGATTGTGACTTAACTATTTCATGTCTGTTCTATCAGTTTTGTTATGCTCTCTTGTAAATCATCTTGTAATTTTTACTGCAAGAAAAAAAAAATGCTTTCTTTACCTTCTACATCACAGATATAGAATCTGCTAATGGCAGAAATTCATCTGGCCCGCTCTGATACTAAAAATATAAGAATGTACGTCAATAGTTTGAAGTTGACAGAAACAACACAGTTATTCTCTTCTGAAACACATGGGTCAGCATATTCCCTTCTGTCACGGGAAAATGCAATTTCTTTTTGCCTAACCCAAGCAAGTAGCTTGGGAAAGAAAATTTTCTTTTTTTATGCCATCAAGGTTTTCAGTACTCTTGTATTTTCTCCAGGCTATACAAGCTCCACATACATGGCCTTTGGCAATCCAATGGCACTATCAGTCTCACCTTTCAAATCATATCAATTTCAAGGGCTTTCATTCCACACCCCTCTCAGATCATCAGAGTCTCCATGAACATTCACTTTGCTCCTAAAACTTTCAAGGAAAGAGAATTCACTCACACCATGATGTAGCCAGGGCTCTCCAAACACTGGAGAGTACTCTATATGCCAAAAATAGTCTCCCGAGAGAGAACTTCTTAATGTTCCTCATAAGAAAACTTTTGAAATTGGACTTGGGAAAGGGGTTTCATCTGGTTATTTGTTGAAACTACATGGGAGAACTTCCTGTGTTTGTGGTCCCAGGCTACCGGGGTCTATACTCGTCAGTGGAACTTTGCATTACTCAGTGACTTTGAAAATTTTATTGCAGCACATAGTAATTTTACCAGCTCTTTATATTCTAACTGTGCAGAAAGGAAAAACAGAGCAACTATGTTTTAAAATCTGCAAAAGCTAAAATAGGTTCCCTGAGATTGCACATCTTATTTTAAAGGTATGTTTCTCTGATGTCTTTAGTCTTTGCTATGGAATTCAGTAAATAAAGATGTTGATCATTATCCATCTGACTAGGTTTAGCTTTGTTTATTTTAACATGCTAATGTATTTCATTAAAGCTGCACCTGTTACCATCATTGAATTCAAAGGTCTCATGTTTCTAGTACACTCTATTTTTAGAAACATTTCTGGTACATCAGCTCTGTCAAACATTTTCAAGCCCATAATGATTCAAACTAGATTTCAATAAATAGCCAAGAATTTTCTCTGAACCAACTCTGTTTTCATTACTATTGTTGATCTCCTTGTTTTTTGAAAGTATCCAATAAAGTATTGGGATGACTATTGGGTTTCTTTATGAGATGACATATAATGTAGAAGCTAAAATATTTATAAAGCAACACCATGCTACTCATAAGATTTTTAACAGTAATATTATCTCCCACATACTTTATTTTTCTTACTCTACTAAAAGCTATTCTCCACCATGTCTTGCAAATTATTCTTCAGAGGATAAGCTGAGGGTGAATAACGGTTGAATTAAAGGGAAGCAAATGAAAATCAAATAATTTAAAATTACTTCACTATTTCACAGACTTCTACTTCACTGAGTTCCCACAAATGTATCATATACTTTTCTACTTTTCAACTGGAAGTCTCCAGATACTCAGTCTTTTAATAACTCTGCACATGTTTTCCTTCAATTTTCTGTTCCTTCTTGACTATACACTATCTTTTGAAACACTCAGGTTTTAAAATGTCTGAAAAAATTACAAATACACTTTATCACTGAATGCTTATAACTTAATACTGAAGTAAAATTATAAAATACAATGTTACAGATTGCTGAAATAACAAAGCCCTTGCTTCATAATGTGTGAATGCTGACTCTATTCATGAAGCCTTTAAAAAAGCTCAATAGGATATGCACATTCATTCATTCACTAAGTAGATAATCATTGAGCAGTTGCTTTGAGTCAGGCCTGGTACTAACCACTAGTGCTTCAACCAAATAAAAAGCAACTTATCATCAGGAAATAATTCTGATAATTCTAGGAAGAAGATGGTCATCAATGCTCTTTCTTCTCCCTGGAACTTCCTTGCAAAAAAAGAATTATGGATCTGAGCTACTCAGCACTGGATACACATAATCTGAATGCAAGTTCTACACAAAAATGAATACAAGATACCTTGTCACATCTTTGAATATTTATCCCTTTATTCATTTAGTTCTTCTGTAGCTCTTATCATTTCTGTAGAAATATTCTAGGGGTGGAAAAGAGCACTGAACAAAAGCACTCTGTCCCCTTCCTCAATGAAAACATGTTAAAAATAATCACATCACAGGTACTTAAAACTTTGAATATTTCAATTTTAAATATAATACCCATATATTTTTCAACTCCTAGAGATATAAAGATCACATAATTTCTCTAATAAAAATACATTATGGCCAAAATATTTGATGACAACAATGGAAATAAAATACAATACTTAAGAAAAAATACACATTTAATGTATGTTTCCCCAGGAGTTGGAGGAAGAATTTAGATTTACAACAGGCCCTATTCTACACTTAATGCATTGGCTCAAATGGGATCTGCTTTGGACCAACTCTGGAGTATATTTCTGCCTCATAGCACCCTTGCTTCCTTCTTTCTATATAAGCATCTTTACTGCAAACCCATAAATTATGCTTCAAATTGTACTTCTGACACTGAAATGATCATTAAACACTCAAACAAAAATGGAGTTAGGAAGCTACATAGGCTCTTAACAACTGATTCTTTTCATTTTAGGAGTAAATTTTAAATTCTAATCATATGCTTTTGGGTGTAATCAGACTTAAGCCATATCACATCCCATTATGTATTATTTCCCAGAGATTAATTCAAATATAGTAATAAAGAAATATGATACTCTCTGGGTTGAAAAGATTCCCAGGTTGCTGTTAATACTAATTATGGGAACAGAATATAAACAAACCCATGCAAGCAACACCATTTAAAGCAGGATTTAGGGAATGGCTGGGCAAGAATTAGAATATTTTAACAATTCTAGCATATAATTGATAAAACAATTTTAAGACTATGTCAAAAATATGTAAAACTGAGTCACAAATATTTAACTATATAAGAAAATTGCTTTATCATGATCTTGAACAAAATAAATGCCTCTGTTTACTGCATAACTATTGACCATCTAATATATGACAGACACTAAGGCATAATATAGAAGAGTGACTATAACCTTGATCTGCCATTTTGGAATTATGATCTGTTAGAAAGAAAAAACATAAATGGGTCATTTTCATAAATATACTATGTTATTTGATCAGTAAATCTCCACCATTCTGTGGGAAAATTTTGAGGAGCTCCCTTAAACAGATTTTTTTTTCCTCTTTGTTATAAGTGTTTCAGTTTCCAGCAATTACCAGAGTAAAAGTTTCAAAACTGATAGTCGTTAGCTGGAAAATGAAGAGTTCATAGTCCAGATAATGTATTTGTGACAAGGGATAAGACGGATACATATGGGGAGGTTAAAACCTGCATGTGTTCCTTAGGACATGGATAAGCACTTTAATAATCACAGGAGCAACTCAGAAATGTGGTAATAAGACAAAATAGAAAATATATATATGACCTCAATACTGACTGAACATCGTTTAAGTTAGTAAGAGCAATCTCGGAAAAAATAAGATATAAATTTGAAAATTCATAGAATATTAAATATTTCCCAAGGTGAGTACTTCTAAATCCTTTCAAATCTAATCTCATTGGAATATATAAAAATAAATTCATGTCATTATTCAGCATTTAAAATTTTATATGTGAACTAAGTATAACTAAATTTAGAGATGTTAGTTCTTTTCCTAAAGAATTCAATGTTTCCCAAATTCCCTTTCCATTTCCCCACCTCCCCACCTTGAATGAAAAGAAAAAAAATAAATAAATGAATAAGTGAAACACTCATGGAAGGAAAAGTTCACTGAGAAAGAATAAGGAACTCTATTCCATGGTCTTCCTTTACTTTAGGTTCACAACAGTGGGACTGTAGATATGATGAACAACATTTCTACTTACCTCCAAGTGCAAGGAGAACTAGCAAGATAAACAAGAATATTCAATGGCCTTAGGTTATCTTTGAAATGCCTGGGCTAAAAGACAACTTAAATAAAAATTAAGTGCACTGTAGATTCCAAAGTATCAGAGTAAAAGACTTAGTGATCTGTAATAAAATGCAAGCTAATAAAATTGTAATAGCTTGTGGCATGACTTCAGGCGAACATAAAGAAGCACAACTATAGGAGTCTCTCTTCTGAAGAAAAAAAAAATTAGAAGGCATTCTAGGTGGTAATTGGAATCCCTTGTAACCTGTGAACAAGGGAATGAATAAGAACCCAATAATCAGAACACACCGAAAGGCCACTTTTTCATTCTAAGAGTAGCTGACCCCAGAAATACTGAGTTCTTTCTAGAAATTTAAAGCAAAGCCTGAAGAATAATTTTCCAAAACCATTGTAAGTAGAATTTCACTTCTGCCCTGGAAAAGTAGTTGGATGAGAAGAATTGCAGGTCAATGGTGTCATGTTTCAAGAAAAACCTACCCCCCTATTTAGGGTTATCCTTTGTTTTTCCTATAAATTGTCAGCAACCCCCTTCTACCTGACCCATACACATATTAGACAATGATTGCACTCCGTAAAGATGCATAAATTCACCTTTTCCTTTACTTTTTTTTTTTTTTTTTAAGTGCCTAGGCTTCCCTGTACTTTGTCTTTGGATGCACAGTTAGTAGACACTCTTTTCAGTAAACATGGCCTTCAGACCGGGATCTCACATTTTCATCATGTAGAGAAAGCAAGAAGGGTTTTGCAATTCTTATCATATCTCCTTCCTTCCAACAACATGTATGTACACATATACCTTTTAACTCAACACTGATGGGTGATTGATTCTAAAAGTCCCTGCTCTTCATCCCAGTCCAGCAACTCCGGATTACAACAGAAACCCCAGAGTTCCTCTGCAGATGAGGCTGAAAGCATCCATGATTTTACCTTAGGTCAAAATCTCCTTTTCCGTCCTTTCTGTTCCTTTTCCCTCATATTCCTGGGAACACTTCAATAAATCACTTGTACAAAAAAAAAAAAAAAAAGTCACCTAATGTTTGCTTCAAGGATACCTAATATGAACCATGTTTACTTATAACTCAACCTTTTCTTCAAGATTCCTTGTCACTCTGATTTTCTCCATGGCTATTCACCACTCTTTCTCTGAACTTTAATACAGACCAATAGTTCTCTCAAATATTTAGAAGTCATATCAAAACAGATATATCTTTCTTTCCTGTGTTTTTGTGCATTTTGCCACCTCAATAAGATAAATTTTTCAAGATAAGAAATCTATCTTCCACATTTCTTTTTTCTTTTCTGTATATGGACGTGTGTGATGGTACATTGTCTAGCACTAGGAAAGAGGTTAATGAATACTTAATAAATTAAGGAATTAAGTTCTTTGGAAGAAGGAATGAAAAGGTGCTTATTTTGTCCAGGCACCATGCAGAGTGAGAAAGGCTGATTCTCTGAATTAAAATGCACATAACTTATATAATCATATAAACAATCAGTACAATTTGATACAGCTATTAAATAAGTGAACTGGGATTCAAACACAAGTCTCTATGACTCAAAAGCCAATGAATTTAGTCAACTATTTTAATAGAAAATTTAATACAGTTCCTCCAGTAGATCTGAGATTGAAATACTCATTACCTCTAATAAAGATTATTCTAAAAATATAATAAATTAGCTTATATATGCAATTATTTAATGAATACTTGTAGAATAATGACTTGACATTGAACAAGTCATTTGGGTTAAAAATATATATTATCTATATCTAATCTATATCTATATCTATATCTATATCTATATCTATATCTATCTATGTGACAGACCTGCCCTCAAGGAGATCACAGCCTACTGAAGAACACTGATGATAAAATATTAGTTATAAGAAAATGTGATAGGTACGTGAATTGGAAATATGCGCCATATGTCCTAAAGCATACAAAACTAAAGTTTCTAATTCCACTTGGGGATGAAGACATACTTTAGAAGGCTTTATCTATGGAGCGCCTGGGTGACTCAGTGGGTTAAAGCCTCTGCCTTCGGCTCAGGTCATGATCCCAAGGTCCTGGGATCGAGCCCCGCATCGAGCCCCTCATTGAGCCCCGCATTGGGCTCTCTGCTCAGCAGGGAGCCTATTTACACCTCTCTCTCTGCCTGCCTCTCTGCCTACTTGTGGTCTCTGTCAAATACATGAATAAAATCTTAAAAAAAAAAGAAGGCTTTATCTATTACAGCTATAAACATAATCGCTAAAGCTAAAATTATTTTTAGTTTTAATTCAGATAAGGTGGACTGACTGAACATTTCTCATCTGGTTGAATTACAACTGATTTATGAGCTTTATTATTATTCAGTATCATTGCAATATTGATTGAAGGAAATAGTTCAAATTTTGTAATTTTTTGTTACTAAATGAATCAGATTGCTTAATATATTGATAATATACTGATAATTCTCTGGTTATTTAGAATTCAGAACAATTCAGAATTAATGAAAAATTTAATAAAATATGAAAATATAGTTTTTTGCCTATTTGAAAGTACTTTCAACATTTATAATCCCCATTTTTGAAATATGACAAATTTAGAAATGTAAAAGGAGGGGCGCCTGGGTGGCTCAGTGGGTTAAGCCTCTGCCTTCAGCTCAGGTCATGATCTCAGGGTCCTGGGATCGAGTCCTGCATCAGGCTCTCTGCTCAGCAGGGAGCCTGCTTCCTCCTCTCTCTCTGCCTGCCTCTCTGCCTGCTTGTGATTTCTGTCAAATAAATTAAAAAAAATCTTTAAAAAAAATAGAAAAAAGAAATGTAAAAGGAGAAAATCTATTTTCTTAAAGATATTCACTATCACAGATTCATATGTGCAGGTGTTATTAATTTCAGTGTGCTGTAATACTTATTTCAGTGATGTTTAAAATATAGAATTTAAAAACAAAGAAATAACAGGCAATGCAGCCCACAATTTTTATCATCCTTAACGATATGTGAGAAGATGCATTTAATACACTAGACTAGGAATCAGTAAATCAAAGATGAAGAAAGCCAAAAATAGGGAAAAAAAGATTTTATTACTGATGAAAATTTTTCCATATTAAAGTTGGTTCATTACCTTGTTCATCAAACAGAATTTGTAGTTGAAGCTATGATGGAAAACACTTGATCCATCAGTGTAGCATTTTTATTGAGTATATCATTGAAAGATCTCAGTAAATCAACATAAAACTGAAATCCACCGAAAATATATCTGTATCTATATCTCTATATCTATGTGTCTATCTACATATATAGGTACATGAACAATCCTAGCTATTTTAATATTATCACAGTTTTCTTTGAACACAATTCAAGTAAGTACAAAGAATACTGAATAAAATACATGGAAGAACAGAACAATAGTATATAATCTTCCACTGGCATCTCACATTTTCCTCCACACGAAATATACATTAACCTCATGCAATCATAAACCATCATTTGCTAATAACAAAGAAATTTCCATCTTTCCACATTCACTCCCTTCCCCCCTCCACTTATATATTATTTCTGTTTCCAACTTGATTGGACAACTATTTACAACCAGTCAGATATATGTACCCACTGTGTAACAGGTCTTGTGTTAAGTGGTTCACATGGTTGATCTCAATTTTCCTTTCAATTTTGAAATGATTATATACTTCCAGGAAGCAACAGCAATAGTACAGAATTCCGTGAGCTTTTCACGCACCATCCCTCAACACGGCATCTTATGTATCTAATAACACATTATCAAAACCTGTGAATTGATACATGGCAACACTGTTAACTTGATTACATGCACTCACTTGCCTGCAAATGTATGTAGGTGTATTCTTAGGCAATTTTCTTAAAATATGCATATATACATACATACACACACACACACACACACACACACACACACACATAAACATATGAAGACATATACATTTGTATAACTTATCTCAATTAAGATGAAACAGAATTCTTCCATCACTACAAAGAAACTCCCTCATGCTATCCTTTATAATTACAACCCATCTTGTCCCTAACTGTTAATTACAATCAGTTCTCCCTCCTCATACTTTTATTATTTTGAGAATGCTGTATAAGTGGAATCACCCACTATATACTATTTTGGGGTGGAGCTTTTCCTCTAAGCCTAAAGACCACCCATGTTGTAGCATATATCCATAGTTTATGTTGTAGCATTTATCCATAGTTTATTCAACTTTACTACTCAGTACTATCATTATGTGAATGTGAATTATGTGAATGAATCTTTTCTATTGCTCACAAAACCCACAAACTTAGTAGCTTAAAACAAGGCAGATTTATTTCACATTTTTGGAGGTCAGAAATCAGAAATGGGTATCACTGGGCAAAATTCAATAGGAATTTTGACTTCATATTGGAAATTGACTTCAATAGGATAAAAAGGCTGCTTTCCTTTCAGACTCTCTTGGGAGGGTCCATTTCTTTGCCTTTTCTAGCTTCAAAAGGCCACCTTTATTCTTTAGGTCTTGGGGGCCCCAACGGTTACCAGGAACATCAGGCAGTCTTTCTCACAACACCATGTCTCCAGCCCCACTGTCACATCTTCTCTGATTTCAACACTTTTGTCTTTTTATTCAACATGTAAAGCCCCTTATGATTATATTTGGCCTACTAGAATAATCTAGGATCATCTATTTAAGATCAGTTCACAGGCAACCTTAGTTTCACTGACAACTTTAATTCTTCGTTACATATCATTTTCACAGATTTTAGGTATTTAGGACATGGATGTTTTGGGAGGCCATTATTCTGCATACCACATGCTTTATCATGCACAAAATCTTTTAACCTCCATTAGCTTCACAATATTGGTGTAAGGTTATCAAATACAAAAATCCCCAGAGTTGTTAGAAGGCCTAGGAATATTTAATGATATTCCACAAAAATTCAACAGAACTGAATAAACAGAAAAGAGATGCTATGTTCATTCTTTAATGAGTAAATAACGAAACCAATCAAAAAGAAATTTTTAATGTTTTTCCACTAATTAAGCATGGAGCTCATTTATCTGGGAAGGAAGAGAACATACAGACATACGGCTAGGATCACTCTAGTTAGAACAGCTATCATTATGTTCACCACAAAGAACATCAGTATTTTGTAGTGTTCGCTGGAATGAAGCAAACATTTAATAAACAATACTGAGTACTTAACCACCTTCTCAGTTAAGATCCTATTCATTAGTTGTTACTGGGAGTCCTGAAACATTGATGAGGGAAATATCAGAAACTATCACTAGGTGGTTGTCAAATTTGGTTTTGAAGTGTAATCCTAGCCTGGATTAGAAGATACTAATTACTGTAACAGTTACACTAATATAATTATTCATTTTTACAGGGCTTTTGAGAGCTTAAAATAAGATCAACAATAAAAACCTATATACAAACTTCTGGTAGCTTTGTTAGTAAAAACCAAAAACTGAAAACAACCCAAATATCTTCATTAGGTGGATAGAAAAGAAAATTTGTGGTTGTTTATACTTGAATTAATAGCCTAGACTTTTCTTCAATGAGAAAGCTCTAAATAATATTCTTTTAGTCCTTCATACAGACAGTTGACCTCTTCCCTTCATAAAACTATATTTGAGGTAATAACAGAAAAGTATTTTATATTGGCATGTAACTATAAAAATGTTCTAGTGTGGGAAAATTATAGCTTATTCCTATCAAGTTATATCTTTGAAATACATTAAAATTTAGATCAACTACAGAAATTATGTATATACAAACCTACAAATATACATCTCCTGGATGTCCTTTGGAAACCAATAAAATAATACCACAGTTTCAAATATATTGGATGTGAACATAGTAACAACAAGACTGGTCCAAGATCTTAGTGAGAAATTTTAACACAAGGATTACTTACATAGATCCAGGTAGAGTTATGACCAAACAAGAACAGGCAAATATCAACCACCTCAGGAAACCATTATCTTCACCTACAAAACTGAGGTAAAAGGAAAGAAAAGTGCTCCTAAGGGCCAATGAGAGTGATAACAATTGATGAAGACCCACTCAAGAGAAGCTACAGTCATGACAGTTTAGATGGAGGCACCAGAACCAAACACATGGCCCTTAAGCAGAGAGTCCTCTCATCCACCCTCATCTCCTCCCTGTACAACTCAAAGGTCAAGCCCAGCTGGATACCAGAGAGATCAGTCTTTCGGGATCATAGAGTATGGCAAGGAATGCTGATAATGGAAATGTTTGGAAGAAATTTAGAATAACCAGTACATTCTGTTCTTGATCTACACCCAAACACACAGAAGCCTTGAGTGGAGCTTTTTTCCTTGAGTCTTATTTTCTCATATCTTTCTGTATCTCTGATGACATTATATCATCTTATATATTTTACTGATTTCCTGCTTATTTATTCTTTTATGGTTTAGTCACCTCTTTATATCAATGCCTCTAATTTCCTGTGACAGAAATATGCTGAGTGTTGACCAAGCACTTCAGTAATCTTAGACACAAGAGAAAACTATGTTCACTAGCCTTCCCTCTGAATTTGTGTTTTAGTTATGAATAATGGACTGTGAGCAAAAAATGGTCTGTATCACATGTTTAAATTGTCAGCATATGAAATGAAGAGTATGAATTCCTGAGCCATGAAGGATATTATCAATGAGAAATAACCTTTTTAATGTTTAACACTGGATTTTTGGACAAGCTAACATTAAATGCCATAACTTACACACCTCCTAAACTGTCTCATTTGAATGGCTAGTTTCCTCATTTCTTTTGTGAGATGACATACAGCCTATTCCAAACTATATTTGATGTCCTCAAGTAAATGAAATGCTCAGAAATCCAACAGGAATTTCTGAGCACAATAAAATGTTATATTACTTACCTGGTAGAATGACACTTCTTATGAAACTCCCAAGACAGTGCATCAAATAATATAGAAGAAACCTACTCCCACTTGCCTCCCTTCTCAACTATGATTATTTTCATATTGAGAAGGCATACCTACCCAAGAAAAGAATATTGTCTACTGCTAAATTGCCAAGATGACAGAGGAACTAAAGTATAAAAAACTTCATGAACTCAGAGAGAAGTTCTCAGATAAATTTAAAAATCATAATACCATTCTTCCCTTGGCTCTTGAAGAATTTTCTTTAAAGTAGGTTAGGGACATATAATTTAGGAGGAGAAATGGGAATACCATGTATTACAGACAATATCAATTATATTTAATTTTCAGTACCTTTGGTCAGAAGCTTGATTGCAATCAAATTTTTCCCACTGTAAATGGTAGAGTTTCCATGATTTTCATCATGATCATGATTGAACTATCTCAATGACTTGGCTGCAAATTGAACTTTGGGGTTTGGTCTGAATGAAAAACCAGAATGTTTCCCCCTAATTCACATTTAGTTTTAGCTACAGGTAGAAATTTTACTATATAAAAACTATCAGTTTATTTTCATTCACTGAAATCACTAAAAATTATTGCTAAATAAAGCAACATACATTTAGTTTAACTTAAGCGATAAAAGCTATATAAAATAGCTTGTATATCACAATGATAGTATCTATCTCCCCCATTTTAATATGTATATGCATCAAAGACAAAAAATTATATTTTATTAAACTTATTTTATTAAAAATTAACCAACTGTAGGATGTCTGCAAAATGTATTTTTTCATATTTGCAGATTGTATCTGATTATAATTTTATTGCTTATCCTTAAGCAATAAGCATCCTTAAATGTAAATTTATGGTAAGCTAAATATATAGCTTACAGTATATAATGCTTTTAATGTTTACTATTCAGTCAATATAAGTATAATTAAATGCTTAGTGATTTATTCAATCAAGTTTTCTTTAATTGATAAGAAGCTAATTCTAGATGGAAGCATTCAAAATCTTTAATATCTGGCATCTATTACCTTTCAGTAAATTTAGTCTAGTGTCTAAATATGGTAGATAAAATGGTCACCCAAAGAAGTCCACATCCTAATCTCTGGAGCCTTTGAATGTGTTATGTTTCATAGCAAAAGGGACTTAAAGATCTTACTAATTTTAAGAATTTGAATTAGGGAGAATATGGATTATCTAAGATGGGTCCAACCTAATGAAATTTTAAAACAAACTTGCTCTGGCAGGAGTCATAAAGATGCATTACAAGAACCAGAAGAGACGAAGAAGAGGAAGGTAGAATGATTCCAAGAGGGAGAAATATTTGACATAACACTGCAGGTTCTGATGGCACACTTGTAAGAGAAGTCTGTAGGAGATAGGGTGTTTCCTAGCTAACATCCAGATGGGAAATGATTATCTTAGTCCTATAACCACAAGTAACCAAATTCTGCTAACAACCTAAATAAGTTCGGAAGCACATTTTCCCCAGAGCCTAAAGGAAGGAACCCAGTGTTGTTGACTTCTAGGTACTGTGGACCTGGAGCAAAGAAAGTAGCTGTGTCACACTGGGCCCAAACTTCTGACCTACTGAAATGATAATAAAGGGTTTGTTGTTGTTTTTAAATTGCTATGGTCATCATAGATATATTGAATATTCTCACTTATCTTGGGCAACCATCTCATTTTATCCATTATCTAGGTGTTTAAGCACCAATCTTAAAATATATCTTCAGGTTATAAATATTAAAGAGGAAAGTGCATGTAGTGAATCAAATAGACATAAATCTGTATTTCAGAGCAGAGCTTAGTGCTACCTATTATGAAATATCTTATTTCATCCTATGAATGAATGGTGCTACTTTCAAGAATAACCCTAACTTGGGAGGGAGAAGCAGGAGAGTAGGAGACCTAAATTTTGTCTGGTCCAAGGAATTCAGCTACATAACTATAAAACTATTCTGAACACCTTCAAACTCAACAGTAGATCAAAGAAAATAATAACAGCAATTCTGTGAACAGAAAAGTGACCACATTCTGGAAGATAGGATGTGCAGAGAAGTGAATCCAAGTTGATATTTGGGAAGATAGACAGTGGGGGGAGGGAGCCTGCATCAGCCAGGTACCAGCACATGATAGAACAGTGGAGCACAATGTCAGAACTTTTAGAGCCTGTTTTGCTGAGGGACATCACTCCAGTGGCTAAGCTAGGGCTAGAACACTCGGCTGGGACAGTATGGTTTCAGGACCCTTAGGATCACAGAAAGACCAGGGATGCTTCATTGTGGCAGAGCTCCCAAGTATCAGAGTGGGAAAGTGGGCTAAAGATGGAGCCACGGACTGGGGTCTCAGCTCAGGGTTGCCATAAACCATGATCTGTGACATAGTTGGGCCACTACTCTTCAAGCAGGAACCCAACAAATGGAAGATCAAGAGAGACTCCCTTTCCTCCCCCAGGAGGACTGGCATGGGAGCACACCACAGGAATCTCCTGGGTTTGGAAACTCCAAATGGGGTCATGTCCTAGAGACAGAAACACTTGGTTACAGGCCAGGTGAGCACAGAGTGCAGCCAGAAACCAGGGAGACAAGAGTGATTAACTGCTTTTCTCTGAGGGCTCATTGAGGAGTGGGGACACAGGCTCTCAGGAGAGAGACTGGGAGGTAGCCATTTTCATTCTTGTCCTCTAAAACTGTATGGAAAGTTTTCAAGGAACAAAAGCTACTGAGAGCAAACCTGAGTATATTATTTAGCATGGCTCCTGGGAAGGGCGATGCAATTCTGCCTCTGGTAAAGACATTTGAGAATCACTGCAACAGTCCCGTCCCCCAGAAGATCAGCAAGAACATCCAGCCAAGAACAAGTTTACTGATCAATGAGAAATGCAAAATTCCAGCACTAGGGGAATACAACACACAGAATTCATGACTTTTTCCCCATGATTCTTTAGTCTTTCAAACTTAATTTTTTTTTAATTTTGTTTTATTCTTTTTTTTTTTTTTAGTTTTTCTTCTTTCCTTGTTCAACCAACATCTTATCAATTCCTTTTTAAAAATCTTTTAATTTTCATTTTTACATTAATATTCTATCCCTTCATTGTATTTAACCTTATTTTGTGTGTGTGTATATATATATATTTTTTTTTTTCTTTGTTTAAAATTTTGGGATACAGATTCTTCTAACAGAACAAAATGCATCCTAAATTTAATGTATGGCTTTGTCCTAGTCTCCCACCTGATCACATTCTCTTTCTCTCTTTTTTCCCTTTCTTTTTTCAACCAACTTATCAATTTCTTTTTTACAATATTTTTTAAATTTTCATCTTTACACTCATATTCCAGCCCTTCATCGTTTTTACCCTTATTTTTGTGTATATATAAATTTTTCTTTCTTTAAAATTTTGGGAGGTAGTTTCTTCTAACAGACCGAAATACACCCAAAATCTAGTGTGTGGCTTTGTTCTATTCACCAGGCCGGTCATACCATTTTTTCCCCTCCTTGGTTTCAGGTTTCCTCTGATTTTTTAGTGTATATTTTTCTGGGGCTATTGTTTCCCTTTTAACATTTTGTTCTCATTCCTTTATTCTTCCTTGGACAAAATGACGAAACAGAAATACTCACCTCATAAAAAAGAACAAGAGGCAGTACCGACTGCCAGGGACCTAATCAAAAGGGACCTTAGTAAGATATTGGAACTATACTTCAGAATGGCAATTATAAAGGTACTAGTTGGGCTTCAAAAAAAGCATAGAAGATACTAGAGAATCCCTTTCTGGAAAAATAAAAGAACTAAAATCTAACAAAGTGGACATCAAAAAGGCTATTAATGAGGTGCAATAAAAAATGGAGGCTCTAACTGCTAGGATAAATGAGGTAGACGAGAGAATTAGTGATATAGAAGACCAAATGATGGAGAATGAAGAAGCTGAGAAAAAGAAATGGCTGCTGGATCATGATGGGAACATTCAAGAGATAAGCAATATAATGAGATGAACAATATTAGAATAACTGGGATCCCAGAAAAAGAAAGGGGGAGGGCAGAAGGTCTACTGGAACAAATTACAGCAGAGAAGTTCCCTAATTTGGGGAAGGAAACAGGCATCAAAATCAAGAAGGCACAGAGAACCCCCCTCAAAATAAATAAAAATAAGTCAACACCCCATCATCTAATAGTAAAACTTGAAGGTCTCAGAGACAAAGAGAAAATCCTGAAAGCAGCTCAGGACAAGAGGTCTGTAACCTACAATGGTAGAAACATTAGACTGGCAGCAGACCTATCCCCAGAAACCTGGCAGGCCAGAAAGGACTGGCATGATATAGTCTGAACACTAAATGAGAAAAAATATGCAGCCAAGAATACTATATCCAGCTAGTTTGTCATTGAAAATAGAAGAAGAGATAAAAAGCTTCCAGAACAACAAAAATGAAAATAATTTGAAAACACAAAACCAGCCCTACAGAAAATACTAAAAGGGGTCCTCTAAGCAAAGAGAGAGCCTAAAAGCAACACAGACCAGAAAGGAACAGAGACAATATACAGTAACAGTCACCTTACAGGCAATACAATGGCACTAAATTCATATCTTTCAATAGTTATCCTGAATGTATTTGGGCTAAATGCCCCAATCAAAAGACACAGGGTATCACAATGGATAAAAAACAAGACGCATCAATATGCTGCTTGCAAAAGATTCATTTTAGGGGCACCTGGGTGGCTCAGTTGGTTAAGAGACTGCCTTCAGCTCAGGTCATAATCCTGGAGTCCCAGGATCAAGTCCCACATCGGGCTCCCAGATCCACAGGGAGTCTGCTTCTCCATCTGACCTTCTCCCCTCTCATGCTCTCTCTCTCTCTCTCAAATAAATAAATAAAATCTTTAAAAAAAAAAGATTCATTTTAGATCTAACAACACCTCCAGATATAAAGTGAGACAGTGAAAAACAATTTACCATGCTAATGGACATCAAAAAAAAGCTGAGGTGACAATCCTTCTATCAGACAAATTAGATTATAGAAATGAGGAACGACACTATATTATACTTAAATGGTCTATCCAACAAGATCTAACAATTGTAAACATCTGTGCCCCTAACATGGGAGCAGCCAATTATATAAGCCAATTAATAACAAAATCAAAGAAACACATCGACATTAATACTATAATAGTAGGGGACTGTAACACTCCCCTCACTGAAATGGACAGGTCATCTAAGCAAAAGATCAAGGAAATAAAGGCTTTAAATGACACACTGGACCAAATGAGCTTCACAGATATACTCAGAACATTCCATTCCATAGCAACAGAATACACACTCTTCTCTAGCACACATGGAACATTCTCCAGAATACATCATATCCTAGGTCACAAATCAAGTCTCAACCAGTACCAGAAGACTGGGATCATTCCCTGCATAGTTTTGGACCACAATGCTTTGAAATTAGAACTCAATCACAAGGGGAAAGTTGGAAAGACCTCAAATATATAGAGGCTAAAGTGCATCCTACTAAAGAACTAAAGAATGAGTGGGTCAACCAGGAAATTAAAGAAGAATTTTAAAAAATGCTGGAAACAAATGAAAATGAAAAGAGAACTTCACAATATTTATGATGCAGGAAAGGCTATCCTAAAAGGAAAGTACACAGCAATACAAGCCTTTCTCAAGAAACAAGAAAGGTCTCAAATATACTACCTATCCTTACACCTAAAGGGCCTGAAAAAGAACAGCAAATAAACCCTAAACCTGGCAGTAGAAGAGAAATAATGAAGATCAGAGAAGAAATCAATGAAATAGAAACCAAAAGAATGGTAGAGCAGATCAACGAAACCAGGAGCTGATTCTTTGAAAGAATTAATAAGATTAATAAACCCCTGGCTAGACTTATCAAAAAGAAAGGAGAAAAGACCCAAATTAATAAAATCATGAATAAAAGAGGAGACATAACAACCAACACCAAAGAAATACAATTATAAGAACATCTCATGAGCAACTCTATGATAGTAAAGCAGACAATCTGGAAGAAATTGATGCATTCCTAGAGAGTATAAGCTACCAAAACTGAAACAGGAAGAAATAGAAAACCTGAACAGACCCATAACCAATAAGGAAATTGAAGCAGTTGTCAAAAATCTCATAACAACAAGAACCTAGGGCCAGTTGGCTTCCCATTAAAAGAAGAATTAATACCTATTCTCCTGAAACTGTTCCAAAAAATATAAATAGAAGGAAAACTTCCAAACTTGTTCTATGAGGCCAGCTACCTTGTTCCCAAAACCAGACAAAAAAACCATCAAAAAGGAGAATTACAGAACAATATCCCTGAAGAACATGGATGCAAAAATTCTCACCAGGATACTATTCAAATAGGATCCAATAGTACATTAAAAGGATTATTCACCACAACCAAGTGGGGTTAATTCCTGGGCTGCAAGGTTGGTTCAACATCCACAAATCAATCAATGTCATATAATACATTAATAAAAGAAAGAACAAGAACCATATAATAGTCTCAATAGATTCAGAAAAAGCATTTGACAAAATACAGCATCTTTTCTTGGTTAAAATTCTTCGCAGTGCAAAACAAAAACAAAAAGCCTTCACAGTGCAGGGATCGAGGGTACAGACCTCAATATCATCAAAGCCATCTACGAAAAACCCACAGTAAATATCATTCTCAATGCAGAAAAAATGAGAACTTTTCCCCTAAGGTCAAGGAACATGGCAGGAATGTCCACTATCACCACTGCTATTCAACATAGTACTAGAAGTCCTAGCCTCAGCAATCAGACAACAAAAAGAAATAAAATGCATCCAAATTGGCAAAGAATAAGTCAAACTCTCACTCTTTGAAGATTATATTTATCTGGAAAACCCAAAAGACTCCACCCCAAAACTGCTATAACTCATACA
Organism: Enhydra lutris kenyoni; assembly: GCF_002288905.1. Taxonomy (NCBI): domain Eukaryota; kingdom Metazoa; phylum Chordata; class Mammalia; order Carnivora; family Mustelidae; genus Enhydra; species Enhydra lutris. The sequence continues at coordinate 42,008,438 of NW_019154099.1, read as the reverse complement.
GGAATTCACTAAAGTGTCAGGATATAAAATCAATGCAAAGAAATCAGCTGCATTTCTATACACCACCAACAAGACAGAAGAAAGAGGAATAAGAAGTTGATCCCATTCATAATTACACCTAAAACCATAAGATACCTAGGAATAAATCTAACCAAAGAGGCAAAGAATCTGTACTCGGGAATCTATAGAATACTCATAAAAGAAATTGAGGAAGACACAAAGAAATGGAAAGATGTTCCATGCTTAAGGATTAGAAGAACAAATATTGTTAAAGTGTCTATGCTACCTAGAGCAATCTATATATTTAATGCAGTCCTTATCAAAATATCATCAACTGTTTACAAAAAAATGGAACAAATAATTCTAAAATTTGTATGGAACCAGAAAAGACCCTGAGTAGCCAGAGGAATGTTGAAAAGGAAAACCAAAGTTGGGGGCATCACAATTCCAGACTTTAATCTATATTACAAAGCTGTAATTATCAAGACAGTATGGTACTGGCCAAAAAAACCAAAAAACAAAACAGACACATAGATCAATGGAAGAGAATAGAAAGCCCAGAAATGGACACTACACTCTATGGTCAACTAATCTTTGACAAAGCAAGAAAGAATGTGAAATGGAAAAAAGACAGTCTCTTCAACAAATGGTGTTCAGAAAACTGGATGACCATATGCAGAAGAATGAAACTGGACCATTTCCTTACCCCCCACACAAAAATAGACTAAAAATGGATGAAAGACCTAAATGTGAGACAGGAATACATCAAAATCTTTGAGAACACAGGCAGGAACCTTTTCAACCTCAGCTGTAGCAACTTCTTCCAGGAAACGTCACCAAAGGCGAGGGAAGCAAGGGCAAAAAGAAACTACTGAGACTTCATCAAGATAAAAAGCTTTTGCACATCAAAGGAAATAGTCAACAAAACCTAAAGACAACCAGCAGAATGGGAGAAGATATTTGCAAATGGGATATCAGATAACGGGCTAGTATCCAAAATCTATTAAGAACTTATCCAACTCAACACTCAAATAAAAAATAATTCAATCAAGAAATGGGAAGAAGACATGAACAGGTATTTCTGCAGAGAAGTCATCCAAATGGCCAAAAGACACATGGAAAGTGCACAACATCACTTGGCATCAAGGAAATACAAATCAAAACCTCAGTGAGATACAACTTCATACCAGTTAGAATGGCTAAAATTAACAAGGAAGGAAATGACAGATGTTGGTGAGGATTCAGAGAATGGGGAAACTTCCTACACTGTTGGTGGGAATGCAAGTAGGTGCAGCCACCCTGGAAAAGAGTATGGAAGCGCCTCAAAAAGTTGAAAATAGAGCTAACCTATGATCCAGCAATTGCACAACTGGGTATTTACCCCAAAGATACAAATGTAGTGATCTGAAGGGGCATGTGCACCCCAATATTTATAGCAGCAATGTCCACAATAGCCAAACTATGGAAAAAGCCCAGATGTCCAGATGTCCATCAACAGATGAATGGATAAAGAAGATATGGTGTGTGTGTGTGTGTGTGTATTTAGTGTATATACACACACACACACACTCACACACACATATACACAATGGAATACTATGCAGCCATCAAAAACTCAAAATCTTACTATTTGCAATGATCTGGTTGGAACTAGAGGGTATTATGCTAAGCAAAATAAGTCAATCAGAGAAAAACAAATATCATATTATCTCACCAATATGAGGAATTTGAGAAACAAGACAGGATCATAGGGGAAGGGAGGGAAAAATGAAGCAAGATGACACCAGAGAGGGAGACAAACCATAAGAGACTCTTAATCTCAGGAAACAAACTGAGGCTTGCTGGAGGAGAGAGGGGTAGGAAGGATGGGGTGGGTGGGTGATGGACACTGGAGAAGTTACATGGTATGGTGAGTGCTGTGAATTGTGTAAGAGTGATGAATCACAGACCTGCACTCCTGGAACAAATAATATATTATATGTTAATTAAAAGAAAAGAATAATCCTATCTAGTTTACTCTCCATAAATATTAGTCAGAAAATACTGAAATCTCATACTGTAGTAAATATCCAAAATGCAAAATGGCCCATATAGAAAATACTAAAAAAAGTTATGAATTACATACTTGATTAAATATGACTTATAGCCAAGAGGTGAGTTATTATGTAATATTTATTATATTGCAATCAACCATAGTTAAGTTCACAAAGACAAATTTTGGAAAGTGGATTCAGTTAAGTAAAATTGTATGCTGTCTAAATTAATGTAAATACTTCATATTTTATATGCAACATTCTATAATAATAAAAGTATAGCTTTGATGCCTAAAATAAAATTATAAACTATTATTAATATTAAAAATATGTGACTTTATATAGTTTCATTTCAGGCTATCAGTGTAATAGCATAATATTAGAATTTGGCTTCCTTTTTCACAATTGAACATATGTTTCTCTCAACAAATCCTTTATTTGGTAACAATCATAGTTTATTGGTCAAAATAAAATGTTGTTTTGGCAAACATTTTCCAACAGAAATACCAGTTATTTCAGGGAAGTAAACATCTGCTTTAGGACAATTAGAATGGCAACATGTTTTTGGTCATGTCCTCTTTGTGAGCTTTTGCTAGAAATTATCCTAGGAGAATTGCCAATTAAAAATTCACAGTGATTTAAAAGAAGGTGGGTAGAATTTTAATATCCTCAGAAAATAAAAGCAAGTTGTCTTAAAAACACTTGACTAAACAGGAACCAAAGAAGATACGTAGATGGCAAATAAGCATATGAAAGGATGCTCAACATCTTTGGTCATTAGGGAAAAGCAAATTAAAACATGTATTTAAATGGCTATAATTCCAATAATGCCAATACAAAATGCTGATAAAAATGCAGAGCAAGAACTCTCACTTGCTGCTGGTAGGAACGCAAAATGTAGCACTTTGTAAGAAGCCTTTTAATAAACAGTTGACCCTTGAACAATATGAGTTTGAACTGCATGGGTCCACTTACAAATAGATTATTTTCAATAAATTTTTAATTCAATAAAAATAAATTCAAAAAATTTGAATTTGAATTCAATAAATTTCAGTTGTGTAAATGTGTTCTCTTCCTTATGATTTCTTAATATTTTTTCTCAAGCTTACTTTTATTGTAGAAATACAGCATATAATATACACAGAAGACACAAAATGTTTTAGTCAACTGTTTATGTTAATTACTAAGGCTTCTGTTCAACAGTAGGCTATTAAGGTTTTTTTGGAGGGGGTCAAAGTTATAACATGGATTTTCAACTGTGCAGGGGGAGGGGTTGGGCACCCCTAATGATCACATTGTTCGAGTCAGCTGTATTAACACAGGACCCAGCAATTATACTCCCACATATTTCATCCCACTGACTTGAAAACTTAGGTTCACACAAAACATGAATGTTTAGTGCAACTATACTCACAATTGCTAAAAAGTGGAAGCAATCAAGATGTCCTTCAGAAGGTAAACCGCTAAAGAAATTGTGGTACACCTACACACTGGAATATTAATCAATAATGAAAGATGAAAGAGCCACAGATGAGTCCTAATGATACCATGCTATGAAAGAAGTTAGATCAGAACAATTACATAACATGCAGATCCACTGACATGGGATCTGGCAAATATGAAATGAAAAATACAGATGACAAGTGAGTGTTAGGAGGGGGGCATGTTCAACTGGGGGAAATCGGGGACTTTTTAGAGTGGTGGAAACAATCTGGATGGTACTGTGATGGTAGATACATGATATGGTGTATTTTTCATAAACAGTAAAAATAGACAAAATTAGAGCTTACTTTATGCAAATTAAAAATCAACCAGGAAGTCTACGGATGCTAAGATGGAAAGCGAAATGTGCTAGAAGAACTGAACTTTATTACAATACATAAATTACGATATGACCTAATTTATTTAAAGTTACTTACTAGGTACATTTTCCACTATAGAAACTCAGTAATAAAAAAATGTGTTTGCTATCAAAAATCCTGCATCTGCTTAAATTACCAAAACAATTATGAAAGGAATACTTTTTATTTTGCCTGCTTTGTTCATTGGAAACTTTTAGCCAAAATTATAATTACCACATAATATTATAGCTCTCATAGAGAAACTATTTTCTATGCTTTATAGAGCTCAAAGATTTCAGACAAAAGTTCAAAGTGTCCTTTAATGAGTTTCACTAGTTCAACTTGCAGCATGCTTGAAGTTGCTGTCTCAAGATGACTTTCACATCAGCCTTAACGACCACACAAGTCAAACCCTAGCTTGAACCCTTCTAGATGCTTTATTGATATGTATAGCTCTCCAGAGGAAATAAGAAAAAAACATGACCTATGCAACCAAGACAAAATAAATCAGAATCTCAAGTAGGTTCAGATTATAACATTTTATCATGGATTGAGTTTTAGTATGGAAATAAACAGTCATACCTACTACTTCTGCAGAAGGGTTGCCAAAGGATGCAGGAAAGCCACTCTGCCACCCATTCCCTAAACCTGCCCTAACTCAAAGAGCAAGCTCAGATCTTGGACTGAGGATAATTCAGGCAATTAATATCATTCACCTTCCATCAGTGATCTAAAAGTAAAGCAGATCTATATATTATTTAGGCAATGTACAGTTTGAAGGTACATGTACAGCAAAACCTTTGCAACTGTCACCATGATCTGGTATCCTGAAATTTCCATTTAATCATGTATGAATGAATGTTGTGGATGAGAGAGACAAAATATCCCCAAACCTATGAAACACAGAATCATGCATAATTTCTGGAATCTTCCTACATATTGGGATAGTAAAGGAAACACTTATATAGTTTTCAGTTTTATTTTTTTCAAAGCACTTTGATAACAGAAGAGAGGGACTTGTCCCAAGATGCTCCTTCATTTATTCATTTTAAAGGCATATTATTCCAAAAACTATTTAAAATTTCTTATCACTGGGAAAAAATACATATTCTAGGGAAAAAAAGTACCTTAAAATTTCCTTAATCATTTCATTCTATGAACTTGAGTTTTTAAACTCTGAGTAGATCTTGAAATTAGGAATACTTAAAAAAAAATATTCCGGGGCGCCTGCGTGGCTCAGTGGGTTAAAGCCTCGTCTTGGGCTCAGGTCATGATCCCAGGGACCTGGGATCGAGCCCCGCATTGGGCTCTCTGCTCAGCAGGGAACCTGCTTCCTCCTCTCTCTCAGCCTCTCTCTCTGCCTACTTGTGATCTCTGTCAAATAAATAAAACCTTTAAAAACAAAAATCATTCCTCTGAAGCACTCTCTTATGTTTGCTGATAATATTACTACTGCATATAATACATAAACATTATTACCTGAGTGCCCTTGCAATATAAAATATGCCAAAGTTATCAATACTTTAATCAACCATCTGGGTGCATAGAGTCCTGACTCAGGGTAAACCAATTTGATTGATTGTATTGGATGTGTGGTGTCATTTCAACATAGCTCAGGTGACTGATGTTAGAAAATGCATTAGACAACAAACAAATCCTATTTACTTTTACTCAAGTGACACATCTTTATTGTGTAAAGGTGTCAAAGAGTAGTCTTAATGTTGCTTTTTCTCCAACCACTGCTTTAACTTCAACTCACACATTTTGATATGTTATTGTAATCTTTCATTGAGTTTAAAATGTTCATTCCTTTTCAACATGATTTAGAAGTGTGTAATTTAGTGTCTAACTATTTGCAGGTTTTTGACTCACACTTTCTTATCGATTCCTAGTTTATTCCATTATGGTCAAAGCATATATTTTGTATAATTTCAATTGTTTTTAATTTGGTAGTTTGTTTTAGAACCCAATATAGGGTCTATTTTGTGACGTTCCATATGCACTTCAAAAGAATATATATTTGACTCTTCTCGGGTTACGTATTCTATAAAATGCCAGTTAGGTAATGTTGGTTGATACAGTTATATATGGTTTCTCATTCACTGCTATTTTTTCCTACTTGTTCTATCAGTTAACAAAAAAAAAAAAAAATGCTGAAATGTCCCAGTGTGGATATATATATTCAATTCTGCTAGTTTTTGTTTTATGTAGTTCGAAGCTATTTCTTAGATGCATACACACTTAGGACTGATATGTGTTTTTGATGAATTAACCCTGTTTTCACTGTTCAACATATCTCTTTCTACCTCAGGTATCTTCCTTATTTTAAAGACTTATTTACCTGATTTACCTCAATTTACTTACCTGATGATAAACACATTCAAGATTTCTTTAGCCTGTACGTATCATTTTCCATTCCTTCACTATTTAACAATCCTAAATTATATTTAAAGTGGGGTCTCGGGAACAATATATAAGCCCATTGACAGTGTTCATGTGTTCATGTGTTGTGCTTAGGTAATTTACATTTAATTATTGGTGTGGCTGGATTTTAGTCTTACTTTGTTTTCTAAATCTCCACTGTATTCATTCTTCTGTTTCATTTTTCCTGCCTCTATTTAATTATTCTTTTTAAAATCTCATTTAATATGGTTATTTTTTACTATATTTATTTGAATTGTGTTTTTAGTGCTGATATAGGGATTAAAATACATATGTCCATCTACTCAATCTACTTACACCTACTGTTTTACAATGTTAAGTGAAGCATAGAAACATTATGCACTATCATCCTTTAAGTACCTTATCTTAAATTGTAGTTGTAATATGTACATTCTTATACATTCACTGTCTTTCAGATAAGGTAATAATTTTGCTTTCAACAATAATTTTTAAAAACAAAATATAGGCTATTACATTTATGAGACATGATCATTATTGCTTTTAATTCTGCACTTCCAAGTCTTCCTACAATATTACTTCCCTCTACCTGAAGAACTTTATTCAGCATTTCTACTAGAACAGCCTTGCTACTGATTAATTCACCTATTTTTCTGTTGTCATTTGCTTTGCGTTTAAATTTTAGAATATATTTTCTATCATCTTTCTTCGAAAAGGACATTTTTGCCGGATAGGATGCTGAAGTTTACCATCATTTATTTTCAATATTTTAAAACTATTGTTACACTATATAGTGATTTTTTTGCATGAGAATTATCCAATCACCTATATCAATGTTTATTTATAATGTGTTGAAATCTTGGTTTTCCTTTAAGTATTGCCTTTACACCTTTGATATTGTCCTACTATGTCTTTGAAGATTTTTTTGCTCTTTTTTTTAAAAAAAAAAAAAAAAAAAAAAAAAAAATATATATATATATATATATATATATATATATATCTCAATGCTCAATTTTACTGATTTTGACATTTTCATTCCATTCTTGAGAATATATAGTTCAATTATTTTAATTATTGGATTTTTCAGTTCTCTACCAAGCCTTCTGCCTTTCTATTAATTTGAACTATGTTTGCCTATATTTAGTAGGGCATAGTTATAATAATTTCTTTAAAGTCTGATAATTTCAAAAAGTTTCTAAAGTTTAATTAACCTTTCCCTTGAGAGTTGTTTTCCTGATGTTTTTCAAGGAATTTTGAATTATATCCTGGACATTTTCTGTATTTTATGATGCAACTTTGAGTCCTGTTAATACCTTTTGAAAAATGTTGATTTTCTAAAAAACATTATTAAGGCAGGAAATCATCTTGGTTAGATTCATATCACAAACCTTTCTGAGGGTATTGTTTCTGATAAGTTTTCAAAGATTTCCAATCCTACATGGGTATACCACACATGTGCACTACCCAAGGCCCCATGTGGTGGAGACTGAGCAGTGTTCTCGACCATAGTTTAGTTCTTAAAGCTAATGCTTTATCAGTTTTGAATCAGTTTCATAGATACACCACTCAGGCTTGAACTCAGGACTTTACACACAGATTTAGCAGCTTCCTTTCCCCAGCTCTCTACTCTTCATGCTTTTCCCTTTTCCTCAATCTCTTGCTGCCAGGGATCCCTTTTCTTAATATGCTGGTTGTTTTGTTTTGTTTTGTTTTGCTTTGCTTTGTCTTCCCTAATATGCTGAAATTTAGTTTACACACGCCATTGCAAACTTACTGCTAGTATCACAATATGATTGAGGGTCCAAGGGTCCTCATGCTTTAGACAAATATCAATTCTTGTGACATTCTTCTAAAAACCTCCCCTTCCCATTATTTGATGAAAGAGACCTGTGCCACAGTTCACTCTTTTCCCCTCTCCCACAGTCTTTCCAGGCATATGTCATCTATGGCCTTTCTTCTTAACCACCCCAGTAAACATGTCCTCAATGAACAATAACTCCTTACCTCTAAAACAAAAAAACTTGACTACTTGACAATATTCAGCAACTCCAAACTTCTCTAAACTTCCTCTTCAGTTACTTTGTGTATTAACTTAGCCTTTCTTTTTTTTTGGGGGGGGTGGGTAATATCCATTCCCACCCCAAACTTTTCAATCTTTTTCTCCAATTGAACATTTTGAATCTTCTCTAAGTCTGCAACTGATCCTGTCTTAATCTTCACAGTCTAATGAATTCAATTAACTTTTATATTCTTCAAGTTTAAAACTTTAGCCCAAATCTCTCAAATTAAGGCAGCAACTGATTGCAGATTTCTATTTGCAAATTTATAAGACTTTTACCACATTGTGTCCAGAATTGGAATTTATCTTCTCTCTCAGATCTTTTTCAATAGATTTCCTTGGTCTCTAGCTTAATCTACACAATATTCATCCAATTGCCAATGCTAGCATCTACAGCATTATCTTTAAGTTTTTGTCTGGTCCTATTTTTAATCAAAATCCTGAAATAATATTCATATCAATCTAGTTCTCTCCATCTCCACTGTCTTATTGTTGCAGATAGCTATCATCTCTCTGGCTTAACACTTCTACAATAACATCATAACCGCTTTCCCAGCCTTTAATCATTCTCCTCTCTTACTGTAGGAAGAGTAATTTTTTTTCCTTAAATTCATATTTGAAAATGTCATCCACCTGATTAAAGCCCTTTGGTAGTTAGTCATCCCTCTTCAGATAATGCCTAAACAAAAATTCTACAAGTGCTTATAAATCTTGATTTTGGCTCTTCTGTCTATACTAATTTCTATCCCCCACTTCACCTGCCTATAATCGAAGCATACCAACTTTCTTCACACATATTAACATTCCTTGCTTCCTCTAAACTCTATGTCTTCATACATGTTCTTTTTCTTGGTATATTCTTATACTGGTTATTAACCTGTTCCTCCTCTATATCCCAGGCCCAAAGTTAAAAGACTTTATATTTCAGTACACTCTGTAATATGTAATATTATATGTAATATGCTTTACATATTCTCTATGATATACAAGGAATATTTTGAGTAATAAAGGAGAGAAAGAGCAAGAACCCTTAAGACAGACATATCTGTCAATTTTAAAAATTTTAATATTTTCCTTGATATTAGTTGCACACTTTCAATTTATTTCACTCTGCTCTCTTTCTACAAAGCTAAAGTCTGATTCTAAGAAAATCTTTAAGAAAAACTCTTTAAATCCCATCTTAAAAGTTTTGTATAGTTCTCATATTGAAACATACTTTAACTGAAACCTACTCCTTCCCATGTAAAATAAGGTTTTTTTTTTATACCCTTCTATTAGGCAAGTACACAACTTCATGTTTTTTTTTTTATTTAATACTGTATCTCAGTACTTAATTTCCTCTTCCAATAGTTTGAGCACGAAAGAGTTGTCTGCATTTTTTTCTTTCCTCTCCCTTTTCTTGTTTGACTTTCATTGTGTATGTATTAGCCATTTTACACTCACTTTTTTACTTCATATTAGAAATAACAATGTAAAGTTAAGAAGATTTTTAAGTACAAAGACAAGAAGCTTCATAGAATGAAATTTTATTTTGCACACATACCAATCAAAAGAGGAAGATCTGTTAAAATCCCACTACTGTCTTCCACATCTCCCCAAAACCTAAGAACTGAATTCCAAAAATGAATTCCAAAGTAACACATTTCCCCCATTCATTTAACAAATACCTATTCAATATGTTTACTACCATAGTAAAAACTGGAGATACATAAATGCAAACAGCATCACTATCATCTACATAACTTAGTCAAAGAGACAGTTAATGAAGCAGATTAAAGTATAATACAGGTAAATGGCAGATTGGGAGACATAGAGGTCTCTTATTTAACACCTTAGAGAACATAATAATGTTGCTGAAGCTTGAAGAAGGAACACAATTTTCCAAACAAAAGTTTTTAGTGATCCTAAACAAAAACATTATAAAGAATAAATATGGTGTTTTAGGGAGACTGTCTCCTGACCTTCCTGCCAAAGAAATTTCCAAAGGAGAAGCTCTGCAGAGAACGGACAGAAAGGCAATATACAAATAATCAAAGACCTTTTGGCAAGCTAAGAAGTTTGCTTTAGATTACAAAAAGCTCTTAAGTGAATTGGTCAGATTTTCAGAAAGCACCCGGAAGTTCATATATTTGAATAAAGGGAATACATAAGAAAAACTAATGTTTTTCTGAAATGTTTTAGCTGTTATAAGTCAATTAGTTTCAGAATTATACCAATTCAATAAGGTATTATTATTATTCCATTTTAAGGATGAAATTATAAGCCCCAAATATTGAGTAATTTGCTTAAGCGCATACAGTTGATAATAAATTAATACAAGATACAAATTTAGGCTCCATAAAGTAGTACATGTAACTACTACATTATATAAAGAAGAAAATTTAATAGAAAAGGAAATCGATCAACTAAGGAAAACAAAAACAAAAGGCACAACTCAAGGTGAAGAAATTGTACATGTGTTTTTAAATGAATATTTGCCTTTGGGTCAAATCTGCAAAGAGGAGAAGCTAGGTCTTTTAAAAAATGACGATCACATAAAGACATTTTAGCTGATCTGCATTTGATGATACTGGATTGTGTCTCTTGTAAGCATTCCATTGTTTGAAGATTTTTTTTGTGTAATTATAAGATGAAAAACAGATTGCTGATATTACCCTCCGTGATGGGACTCCTTGCTGTTGCAAATGGAAAGAGATTTTTTTCAGTTAATTGAAAACACAGCTTGATGTCCCATCCAGTTTAAATACAGAAATTCAATGCATAGGAAAATAATAAATAAATAAACTATGTTAATATGGGGAATTGAGATAAACTGATAGAAGAGAATTTTGAATTATAGCTATTTTATCATCTTCCAAATACCTCTAAACATACTATCTGTACAATACATTACTGATAATACGAAGATTTATTCTTTTTTTTTTAAGATTTTATTTATTTATTTGACAGAGAGAGAGAGAGATCACAAGCAGGCAGAGAGGCAGGCAGAGCGAGAGGTGGAAGCAGGCTGCCCGCTGAGCAGAGAGCCCGATGCGAGGCTCGATCCCAGGACCCTGAGATCATGACCTGAGCCGAAGGCAGAGGCTTTAACCCACTGAGCCACCCAGGCGCCCCTGAAGATTTATTCTTTTTGTTTTTTTTTTTTTTTTTAAAGATTTTATTTATTTATTTGTCAGAGAGAGAGAGGGAGAGAGAGCAAGCACAGGCAGACAGAATGGCAGGCAGAGGCAGAGGAAGAAGCAGGCTCCCTGATGAGCAAGGAGCCCGATATGGGACTCGATCCCAGGACGCTGGGATCATGACCTGAGCCGAAGGCAGCTGCTTAACCCACTGAGCCACCCAGGCGTCCCTGAAGATTTATTCTTAAGTGAATTCAAATCAACACTGGCACACAATGTCTAAAGTGATTGGGAATGCAGATTCTGCTAGAATCTATAAATAAATAATAAATAGTAGTCATGCTTTCTTTTACAGTATGCCACTTAATACAAACAAATCGTCTTTCTAGGCAGATACCTTTATTATTCCCATTTTGCAAGTGATAAAACTAAAATGTGGTGACATTAAGAATGCCAAAAAAGCTAATGACTACTTGGTCATACTTGTGACAATTCAACTTAATGATCTTCCTACCTCTAAGTTCATCCAACAAGATTTTTGAAACAGGCACTCTTCTATCTGCTAAGAACAAAGTCACGGATTATAGCTGTATAACTCATATTGCTAGATGGATACAGGAAATAAGCAATTAAAGAAATAACTATATGATTTATATGCATAAACTAAGATATATGCAGGTTAAGAAAAAAGTTGTTGGGGAAGGTTGTTATTACCCACAGAGTGGTAAAAAAAAAGCTATTCAAGAAAGTCAAAGTGAAATGAAATGAGTGAGCCACAAATAAATTGTTTTTACTTGTACTCTTGTACATTGCCCCACATATTCCACAGCATATTATTTAACATATTATATATATACACATATATATGCATATAAACATATATGATATCCTATATTTTATATATATGTATAGAAATTCAAATATACACATATGTATAGTTTTTGTAATTTTAAATATAGTATCTCAAGTAAATTTAAAATTCCCTCAGGCAATGAAAGAAACTATTCCAGGATCAAAATAGATTTATAATTATTCTAACCTGAATTCTGACATAACAAAGATAAGAGTAGACAGTGGAAAGAGTTGTTTCATTGACTAAAATATATAGCCTTAGAAAAGTATCTGTATGAATATTAACTAGAACATACTATGAATGTACATGATACATAGCATCCCCATATATGTCCACATGAATGTGTTTGTGGCATATTTATGCATATGCACCCAAATCCTATAGGGGCATACACGTGTGTAGTATGTAACATAATATCGACATATAGTAGTTATATTCCTATTCCAGAGTGTCAACCCAAAACCCCAGGCATCTTTGTCAAAGAAATTACCAACCTGTTATTATCTTATTCCTGACTATCCAGCCAAACCCTAAATTTCTGATCGAAAGTGGAAAGGTATATATGTTGACATCACATTCAGTCAACAAACACATGTACTGATGACTATGCTAGTATCTTATAGGGATGCTTTTGATGTTCCTTCAGCCTGTTGCCGCTTGAAATAAAAATACTGGGTAGGGGGTGCCTGGGTGGTTCAGTAAGTTGAACGTCAGGTTCTTGATTTCAGCTCAGGTCACCATCTTAGGGTGCTGGGATCAAGTCCTGTGTTATTCTCTGTGCTCAGTGGGGAGTCTTCTTCAGATTCTTGATCTCCTCCCTCTGCCCCTCCACACGTCCCCCTTCTCTAAATAAATAAAATCTTTTAAAAAAAATTCTGGGTAGAATTCAGATTTCTAAAATAAACTGAAAAATATTAAAACAAAACAAAACAAAACAAAAAAACCTCCTATGAGAAAATAGATGTGGATTGAGGGGAAAGGCCAGAAGCTAGGAGTGAATACTACAGAAGTGTTCTAAACACACTTACAACATTTGTACCTGAGGAACTGCTCTTACTCCATCAGGGCAATGGCATATATGCTGTTTTCAATTTACCAAAGTATTCCGACTATACCAAAGCCTATAATGTGATAGAGTGCTTACAATTTATAATGGCACATCAGGCTATATGAACATCTTATATCCCAAGGACAGGTATTGGGTTCTAAAGCCTGAGAGCTAGCTATGGAGAGCCTTTCAGGCATCTGAAGAACCCAAATGCCTAGGGATCTCCTTAGTGACTCTTCTGCTGGGGCTTTTCAGAGGTTTACTATGGCATTCCTATTTACTAAACTACAACTGCATCTGCTGGGTTAGAGAAACCAGTCAAAGAGAGAAATTTGCATTCTACCCTGGAATTGTTGTAGAACGTTTTCTTGCTCAGGGCCCCTCTAAAACTCTGCAGCCTCATGAATTACTTGAATGCAATGTATGCTGCCCTTAATATTTAAGGAACCGAACCAAGCTTTTTAGGTCTTTAGTGATAGGCTATATATGTAATAGCAACCTGTGTCCCAATTTGAAGAGCATACCACGACTAATTTTTTAGACTATTAGAACCTTGTAAATTTCATTGAACTGGAAGGACCCTGAATTTTCACAAGATTCCTTACCCTTCCAGCAGGTATGTGTCCTAACTAATTTGCTTCCTCCTCCTCAAGACTCATTAGCATACTGTCATCAATAGATAGTCTGTGTTGTACTCTGCATTATGTAAAGGAACTCAAGACCTTTCCACTGCTCTCTGTAGAGAGGATGAAAATTAATACAGGCTTGAGGCAAGACCATGAAAATGTATTGTTTTCCTCTCAGGTAAAAGATACTACTTCTAGTAGTCCTTCTTAATTAGTATAATGCAAAGAGCAATTGCCAGATCAGGGGCTTAAGTTATGCAGACCTTGTTCCAGTAAGGATAGCACACTTAAAATTGCAACTGAAATAAAGACCAAGTAAAATTTCATTATAATTGATAACCATTCTTGGAGATTAATAAACACTCCAAATAGACTTAACCTGCCAGGTAAGAATGTGACAAACCACAATATTTTTCAAAGTTGTTTCTTTAATGGCATTTATAGAATCTACCCAAAGATACAATTTTTTTATCAGATACAATATTTTTTTATCAGACTGGTTAAAAAAAAAAAAAAAGACTACCAAAGGGCTTCCGCATACTACTCCCTACTCTAATAGCTGTAAATCCATTTGTTGGAAAGCCAAAATGGGATTACCATAAATGTATTCCATCTATACAGTTGAAGGTTAGTTCCAGGAACCAAATGGCCTATCCATGTATAAGATTTCCACTCAAACTTAATTACTTGAGGACTATAAAACTCCACTTGGATTGGTGGTCCACAGTCACATACTGAGTCCCCAGGGACTCTTAACTTAAAACTTATGTCTATTAAAACATGAATAGTTTAATTTATTTTTAGTTTTTATTTTAATTTTTGGATAGTTTTATGTTGGTAAAGTTCTTAGAAGTAGCCACAGTTTCTAATAAACATAACCCACAGGATTTACAATTTCAAATGTTCTTGAGTTATTCTCCAGTATAAATTTGAGTTAGATTTGTACCTTGAGATTTAGAAATTATGCATATATTTAATCAAATACAATGGTACAGTGTTTATATATTTCATGCCTTAGTAAACTTGGGATCATTTGATCACCATCAATATCTCTGCAGTTTAAATCGTTCTTTAACCTCTTATCCCTGCTTCCAAATATAATAATTTTACCCCCTAGAGATTAAAGATAGCAAGAAAGCCTCCCTCACTCCAAAATTACCGCTGAAATTAGGGCTATCATCTTCACAGCAGGATCTCCAGGCATTAGCCCCCTCTAAAGGGTTCAGCAATCACAGAGCTTTATTTGGAAGCTGGTCCTCCATCACTAACGCATTTCTCAAGTGTTTAATAAGGAAAATTCTGAGTCTTGAGTATGTGCCAGTATATATATGTGTTGGTCTTTCATAAAAAATGCACTTCTTTTCCACTGCATCTCCATTTCATTCATCCCTTTACACTACATCAGAGAATTTGACACCCTAGCTAGCATCAGTGAGGAACAGCCACTCTTGAGTTCAGCTTTCAATCAGCCCACCACAAATTCTTTGAGCCACTTCCAACTACTTAAATACAGAAAACCCAGATCTGATAAATTACCTATAAAAATAAATTTCTCCCATCATTATATTTTATCCTCCTTACCCTAGTATCTTTAAAATCTAATTTTATACATTTTCCCCGTAAGCCTCCATATATACGAATTAGCAAAAATACCATATTTTCCCGTGTCAATGTCACACTTGAATTCCTGCAGCATATTATGATTCTGGTTATAGATGAGATATGAATTTGAAATAGTGGATCTTCAGAAGAATAAACATTCTCTTTTACAATTTTTTCCCCCGCCCCAGATTTGAGAGAACACACACGCTTGAGCAGGATTGGGGCAGAAGGAAAGGGAGAGAGAGAATCTCAAGCCAACTCACCACTGAGCACAGAGCCCCAAGTGGGGCTAGATCTATAGACCCTGAGACCATGACCTGAGCAAAAAATGAAGAGTCAGACACTTAACTGACTGAACCACCCAGAGGCCCCTCTTTCACAATCTTTTTTAAGATTAAAAAAATGGGTTCCTTCCATTGACAATGAAGCCTTGGATGACTTGTAGAATCATTTGAATCCATTTAAGTCAAGAATCCACTTCTTTATGAAAGAGTCCTAGTATTTATATTAAATACTTGATAAATCTCTGGCTTCAGCTTACATTGTAATTCTGCAAGATACTTAATTACATTTGAGTATAATTTTCAGTTGCATGTATTTTACAGCTATAAGAGGTCTGTCACAGGAGAATTCTGTTTCTATCACTGTGACTTGAAAGTTGGAAGTTTTATTTCCTGAGCTTGTCCTTTCCCATTCTGTAAATTCTGCAGTTCAAGTATGTACCATCCTGACCCATTCACAGCTGCCATCACTAATACTCACATGCAGAAGCAGTCACACATCTCACCAAAGTCTTATCTTTCTCAGACACTTCATCCTGAGTGACCACGGATGGTAATTTCATCCCGATGTCAAGGTGTGACATATTCCCAGTAGACCTTGTTCCATTTTAAAGGACTCAGGATGGAGCCAAGGACAATCTCTGAATCCCACCGGTGAGAGTCTATTTCCTGAAAACTTACTGTATCCATTATTGTTTCAGTCATGGTAAAGTCAAAACCCACAAAACACAATGTGTGAAGTAGGCCCATAATAATAAATTCCTAATTCCACATTCAAGGGACATTATATTGGGAGTATGAAATCTGTCATGATGGGAAGTATTCACACCTTAGAAATGAGCAAATTATAAAAATCATGGATGCCTTTGCCCCCTTACCAGAGAGCCAGTTGTTAGAAATTTACCATCAGAGCACTGCATTTATGGATTTAAAGAAGATAAAGTTTAACACATGAGATTGATTAAACATGTACTGGATAGCTTAGAGCAAAAAAAAAAAGAGGTGACCTAGAAAACAGGAATTCTAAGAATAAGTTCCAACTCCCTACTGATAGGAAACTTAAAAAAGAGATGTTGTTATGAAAACCCAGTTACAGAAAGAAGCTGTACAATGAGATGGATCCTTGGAGGGACCCTGCAATCCTAGACCTCTAAGTTATTCTACTAAAGAGAAAGAGACAGGTCTTGGAGGGGACTCTGCCATGTTCAAATATCCTGCTTAGACCTCAGACAAGCCAGTCTGTTTCTCAGCAGATTGGGAGAGTGGTTTGGGTGGAATTCTACCATGATAATAAGGCATGGCTTGTATGCTGTTGGTAGCAATGAGTCAACCCAATGATGCTGGCTGGGGCTGCAAACAGCTCTGGAGATTGATGGAAATGGACCTTTGTCATTAAAGGAATACTGACAGTAACTTGGAAATATAAAGTCTCCTTCATTCTTGTTGTGTGCTCTCCTCCTAATGCTTATTAGTTGACCCTAACAGAAAGCCAGCTTGTCAGAGAAATTGGGAAATATCATTTGCAAAGGCAAAATCTAGGAAACCAAATTTGAGTAAAGAAGTAGGTAAGGATCCAAAACATGTAACTTATGCATCTTATGAAAAGGCTTAAAATTTTATACGGAGGGCAACTGAAGAGACATGAAATGCTTGATGGTCGGGGAATGAGCTAATCAAATACTTCAGAGAAATCACCTGGCATCACTATGCAAGGTGAATAGGAAACAAGATGAAATTAACGGAGAAGGAAACACTTAAGAGATTATTGTAATAATTTAGGTGAGAAATTTTGAAAGCCTCAATTTCAGAAACGCCAGGGAGCTAAAGACAGGGTAGTTTGAACAATAATTCAGGACACTGAATTTCATTTGTCTTCAACTTATTTAGATAACATTAGGGAAACACTAACTTTAACTTTTGAAACTACTATTTACCTACTATGAAATCCTTAGAAGTACTTAAGACACCCAAAGAGTTACTGAGTAGAAAGTTCTTTTCATTGCTTCTAATTTTGTCTTCAGACCACAGAAATAATTTTCAATAGCAAACGTTATACAGAGACTTTAAAGGTATGTTTTAACATCAATTAGATTTGGAAATTAAAAACAACAAAGTTAGAAATATCATTATTTCACCTCTGTAACAGTTGATTAAATAATAATAAAAAAGGCTTAATTACTTTCATGGCTTCATAGTAATTTATGTCCTAATAAATACATTCAGATGTATGGCAAAGTTTTCCATTTAGTTTGGAAAAATGTTTACTAATGAGTTCACATACAAACCATTCATGAGCCTATGTACCGCTAGGGCTTCAGAAGCACAGGATTAGGCAGAGAATAACAGGATATTGGAATTACCAAAATTACAAAGGTTGGTCCTAATAGAAATAGCAAAGTGGCAAAATGAATACTGTCTAAGAAATTAGTACTTTGGATACCATTCAGTAATTGTTGGCCTCCAGAGTTCCAACTAATAAGTAGAAGATAGAAACAAGGCATCCTAGGCAGCAGTTCAATTTTGAAAATTAAAAGAACATGCCAAGGCAGAAGTCCAACACTGTAAATGGATTCAGTACTGGGAGGAGCAGATCACGAAGTGCTACTACTGGGCACGACATGAGTTTTTGTTCATCCATCTGATTAATCAAATTATGGTTCTCATTAAGAACAAAGGATATGCAGGGTACTGGCTTCTGGTTTCCTGATCTAATATGAGTCACTCTGGCCCTTCTGGAAGAGTTCTCATTGAAGGAGCAAGGAGTCAGTGGACATACATACAGTTCCTGGTCGGACTGCCTTAGAAACAGACACAGTTGGACCAACAGATGGCGCTTCACAAAGGCTCCTGCTACCAGGGTGAGGGAAAGGCTGATAGGTCAACAAGTTAGGGCTGCCTAACCATCAGTGACCACAATTATCAAGAAATACTGAAGGTGCCATAATTACAGGAGTAGATTTAACCCATAGTTAACTGGTAAGTTATTCAGAGAAAAGGAACACTATTCATGTCCTACAAAATAATTGTCAATTTGGAGCAGAACTGATAATAATGGGAGGAATGAAATGAAGATTTATGGGTAAAAAAAATGTTTATGTTGCTGTATGTATACTTGGTCAAAACAGCGAATAAAGTGTTAAATTGTAAGAAATAAAAAAAAATAATAAAAAAAACAGGAAATAAGAAAGCTAAAGACAAAAAAACTGAAAGCACATCAGTGAGTCAAATAATTATCATGAATTCACCATGGACTAGACACACTTTTTAAACAAAAGGAAAGAGACACTCTTTAATAATGAGCTACTTTAATTCTGAAAACAAAACAGCTGACAAAGATTCTTTAAACACATAAAACGTCCGAACTTACTAATATAACTCCGTAAAAGTGGGTCTCTTTATGACTATTTTAGCATGTTGTTGAACTCAGATGCACATCCAAAAGCAAAGACAAAGCAATTTAATTCTTCATTACCCTCTTGAAAAATGTGAAAGGTGCTACAATAAAACCTGGGGAAAGTTCTTAAAGTATGTGTCACCCAATTATCTTTCAAAAGGCTCAAAGCACTGATAACAGCCTGTATGCCCCATCTGTCTCCCTCCAATATTCCCCAGAGTTCCTCAAATGCAACCCAGATCTTTGCTTTCAAAGGAGATTCTCCACTCTTTTTTTGGGCCTGGTCTTCCCTCCTATCAGACGAGATACCCTGAATTTTCCAATATGAAAGAGACACAGTGGCTTGAGTTCAATTCTCTCAAACCTTGCTAGGATATAAACAAGAAGGATATATTGATGTTTTCCCAAGTAGAAGATGTGTCTACTAAAAATAAACTACTCCTTATTTCCCACCTCACACTTTATACACACAACCACACCAACACCCACACAGGACCTACATAAACACCTACATTTTTTTTTTTTTAAACACCTATGTTTTAAGTAGAAATTACATCGTCAGAAGAATATATCTGCACGGAGTGGATCCACACCTCACCCCCACATATCTGTTATATTTGAAAGAAACTGTGCATTTATCTAATCTTTATAATTCTTCAATTCTGACAATTACACTTTACTTCTTGACCTATATTTCTGTCACGTCTGTTTGTCAAAGCACTTGAGCATGTATGTGGTGAGTATGCATGTAAGTGTGATCTTCAACCAAGTTTAAAAACACTGAAACAAATGAATAAGAATTCAATAGATACTGATTTCTTGCCGTTTTAAAGATAATTTGCTACAGATTTTATAGACGTTCTACGAGATAATGCTCTAACGCTTGCCAGCTGTGAGGATTGTATTTCAGATAAACATTAGTGCCATTTTAGTCTAACATCATATTACAGCTGCTGAGTAAAGAATACATAAAGATTTCTTCCCTCTCCACTCCCCCAGGGAGAAACTCCTAAACAATGAATTACCAATGCAAGCATTAATTTTTTTTTTTTTTGCATTTTGTTCATACTTCAAATACAGAAACAAATTAGTTTCAAGTCTTACTTTCTATATACTCAATGATCACACTGTCTTACTGTAAGAGTGCAGTAAAAGCACATTCTGGATTCTAAGGTCATGCTCCTTATTCAGCAAGAAGTGATATTAAGGTAATGAAATCAATAAAAATATTTGTAACCAGCTGCATTAAATATAAAATAGACTTGAAAATAGCAACTATCAGAATGCACCGTAAATATACTGACATTTTGCCCTGAATAGGTTAACATATTTACATACAATGCATTTTTAAATTGAGTTTATTTCCCAAGGTAACATTACACACAGAAAATAATTACTATACATTTGAGCCCTGACCAACCTATACACACATGGATTTGACACATCAAAATATGGAACACTGTCATCACCCTGAAATCTTCCCTCATGTCCCTTTCATCAGTCCCTCTCATTTCATCACAGAGGCAAGCACCAATTTCAACAGATTAGTTTTACAGGTTCTATTTCATAGAACTAGAATGATACAGGGTGTGTGTGTGTGTGTGTGTGTGTGTGTGTGTGTCCGTCCTTCTCTTTACATAGACTTTGCTTTGCTACTTTTTACCCCCCAAAATTTTAAAGCTGAACACTTAGGACATTTATATTTACATGTTACTTTTTTCTAATATAAACATTTATAATTACAAATTTTTATAAAAGGCCTGCTTTAGCTGTACCCACAAGGCTTAATACAAGGTGTTTTTATGAGTGTTCAGTTACAAGTATTTTCTGATCTATTTCTTCATTGATCAGTAGGTTTAGAAAGTACACTGGGTCTCTGCCTGCCTCTCTGCCTACTTGTGATCTCTGTCTGTCAAATAAATAAATAAAATCTTAAAAAAAAAAAAAGAAAAGAAAGTACACTGGGATGGGGTTTGGACAAAAAGGGTGAAAGGATGTGGGAGATACAGGCTTCCAGTTACAGAATGAATATGTCATAAGGTAGAAAGGAACAGCATAAGGATGATAATCAAGGGTATTATAATAGCATTGCATGGTGACAGATGACAGAATACTTGTGGTGAGCATACCATAACACAGTCTTGTGGAACTGTTACACTGTACATCTGAAACTAATGTAATACTGCATCAACCAATACTTCAAAATACTTCAATGTATAGCAAAGTACACTGTGATTAGCTTCCAAGGAACTTGGGGTGGTCTACATATTTTTATTAATCATATTTAGCTTACTTATCATCGTAAAGCACGTTAAGAAAGGTTTCAGCTTTTGAAATTGACTATGGCTTGAGTTATAGACTAGTACATTGTGTACACTGGGATATACATTTGTCTTGTAGGGCTCTTATTACAAAATACCATAGGCTAGGTGACTTAATAAAAATGGTTATTTCTCATAGCTCTGGTGAATAGAAGTCTGTGGTCATGGTGCCAGCACTGGTAGGGTTCTGGTGAAAGCCCTCTTTCTGGTTTGTCCTTCTTGTTTACAACCATAGTAACCCCGTCATAGGGGTTCCACCCTCATGATCTTCCTCTAGATCTAACCACTTCCCAAAGGAACTACACTTCCAAATACACTCCCATCTCATTGGGAGTTAGGGCTTCGACATATAAATATTAGGGGTGCAGAAACATCCCCTCCATAGCAAGAAAGTTTCACTAACTTAAAAATAATGTGTGCATTCCATCTATTGGCTATAGTGTTCTTTATTTTTCTATTAGCTTAAGTTGGCTGGTAGCATTGCTTAAATAGTGTGTATACACACACACACACACACACACACACACAGACATATACACACCATTATTTTGTCTACTACTTGCAATTATTGAGAAGAATATTAAATCTCAATTTCACAATTACGGCTATGTCTTTTTTTCTTTCAGTCTGTTAGTTACATTTCTACTGCACATTTAGAAGTGTCAGGGTGCCTGGGTGGCTCAGCATGCTGAGTGAACAACTCTTGGTTTCAACTCAGGTCATGATCTCACCATTGTAGACAGAGCCCCTCATCAGGCTCTGTGTGGAGCCTGCTTCAGATTCTCTTTGTTTCTCCTTCTTTCTCTCTCTCTCACACACACAGTTTCATGCATGCACACATGTGCACATACTCTCAGGTAAATTTTTTTTTTTTTTTAAAGATTTACTTATTTGACAGAGAGAGACACAGCAACAGAGGAAACACGAGCAGGGGAGTCGGAGAGGGAGAAGCAGGCTTCCTGCTGAGCAGGGAGCCCAATGTGGGGCTCCATCCCAGAATCCTGAGATCATGACCTGAGCCAAAAGCAGGCACTTAATGACTGAACCACCTAGGCACCCCTCAAGTAAATAAGATCCTATAAAAAAATTTGTAGTGTGTACGTGAAGCTCTATTAGGTATATACATGTAATATGACTGTTATAAAATTTGTGTATCTATCTCCAGTAACATTCTTTGTTTTGAAACCAAGTCTGTCTTACCGTAATATGGACCATGTCTAGTTTTTTACAATTAAAATTTGCATAGTATATTTCTTTCTAGCATTCTGATTGCCACCTAGTTGTGTCTTTATATTTAGAGTTTATCTCTTATAAACAGCATATAGCAGTGTCTTCATTTATTTTGATAGCTGTAATCAAAAAAATTAGTGATTAGACCATCTATATTTAGCGTTGTCATTGGTATGGGTTAAGGTTAAATCAGTCATCTTGTTTTCCATTTTTTTTCCTTTTGATTTTGGTACTCTTTCTTGACACATTTGGGATTTTTACCTTATTCTCATCTGAAGTAACACCTATACTAATGTTATTCTTTAGAGTCTACTCTAGGTTGTAATGTTAATTTTTAAAGATTTTATTTATTTATTTGTCAGAGAGAGAGAGAGGGAGAGAGAGCAAGCACAGGCAGACAGAATGGCAGGCAGAGGCAGAGGCAGAGGGAGAAGCAGGCTCCCTGATGAGCAAGGAGCCCGACGTGGGACTCGATCCCAGGACGCTGGGATCATGACCCGAGCCGAAGGCAGCTGCTTAACCAACTGAGCCACCCAGGCGTCCCTGTAATGTTAATTTTTAAATTAATATAGTGCCTCCCTCTCCAATCCCATCATTCATTTTTTCCCTCCCTTCCCCCCATGACCTCCACCCTGCCTCTCAAATCCCTCTTATCAGAGGGATCATATGATAACTGTCTTTCTCTGATTGACTTATTTCTCTTAGCATAACACCCTCTAGTTCCATCGTTGGAAATGGAGAGAGAATCTTAAGCAGGCTGCACGCCCACTATGGGGCTTGATCTCACTACCTCATATCATGACCTGAGCTGAAATCAAGAGTAGGACCCTCAACCAACTGAGCCACCCAGGTGCCCCAAAAGATACTAATATTTTAAGTTTATTTAGTAATCTTAAGTAATCTCTATACCCACCATGGGATTCAAGCTCAAGATCAAGAGTCACATGCTCTTCTGACTGAGCTAGCCAGGTGCCCCAAACTTCCCTACACATTCTTAACCACATTTCCATAAAAGAGCATTATTTCAGTTCCATTTAAAAAAAAAAAAAAAAAAAGACCGTTTGCACTGGGAAAATGAGGAGAGGTCAGCATGTCTCTCTGCTCAGGGAGCTTCCATGTTACTATGGAGGGAACAAACTATAAGTTTAATACTAAATGGTGATTGATATAAAGAAAAATAGTTGAAGACACTATTTGATTAAGTAGTTTAAAAAGAGAAGGCATCTCTGATTAGGTCATTCTAAAAAGAAACCTGAATGAATCAAGGTAGTGAGCTGTGAAAACAAATGAGGGAAGTGAGCTCCAAAGCAGACAAATCTTATGTTCAAAGGTTCTGAGGTAGACATATGCTAAGTGTGTTTGAGAAATACCAAGGAGGCCATTTTGGGGGGGGTGTGGGTGGGAAAACTATTTCCCAAAAACAAAAGAATTCATGAGAATACAGCTGGTGTTCCACAGTTTTACAAATCTAATGTCTGGATTTCCAAAAGATAGCTGGACTCTCAAGCATGCTTCTGAATTCCATCTGTTGTATTATGTAGTTTTGGTTGAAATATGTGGAGAAAATCTAGCCTCAGATATATAATAAGGGAGGAATACTTTAATAACTTTTTTAGTTAATTTTGTATTTTAAAAATAAATTGGTTTATTATTATTATTTTTTAAAGTTTTTTATTTATTTATTTTTATTTTGTCAGAGAGAGAGAGCACAGGCAGAGGCAGAGGGAGAAGCAGGCTTCCCGCCAAGCAAGGAGCCTGATGTGGGACTCGATCCCAGGACCCTGAGATCATGACCTGAGCTGAAGGCAGTGGCTTAACCAACTGAGCCACCCAGGCATCCCAATTGTGGATATTTTTTGATTCAACACTAAAACTTAGTAACTGATATTCTCTTAAAAGTCACAACTGTAAAGTGCCTTCTGAAGCCCTATCAGTGAACTTTATGTACTTTGTTATGCTGAAATCCTTTTGTCTATCTGAAATCCATTGGTCTATTTTGCATTTTGAATGACTTTTACCCATGCATGATTTTTAAAATATCATAGTCACTTGAAAAATACCGGTTCACTAAATTATATATGCATTCTAAATGTTGACATCCTTCATCAAACCATATTAAAAAAAAATCATAATTGTTAATATCCTACCAATCTTATCAGATGAGAAACTGTCAAGCTCAGGGTGGCAAATTCTAATTTGGCTGGAAAGCCCAAATTTTATCATTGGAAACACATACTTGAAATTGTTTTCCTTGAAATGACATTCATTTCTAGAATGCATCTGCCAAATCCTCAAGTCTGAATAACCAGTTTGTCTCAAGTTGTTCTTTCAAGTAAAAATGGTATTCCAAGAAGAAGGTAGCTAGTTCATTTTATAACTCTGGTCACACAGGAGGTTTTCCCAAAGAAAGTCATGCTTCAGGATGCAGCAGAATACTTCATGCATTTTTCCCATTTTATCCCAGAATACCAAAGAGTCCAAAATAACTTAAAATTTACAAGAGACAAGAATAATGGCAATATTAAATAGCATATGGGATTGTCGATATTACACTTTTAAATTCTACCTCGTAATAACTCATTTATGTTAACTTAGTCATAACAATGATCCTAGGACAGATGTAATGTCCATCTCAGACAGCAAACAGAAAGAGAAAGACTAGATAACTTCTCCAAGGTTTTTAAGCTGACATGCAATGCAATGGGTCTAAATGTGAAACCTGAGGTAATCTGAAGCCACACACTCTCACTAACAAATTTCTCCTGGGTTTTAGATAAACTATGGTTACCTAGCCAGCAGGACGTTTCCACTCTACTTTCAAATCCATTTCAAGCATTTAAAAGTTATGATGATATAAAATGTTCCTACTGATTTGGACATTCTTACGTATGATACATGATGAAATATAGAATTTGTACATCACAACTTCTCTTTCACCTAAAGGTTCATGATTAATATACTCTGTATAATTTTCATAGTTTACTGACATTCTCTAACTGAAATGTGTATAAATTTTTAGCAAAATTTAGTCTGTGACAATTATGATACTGTTGTAAAATGCAGACACAAGTTAGGTACTTGGCCTCCCAGAAGGTAAATTAAACTTGATAGAAATCAATATTATGGATGTGTAAAATTCCAGAAACGAGTTCAAGGTTTCCATAAATTCCTGCTCCTTTTTATCTTTGTGACATCTGGTTATGAAATCAAGCCTGTTGATGGTTTCTGTGAAAAATAATTTATTCACACTAACTGATAAAGTTAATAATATCTTTATAAAAGTTTTGATGATTGTTTTACTAGTTTATGATTGTTCATTATTCTCACTGACTTCGTCCTTCATCTCATACAGACACTTGAAAATATTTCCACTGTTTTGTGCAGAACAGTACTTCCAACAGTCGGGCCTAAAAGGTCTCACCTAATGCTTTTTTCTTTCTTCACTAAGAGAGAGCAAAAGAGCATGTACGTGTGCACACAAGAGGAGTTCAGGGGCAGAGGGAGAGAGAGTATCCTAAGCAGGATCCACACCCAATGCAGAGTCTAATGCGGGGATCTATCTCTCAACCTTGAGATCACTATTTAAGCTGAAATCAAGAGTCAGACACTTAACTGACCCAGTGCCTCTCACCTAATACTTTAAGAAGGAATCAATGTACTCCATCCTCATCTGAGCATGCTTGAGTTTACAAACTCATTCGCTATGTAAAACATAGCATAAACCCCCTTCTATAAAAGAAAATTAAAGTTGCATAGCAATATTATGAATGCTATACCAAAAATTGTGTCATTTCACTTACACCCAGGGCCTATCAAGTACTTCTAGACATATGTTTAAACGAATAATATTCACGGCTTATATAATACCTCCATAACAAGTACACTTTTAATTTATGACGATATTGGGGATTCTGTGCTTTTTCTGTCAGTGTAGTTGAAAAACACATCTAGAAGGACTGTACTCAACCTCAGGATGCTTTTCTAAGTTTATTGAATTATCTCAGTAGGTTGTTTTAGATAAAATAGAAAAAAAGGAGGAGTTGACTTGGCAATGATTATGAAGTTATAGGATAATCAAGACTAAACTGAACCCAATTAGATTACCTGGGATAAATAGGGCAAGAGGAATAAGGAGAAAAAAACTTATATATTTATAGTCTCAGCCTCTGAGAGATTCTAGGACCAGGAGCTATGTATGCTAGACTGGGAAGGAGTTCAAAATGAATAAAACTTTCCCATCTTGGCTAAATTATATGGACATTCCGAAAATACAAAGAATTTGAAATTGGCCTGGCACTTGCCATGATGTTAAGAAACATTAGAGTGTTCAATTTCAAGGCAGGTTGAAGATAGTATATATTAGGGATGAGAAGTGTGAAATGTGATGTTTCTCTTGAGTATTCCTGGGATTAGCCCATAGCTATTTTAACTAAAGCAAGTGGAAACTGGCTTCAATTACTCAGGATTACTGTAGTAAGAGAAGGCAGAACAGTATCAAGGAAACTTCTCAGGGCTAGGAGTCAGATTTGGGTTTCCATTTAGATTCCATAGCAAAATGGTTCTATCATTGGACAACTACTGCCCTTTCTTACCTTCATTTTCCTTTACTCATATAACTGAGATAGTAAACTTTACCCATTGCCTAGTGGCATTATCATTATATCTTAAAAACTAACACATGTAGAAGCTCTTTAAAATACCTAAATGTTAAAAAAGTATTTGTTTTTATATTATATGTTTATACCAAAGGCTTTGTTATTCATTATCTTCTCTACATTGACGCCACACATATTGACCCGCGATTTAGTCAACTGGGAATGACCAGTTGATTTAGTCAACTGGGAATGATCTAGACCAGAGACTAGATCAAGACTCCTGTCTTATTCTGGAAAATATCTCCATGTTAGCAGAAACAAATCTTCATGTAGATATTCAGGAGATGTCAACTATAATGGCATAAAGAAAGTTGAAAATGACAGGCCATGGTTTGTCACTGGAAGTGGTTCTAAAGAGTGAAGTTAATAATATATAGGGCAGACATTCAATCAGGCAGCTGTCTCAGATCAGCTAGGAAATGGCCTTGACAGACAAATCTGTAAAATAGTTGCCAAATGTTTGACACCTAAATATTAAAGTGGGTCACCAATGACTTTGACTCACAGGGATCCCACAGAGGATGATATCAGACTTTTTAGAACTGGAACTATAGAAACTTAAACTTGGAGTAAGTTGAGAACTGACAGTGATGAGTTTAACCTAATACGCCATTTTTTTTTTTTAATAGTATGCTTTTCTGATGGTTCAGTGCTGATAAAGTAGATGCAGTCCTGTGGATCTCACTATCTTGCCAAGCATACTATTACATTAGGGGAAAATTTCAGATAGTATCAATGATATTCTGCAAGATTTCCGAAAGTTATTTTGGCAGATTAACTCAGGAGCATTTTTTTTTTCCCACAATGACAACAGATAAAAGAAAACCAACAAAAAATATGCCAATAACAAAACAAAATAAAACAAAACAAGGGAGGAAGCACAACCTATAATTAATTTTGTAGCTTGGTGACCTGGCGGGGAAAAATGTTCTTACCATGAAGAAAGCCCAAAGGTTCACAGCCCTCATTTCTATGAAAATGTAGCCCCTAAGACAACCCCAAATGGTACCACCTCCTGGAATTTATTAAAATTCCTTACATGTGGGCTAGACTTATTGGTTCATTTCTAATAAAAAAAAAAAGTGTGGTAGAAGTTATAAAAGTTAATTTTATACTAGGTTATAAAAAGGTTTTGGCTTCCATTTTGGTATCTCTCCTTTTCTGTACATGTGTGTCTGTCTCTTGGTCTCTGTCTGATCACACACATTAGGGTAAATAAGATGGTGTGTTATGAACAGTCCTATGATGGAGAGGACCACATGGCATACTAAGGAACTGTGGCTGTCAATCCAACAGAGTATAAATAACCGAAGGCTACCCACAATCATACTGAGCTTGATGTGATTCCTTCAGCCTCACTCAAGCCTTTACCTTTACAACATCAGGTTGATAACTTTACTTCAACCTAATGAGAAACACTGATGAATCATACAGCTAAGCTGCTCCGGAATTCCTACTCACAAAAAATAGAGATAATGCTTGGTTAGTTTTTAACTGCTAAGAGTTTGGGATAATTTGTTACATAGAAACAGGTAGCTAGTACTCCTGCAAATGTAGGAAGTCATACTGACTAGAGAACAGATGAGAAGCTCCTTCCTAGAGATAGGAAAATACTCAGAGAAACAATGGGCAGGTAGGGGAAGGACCCAAGTTGCATGAGGTTCTATGGCAGCAGAAGAGACTCCAGGATCACATACAGAGTTAGAAGCTGTAATTTATTCCCTAGGAGAAGTACATATTTCAATCTTAAAATAAATTTTAAAAAAAGAAAGAAAAATGTTATAAGAGTAACAAACTAAATATTTTTAAAAAGATCACATGCTACCAAAGTTTTTTCCTGTCCCTTCATCACACATTCCAGTATGACACCCATAAAACTGTGGCCAAGAGTAGAAAATAATGTATCAGCTACTCATAAAAGGTGAAATTTTTATTTTTACCAGACTTGTTAGTATGAGCAAAATTAAAAAAATGAGTATTCTACCTATCCATGCTCTACCACTAAATCCCTACCATCCAATATAAAAGGACTTTTACAAAAAGCTAAAGGAACATGGAGACACAAAATCTACATGAACTTTCCACAGAACACAGAAATTTATCAAGTAATTACACACAAAGAAAGCAACGAGCATAGAATATTTCTCAGTGAATTTCCACCAAATGTTCAATGTCCAGATAGTTTCACTGTATTATAAATTGTTCTGCAGCCATAAATACAAAAGAAAACCCTCTAACTTTAATGAAACAAGCATAATATCAATATCTACACCTGATAAACATAACAGAAAAACTCAAACCAATGTCACTAATTAAAATGTAATATGTTGTGTGTGTGCAGAAATACTAAATATGGTATTAACAAAACACACATTAATAGTACACTATTAATAGACTTATTCTAAGAATATACAATTACTCCAATTTTAGAAGTATATTAAAATCTTACAACACATTAACAGATGAAAGGGTAAAATAACTCAATGCTTACCTCTATAAATCCTGGAGTAACTCTGAAAATATTTAACATGTATTTTGGGGGGAGAAAAAAAGCACACAAGAAAATAAAAACTAGAAATACTTTATTTTTTAAAACTAAGAATATGTTAAAATGATCACATACGAACACCACAGACTTTGAGACATTAAGCCATTACCTTACTAAATGGAAGAATACTAGAAGCCTGATCAGGAAAACATCCCATTATCTCTACTACTCTACATTGTAGCATGAATAGCTGATGCAATTAAATAGAGGTTATTAGAAACACAGGAGATGGTAAAAGTTAAATTGGATCTACTTGGAAATGACAGGGTGGTAGCCTGAAAATCCCAAGAGATCTATAAAATTAATGTAATCAATGACAATCATTAGAAACTTGCACAATATAAAAATAACACAGGAAAAAATCAAAAGCCTTCATATATCCAACAACATAATTAGAATAATGTAAAAGAACACCATATTTACAACAGTAGCAAGCAAACCAAAAGTACTTACTAGGAATTACAGAAAAGCTACTAGGAAAAATTTTTTAAAGTTCTCAATGACAAAAAGGGACTTGGGAAAATGCCCCCTGGGTCTTAAATATGATGACTCAACACTATAAAGATAACTGTTTTCCCTAAGTCAATTTACAAAGTTAATTTATTCACAAGGAAAAAAAAATCGTGGTCTTTTTACTTTTTTATTTATTTGTCAGAGAGAGAAAGAGAGAGAGACAGCACGAGCACAAGCACGGGGAGCAGGCAGAGGGAGAACCATGTCCCTTGCTGAGCAGGGAGCCTGAGTTGGGATTTGATCCCTGGACCCTGGGATCATCACCTGAGCAAAAGGCAGACGCTTAATTGAGCCACCCAGGCAACCTCTTTTTACGTTTTTAGACAAGTAGATATCAAAGCTTATATAGAGAAACATTCAGAAATAGTCACTAAGAAAAACACTGAGGGAATCTAAGCCTCTTAGACATTAAAACACTATAAAACCCCTATAAATAAAAGTGATGATCTTGTTGTAAATAGAAAAAATAAGACAGGAAAACAGAAACAGATCCAAGCATATATGAAAATTTAGTATATAATAATAATCTCAAATAAGTAGGGCCAATATGAACTTTTAAATAAACAGTACTTGGCTAAATGGATAGCTATTTAAAAAGATAAAATTTAGATCCCTGTTCTTACTAATATAAGAATGAACTCCAAATGCATAAGAGATATAAATGGAAACAAAACCATGTTAACGATTTTAAGCTTAGTATAGACAAAGAATGCCTTTTCTGATACAAAATGAAAGGCAAAACAGAAAACTGATAAACTTGACTCCATAAAAATCTTTTGCCAAAAACATCATAACTCAAGATATAACAGATAAAGTGGAAAATACATCTGCCTTTAGGCACCTTAAGGATGACTCCACTACATTTTAGGATATAGTGTCCCCCTGCTATAGTTGACAGATGAAATAGAGGACAGATCTACTTAAATTTGAATTTCCAAGGAATATTTTTAATTGTTATGACTATCTGCACAGATGAGTGTCCACAGCTATACACAGTACAAGAGAATATAGATAATGTCTTTGGAGGTGGCCTCAATCTTCCTAAAATCCAGTCGCACAATTTTAAGACCTATTCTACATAACTTAGAACATACAGCAAGATTGAGCCTTATTTGTCTTTCATTATAACCCACTAGGTAACACATTCAGTGATATACTATTTCTACTCTATTTCATTTTCCTCACTTCCTCTAGTGTGCTGCCTGGGAACACCTCCAAGAGAAACTGCCAAAGTCCCAGTTCTTTTATGGGAAACACAACAAAGATTTATTCCATCATTAATTTGCAATTGCATAATTTCCTTTAATAGTTGAAAATGATGTTCCAGGATGTTGTAAAAACTGAAATTTTGGAATAAAACTATTACATCATTCTTACACGTTTATCCAATGAAATATAAATACAACAGTAATGTATTATAATTTACAACATTCAGAGTTAACATTTTCAAGAGGTAGACTTTTATCACATGAGTTAGTTCACATAGTCACCATTAAAATCAGTATACAAAACACTTCTATCACTCCTCACCCAATAAATTTTTCAGGCTTGAGTTTCTAGTCCAAATTTCATTTACACCTAATCCCAGGCAACTAATCTATTATGCATCCTTAACATTTTATCTTATCCAGAATGTCACATGAATAAATTACAAAAATCTAATATATTGAGATTTTACATAATTCTGTTTGGATTCATGCATGATGCATGCTTCAATCATGTTTTTGTTGATATTATTTTATTTTACTAAATAGATGGATCACAGTGTCAGTACATTAATTAGTTGAATATTAAGTAATTGCTTATTTTTGGCAATTATGAATAAACTTACTATAAACATTAATGGGTAGTTTTTGTGCATGTGAAAATAAGCTTATTTTTTTTTTTATGGAAAAGGTCTACAAGTGGAATTGCTGCATCATACTAAAAGATATTCAACTCTACAAGAAACTTCCAAAATATTTTCCAGAGTGGCTAGCTGATCTTGCATCATAACTAGTAATGTATGAACATCTCACTACTAGATGTGTAGTGGTGTCTCTTCCTAGTTTTAATTTGTATTTTCCTGGTAAAGATGTTGAGTATCTATTCATGTGCTTAATGCTATCCATGTATTTTCTTTGGTGGAAGACCTGCTGAAATATTTTGCACGTGTTAATTTTATTTTGTTTTCTCTTTTTTCTGTTACTTTTATGGACTAACATTAAGTCTTATAAATGTGTGATTTGCAAATACATTATCACAATCTGTACTCCTGTCTTCATTCTATTAATAGGATCTTGGAGTAAAAAGCTTAGTTTTCATAAAGTCCAATTTCTTAATGTTTTATGAGTTACACTTTTTGTTTCTTTTGTCTAAGAACCTTTTGCATAACCCAAGGTCATGAAAATTATGCCCTAGGTTTTCCTCTAAAGATTACAGTTCCATATTTTAAATTTAGATACATTTTTATTACTTTTTAAGATTTTATTTCATACACAGCATGAGCAGGGGTAGAAGGGCAGAGGGAGAGGGAGCAGCGGTCCCCCTACTGAGCAGGGAGCTGGACATGGAGCTCAATCCCCAGACCGTGGGATCATGACCTAAGCAGAAGGCAGACACTTAACTGACTGAGTCACCCTGATGTCCCACATTTTGAATGATTTCTTGGTGTGAAGTACAGATGAAAGTTCAATTTGGGATCCCCAACTGATACATCATAATTTGTTAAGACTGCATTCTCCCTGAAATTGCCTTTCCATCTTTCTTTGTAATCCATTAACAGCATTTGAGTGGGTCTGTTTATGGAATCTTGGTTTCCATTAATCTGTGTGGATATTCTTTCATGGATCCATGGTGAGCCTTCAAGGCAGACTATATGAAACTCGATTTTGTTCATTTTTTTCAGAACTATATTTTCTATTCTGATTCTTCTGCTTTTCTACATAAATCTGGAGTCCAACTATATCTACCAATTTTCCAGGGGCAAACTGATTGAATTTTTGTTTCATCTGTAGATTATTTTGGGGGAAAAACAGACCTAGACTATGTTGAGTTCTCAAATCCATGAGCATAACCTATTTTTCCATTTACTGAGGTCTATATCCTCATCACTATGATTTTTTAACATTCACGGCACAGATTTTACATATTACACTTATAATGAGGTATTTTATTTTGAGAATGGAAGGTTATAATAAACCATACTGGTGTACTGGTCGTTATCACTGTTCATTTTAGTAGTTTTGTCAGCATACAAATGATTTTCATCTAATAATTGTGTCTTGCGATTATCCTAAACTCACTTATTAGTTCTAGGACATTCTGTGTGGGTATCAGTTTATAAATATTCATGTAATTTCTTTATAAGGACAGTTTTATATTTTTCTTTCCAAAGTTTATGCAATGTGTTTTTCTCTCCTTACTACTCTTGATAGGACTTCCAGTACAATGATGAATAAGAAGGGTGTGCGTGAACATCCCTACCTAGTTCCAATTTGGGGGGAAAGGAGTGGGAGGGCACCAAGCATCAAGCTTTTCATCAATATGTTAGCTGCAGGCTTTGTTGGTGACCTCATTAAAGAAATAAGTTTCTACCAAAGTTGACTAGAGTTCTATAGCTTGAACGGATTTTTCAAATTATTTTTCTTCATCCAATGATATGACTGGTTTTCAGCTTTCTATATGGTAGAATACACTGATTTTGAAATTAAGAACCCAAAATTTAGTTGTAAGCCTCAAAGCAATGTTGTCTCATAAAAACAACATGGGAAGTATTTTGTTTTCTCAAAGAGATTTTGTATAATTGGTGGTATTTGTTCTTTAAATGATGTGTAGCATTTGCTAGTGAAACCAATCATACCTGGAATTTATTATGAAAGTTATAATGCACCCATTTAATCTCTTTTAATAAGGAGCTATTGTTATCATATTTCTTAAGCTTGGTAATTTTGTAATATAAAAGAACTACAAACTTATGAATCTAGGTGCTTATATAAAAACTGCTATTAAGCTGCTCTCCTCTCCAGAAAAAGAAATCTTATCTCCCTAATGTAATCAAACTCTTCAAAGATTGTTCTAGGTTTTATCTTCCCTTGAAATGTATCTACAGAACTGGAAATCTGTTCAAAAACATTTTCAGTTTTGAGGGTTTTCTTTTAATCTGAATTCATTTTCTTCTGATCAGAAACCTTAAACATGCTGAAACAATATTTTCCATATTCTTCCACATTTCAGGCTTTTGTTTTTTTGTATCTTATCTATTCTCTGGTTCTAGAATTCCAATGATGAGAATGTTAGAACATCTGTTATTGTGCTATAGGAGCCTCAGTCTGTTCATTTTTCTTCCATACTTTTGCCTCTCCCATTACTCAAACTGAGTAATTTCTATTATCCTATCCTCAAATTTACTAAACTCCCCAGTAATCTCCATTTCGCTCTTGAGCCTGTCAACTGAAATTTTCTGATTATTGCATTTTTCAATTCTAAGATTTCCATTTGGTACAATATTACATATTCTATGCTCCTCCAGGGAATTTCTGTCTCTGCATTATTCTAGGAGTGTTTTCCTTTACCCTCTCTTGCATGTTTACAATACCGCTTTTAGATTCTTCGATAATTCTGACATCTTGTTCATCTTGGGTTTGGCATCTGTTGATTATCCTTCCCTAGAGAATTTGTCAGATTTTGTTTGTTGTGTCATGTTGGATTGCACGTGGCATTGGGATTATCATTGAAATAGGTGTTTTACTTGAATTCTGTGGAAAATAGGTTTTGTTCTTGTTTTAGCAGGAAATCAATCTTTTATGGTTTAGACCACAACAACCCACCTTCTGTGCACTTTGTTTCCACTGTCAGTTATACTTAATGACCTTTCAGTGCTATTTAGATCTGTCCTGCACATATTCCACCCAAATTGGCACATATTCAGCCAAAATGAAGCCTTAGCCATAGTCTAATTGCTAGTTCCACCCTCAAATACTTTGATATACTATTAAAATCAGGTGCTATAAACATACAAATTAGAAATAAACCCAAGTATCCATATAGAATTTTATGCCATTTTATTCTCAACCCATCTGTTCTCTGCTCAGTGTTTTCCTACTCCCAATGGCAACACTTCCTAGTCCTCTTGCTAAAAAGCTAATGGCCCTCATGTTGCACATTTCCCATAACTGTTTCTGGTTTGGGGGCTAACTGAGAAGAGAGTAAAATAAAACAGCAATAGGAATTCTCCTTATCCTCTTTAGAGCTCTTTCCTTTGGTAAGAAAGATTCCCTTCTTGGACTTTAGATGCCAGAATAGTCACCAGATCACTGTCTCTGCTCCTGGATTTCAGGTTCAGAAATGGAGCTTGAAGGCATATGATTAAAGAAAAACAAAACAAAACAAAACAAAAACCACTTTTTTTCCCCACTTTCTCTGCTCCATAGTAGCCCCCTTTCCACACTCCAGCCAGGAAAAAAAAGTGTCTTTCTTTTAAAGACCTAAAGGTCTGTGCTCAAGGCACAACTTAAAGATTTGTATTACATTGTGTCCAGGCCAGAAAGGAAGGGGGAAAAAAAGCTCCATAAAATTCACCATAGGTCATGCATGGTTTGAGTTCTGGTTTTCTCTCCCTATCTGCCTAATACAAGATCAGGGATTGACCCAGGATGCTCTTTGCATTTTCTCAAGATTTTTAGTTACATCCTGTAGAGAGCAGAGTGAAGTGTGCTTCAGAAACAGAAGCTAAATCTGATTTTTTTTTTTTTTTTTACATCTCAGCAAATTGATATTGCTGGGATATGAAAATATTTCATTTCCTCATCTGTATTCACTCAGTTATGAGACTAACAGTAGATATAATCTAGTTTTGTTTCTGTGTGATGATCAAGGAATATCAAAAGTGCAAGAAAATGGCAGAAACATCAGTTTTGTAATTCTAACTTCCCTCCCTCTAAAACACCAGAGCAACCAAGTTAGAAAAACAAATCCTAAGGGCAACATCTACAGCAAAACTGGATGAAAATGTATTCTTACTATACTTCCTCATATCCAGGGCAGGTTTGGCCAAATCACAAATGGCAAGACTCCTACAATGTCACCAAAGTGAAGAAGGAATGGGTGGAAAGACAAAAGGACTTTCAGTGTTCCTGTAAGGTATCACTGGGTATTCATTAGGAAGTTTTATACCTTATTCTGACTATAATAGCCAAATCTCAACTTTTTAGCTCTCAATTGATACAATAAGCAAATTAATAATTCTTTGGAACCAAAATTGTCATGAAAGAAAATTGATAGAAATATAAACTTAAGTAAAATATCTAAAATCTTAAAATTAGAATGAAGAAGTTGTTTTCTAGTTCTGATCTTTTGTAATTTAAAATAATGACCAACCCAGTAAAAACAAGCAATGCTAGTATCCAGATTTGGGTCTCTAATTGCCATTTTCTCTTCAATTCAACCAACACTATATGGAGATATATTTACTCTTTTGGGACAGCGTATGTACAAGACAAGCCTAGCAGAACTTCTAATACTAGGAAAAGAACATTATAATTACTGGCCTTTTGTCAAGAGGACTCGGTCAACAACTTGATTCCTAAAGATCAATGGCAGGACAATGTAAGCATCAGTAAAAGTAACAGACACAAGAGACTGAAACATATCACATCTATTAAAACCAATAAATTCAATAATGATACTAAAAATAAAAACACACTGGTTGAATTCAATAATTATACTAAAAATAAAAAAAAAACAAAGATATCAATCCATTCTGAAAACTAAAAAAAAAAAACTTTCTTTTTTTAGAAGAAAAAAAAGCATTTGACTTACCTTTCTTTGTAAGGTAATCAACTTATACAGGAAAGAGTTCTTTTTTAGTATAGGAACACCAACTATAAAATAGACAAGCAATAACATAAATAAAGTATCACCAATTTCACATTGCCACTTGCAATGAAAAGTAAGGCTACCGGGATGCCTGGGTGGCTCAGTTGGTTAGGCCACTGCCTTCAGCTCAGGTCATGATCTTAGGGTCCTGGGATCAAGCCCTGCATTGGGCTCCCTGCTCAGCAGAAAGCCTGCTTCTCTCCCTCTCCCTCTGCCTGCTGCTCTGCCTACTTGTACTCTCTATCTCTGTGTCAAATAAATTAAAAAATAAAAACAAAAAAATAAATTTTAAATTAAAAAAAAATGGAGACATAGGATATGTTCCTCATAATGAGTATACAGTTCTTCCTGCGAAGTATTCTTACAAAAATATTAAAAAGATTCAACATTTTTGTGTCACTAACAATTTACAGAAAATAAGGAGTATAAAAATATGTTAACAGGTACAATTAGCAAAAATCAGACTGAGAAACTCTACAAAGAAAAGGACTTACTTTCTTCAACAAATTGCAAGAACAATGAAGAAAGATGAAGACTGAATCACCATATGCTTTAAAAGGGAACTAGAATTTTAAAACAGATTATAAAAGTTATATTTTAATATAGTAATATATTATATTATCTTAATATATTATATAACAATATAATCTATTACCTTATCCTAGATTATAATCCAAAATTTAAAATATATTATGAAACATGAATAGATTAACATATATGATATGTGGCATTAGCTTCAAAGATATCAGATATGGTGATGGTAGAGGATGAGGTTAGGATACAGATGAAGTAAAAGTGAACATGAGTTAAAAGCTGTTGAATCTGATGATGGGTAAAGAGAACTGATAATACAACTGATCTATAAATTCTATCTTAACAGTTTATAAAAATGTGATGTGATTTTTTGGTTTAAGGGATTAGAACTAAATCCAAGTCCTAATACAGTTTCAGACATGTCTGTGGCAGAAAATTTATCATTTACAAGATTAATATATTAACTCATTATTATCCCATTCTACGAAGAACATAACTGAGGACTTCTGATTGCCCATTTTAGGTATAAACCTTTAAGCAATGATCTAGGATTCTCTGAAGAAAAACTGGTTATGTGTTCATACAGTAAAAGACCCCTAGAAAATAGGAGAATGCACAAATTTCTACACATTTAGTGGACTGATGTACATTGTGTGAATTCAAACTTTATCCTTTAAATACAGTATTATTTTAAAATATTGTAAGCTCATAATTTCAATTACCATCATTTCAAATCTGTGCACTTAATCAGTTATGAGTAAATAGGTTTAAAACTGAAGAATAAATATACTTGTATTTCCAAAAGATACATTTTTACTATTTTCTCTTTCTAGTTTTATTTCACTTTAAAAAGCACTGGTCCACAAAAAGATCCATTTTTAAATTCTACCTATGTCAAGCACAGTAAAATGCACTTTCACCACACTTTAATGCCTAGGTTTTGTTGGCAAAAACTGCAATACTCTTGAACAGAGCTCTGAAGGCACAAAGCAAGCACATTTCACACAATAGTTTAAAAGTTTTCCATTAGACTATATTTACATAAAATCAATTTCATTGGCATGTTTATGTATTTTATTTCAATGATCAATGTATCCACTGTTAAAGGGAATTGGAAAGCTCAAATTCCT
Source organism: Enhydra lutris kenyoni (assembly GCF_002288905.1). Taxonomy (NCBI): domain Eukaryota; kingdom Metazoa; phylum Chordata; class Mammalia; order Carnivora; family Mustelidae; genus Enhydra; species Enhydra lutris. The sequence goes on along the minus strand of NW_019154099.1, from coordinate 41,969,396 downwards.
AATTTTCTGCCTATATGCAAGAGTTCCACAGAAGGCCATTTGTTGAATGTCCTGTGTCCTATGCTGTGTGGTTCATTACTTGCATCTATTTGTATAAATCTTGCATTTGTCTGTAACTGTAAAAATACAGTAGCTCATACCTAGTACAAAATTGTACTTGAATTGTCTATTTGAGCACATTAGGGTACCTTTAGTTAGCACACTGAACAACTTTAAAATCCTGAAACTCTTGGTCTCTCAGTATTTTGTAATTGGCCAAATTTAGTAGTGACTAGCAAGTGCACTAGTTTTGTTTTGCTTATTACCTAATTTAAGTTAGGTTTCAAACAATTGTCTTAAATGAACCCAAAATGATCTGAACTGATTACTGCTGAATTTATTTATGTCACTTCAGACATTTCTGTTCCTAATACTTCACTTTGTTTCTCCTTCCCTAGGTTGAAGCAGCACCCTAATTTCATACTGTGATTCTGTTACTTTTTCAAGTATGTATCCTAGAATACTCTCAAAGTGCTACATATTCTACATGTGATGTTAAAGTTTCTATGATACAGTAGTGCATTCTTTTTAACTGATATGAGAAACCTAAGGTGATACTAAATGTATTTTTAGAATTATTTTCAATTCTGGAAGCTAGACATCTCTATTTAACCAAGTATTTTTGCCACAGTGTTACATAATCTTCCAGATTCTAGAGGGTAGATAAGCAAATAGATGTGATGTAACCACCACGTCTGTCTGTTGGGACTAACAATCACGTTTTGATATGATTAAGATCATCATTTTCTTCTCAATCATTGCCCACCAGCTCTTTAGTAATTTTAGCTAAGCTAATCTTGAAATCTCTTGTTAAGAGGTTGCCTTTACTTCCTTTTTATTTAGTCTATAAATTTCCCTCTTTTAAAATGAACCTAGTGAGTTTTCCTATGGTAAATGCATCATTTATCTATATATGTGCGTATACTTAAAAGTAAATTCAACTTAACAATTTTAAACTGAATATTAAACAAAATCTTTAAAAAAATATTTGAGAGAGAGAGAGAGCACGCACACATGTGTGCACATGCAAGCAGTGGGGATGCAGAGGGGGAAGCAGACTCCCACGTGAGCAGGGAGCCAAGCAAGCGGGGCTCCATCCCAGGACCCAAAGAACATGACCTGAGGGGAAGGCAGAAGGTTGACTGAGCCACATGAATGCCCCCGAATATTAATTTCTAAAGCTTTACCTTTCTCTATGAATTCTTCCATTTTCCCTAATAAGTTGAAAAATTTAGGATAAAAAAGTATCATAGGATTTATAATATTTTACAATACATACAAGTAACCTCTAATTTCTAATGATGATGTAGAATTACTGAAAGTCAACCTTTACATTCAGAATGTTCTTCTGAAATGGTTCAGTGGGGTTTTTTTATTCATTGCATCAATGATATATGTAGTTCTAATATAGAGGATTTAGAGTGAACATTATAGAATGTTCGAAAACTTCTTAAATTTTTCAAGTTGACAAACCGGCTAGCACATCAAAAGTTTTTTTTTTCTTTCCTCTGAAATTTTATTAAACAAAAACAAGAGACAGTCCCCTATGCCATGATGGATTTGGTTCTCCCATCATTACCTTTAGGCCCATAAATTACTGTTTTATACTTAAAATGAAAAAAAATTAATAAATATTGTGCTAGTTTTTTTAAAAAGCCTGTACGTTCAGGCAACTTGGTAACGTGTAACAACTTTTTGGCATCCACTCTGCTGATGTACCATAGTTTATTTCAACACTTCCTGAACAGATCCCATGCAATAGCCACAAAAATTCGTGCCGAGAAGGAAAGGATAACAAAAATACACTTTCTGATTTCAGGAACCTCAAAGTCCGATGCAGAAAACACATACATAACAACTAACTCTACAAAACCTGCTAGTTGCAATGGCAATCTTATGCACAAGGGGTTTTAAAAGAAAGTCCCTTGTCCCCTCACAAAAATCTTATAGGAAAATACTTATAAAACTTGAGAAAATTACTTTTTAGAAGTGTTACACAGTATGTTTTCAGTAAGGAAAATGGTAATAAAAACAAATTTATCAAAATATCCACAAAGTATCTGGGTATCATTATTAAGCAAAGTATTTGAAACAATCTTGTGTGAAATGTTTCTTTTAATGGGTGACTTTGCACTTTTAAAGATGTATTCTTATTTGTATTTGAACAAAATTGGAAATCATAAAAATTGATAGGGGTTGTCACAATGTATATGATGGAGGAGGAAGTCATTCAGGATGAAATGCTGCATCATGACCAAAAAAAAAAGTAAGATCAAGGCTCTAAGCTAGCAGCCATAGCATTAATAAAACTCAGATATAATCAAGAAATATAATGATAACCAAATAAAATCAATTTCCTAATGGTCTATCAGGCACATACAAAGGACATAAATATTGCTCCAGGACTTACAGTTTAGTTTTTTTTTTTTTTTTTAAATGATGTCATTCAAGGCCAAAAGCAATAAAGGAGTCCTAAATTATTAGGAAAACTTTAACATATGGTAGTGGTGATGCCTTCTGGAAACCTAAATGAGGATCTCCCAGAGACAGAGGAGTGTAACACTAAAGTTGGAGGAGATAAATGGTCTGAAAGCATTGAGAGAGAAACTGTATGTATGAAGTATTTGAATCAAATGATACATTCCTAAGAAGAATGTATAGAGGCTAAAAGCAGAAACTCAAAGAAGAAAGTTGAGGTATCAAGGAAAGAAGCCAGAAAATATCAAAGAAAAATGAGAAGAAATATCAAGAAATGCTGGAAGATGACAAAATGATGGATGTGTCAAAGGCCAAAAAATGTAAAAGTTTCAAACTGAAAAAGTAAATTTATGATTCTGACAAATTCAGGAAGGTATTTATTGATATTAAGATGATCAATGCAAAGTTATAAAAATGTTAACTCCTATCACTACTAAAAAGTCAGTGCCGTTCAAAAAGGACCGGCTTCAGAGAAACCAGCACGTGCTTGCTTACAACTCTCCCCACTAACACCACTGCATGGCCCTGGGGGAACACTTAAACAACCCCAAATACACATCCAAATTTGACATTCAAGAACTAACTAGAGAATTCTCAATGGTATGTTCTTTCACAGCTGTGACTCAATAATTTTCATAGTTAAATTATGAGGCTTCTAGTTTTTCATGTCAGCACCCTCAAGAAAAAACATGCCATTGGACAACTGTTTCTTGATGAGGCATGGCTTCTTCCAAACAAACTATGATGGTTTAAAAGGACAGAGGCAGAAGAGAGTAATTGGCGTAGTAATTGGTCCAAACTGAAATTGGTTCACAGAAAACATGGCCTCTGGCACAGCATCTTCACCAAATAGAGACTAAATTATATGAATATGAAATTTATCTAAATGACTTCCTAGGGCTCTGGCTGCCTGCCAACTTGCTCTGTTGGATAATTGAACTGGCTCTTGAAATTTACATCAACCATACTTCCTCCTAAGCATTTTAGGGGATGATGCTAATGGAAACCAATTGGACAGTTACTGTTTTAGAAAAATCTACACTTTCCCAGCAAAAGCCAGGTTTAAATTGATCGTTCTTCATTCAAGTGTGAATAAAAGAGGGGAGAAAGTTATCCTGCTTACAAAATGTGTATAAAACTTTTTTTTTTAAACATATGATAGAACACCTAAATATTGCCTGCCCTAAATTCTCAGTCATATTTTTAAAAGCATGGACTCTGAGAAAAAACTCTTGAAAGATTAAATAATTTGTTACTAGGACAAAATAAAGGTAGAGCTTATTAAGAGAGTGAAATCAGTCACAGACCTTACAAGTAAAACAGTAAAGATAAAATCTGCTTTAGAGAAAGTATAGGCAGACTCAACACTAAAGAAAATGTAATCAACAATGATAAAGACGTCTTTAATATATCCCTCTATAACAGAAGTAAAAATGAAAATCAGAATAGATACATCAGAAAATGCGGATCTCAAATGGAGATAATTAATATTTTGTAAAGAGACTCCAGGATAAATTCATAAGGAATCCATTTTAAAAAATTAAGATACTAAAGTTAGTGACAATATTACAGATATAAAAGCAACCATACTAGATAAAATTCAGGGAAAGAAATCAACCCTGTGTTATATAGTCTTTTTATTATGTCAAGTACAAAAGAAAAATTCAATATGAGTCAATAATTTAATTATAAAAGTTTTGGACTAAAATCATTACACTTAAAAATATAAAATATTTGAAAAAAGTATAATTTTTTCAAAGAAATTAGAAATTTGTAGAAGTGTACATCTTTTTAAAAGCACAAGTTTGAATTGTGCATGTGCACACAGATACCACAGTTGTAGGAGAGCGCGAATTAACTGAAGGACAGATTATAACTTACAGGCTTATTAGACTAAAGCCAATCTACTCAGCTCTAGCTTCGGACTCTGTAATTTGGACAAATTTACTTAGTCCTTCTGTATAAGTGACAATACCATTATAGCAGACCATGAGAACTAAGAATAATGTAAAGTTCTAAGTACAGCAATATGTTTGGTAATTTGGACAAATTTACTTAGTCTTTCTGTATAAGTGACAATACCATTATAGCAGACCATGAGAACTAAGAATAATGTAAAGTTCTAAGTACAGCAATATGTCTGGCATATTGTAAGCAAAAATAATTGCTCAAATAAAGATATGTAAAATGAATAGATGAAAACAATAAAGAAAGAAATGAGACTAAGTATGGGAAATTCATTTTTTAAAGTTTGGCAGTTAATTCTAGGAATGAATATTCCTGCATGTCTGCAGTAAATAAAATGCAAGTTATGAATAATTCCTTATAGAGAAACCAAATATTAATAATTTAGCAATAGGCATATGTATTCCAAGGAGGAGGAAAGAACTGTAAATAGTAAAGGAAAATGGTTTATTCCCACTCCATGTTATATGGAAAGAAACCAAAAGTTATTTGACGTTTCAGAGTTAGTGAAGAAATTTTTTTAAATGAAAGGCAGCAAACTATTTCCCCAACCTGGGGAAGGGGAAGGCACACAGCACAGATGAGGGAACATTAAAAGAAAACCACTGCAAAAAACTGTTGTGGGCCCAGCCAAGGAGAGATGACCTACTCTGGGTGAGGGCAGGATCACTCAACTCCTGCCTGGGACTTGCAGGCAAGCAAGCGTCAACTAGAAAGGCCTAGCAGTCAACCACTTAAAGAGAAGTAGAAGAATGAGCTGAGAGCTTTGAGAGACATAGGGGTAAGGTGTAAATTGGAAAGTAGAGATGAACACAAGTGACAGGATCCAAACCCAACTCAACTCCTTGACAGGATTGAACCAACTACCTACACTACCAGTTTAGCAGATAGAGACATGTTCCATCTCAAGGCATGAATTTCATACATTTCAGCCTGTAAATGTTCTAGATACTGTGTTAACCAGTCAGTTAAATATTTCAAACACACAAAAGAAGCGAGGATAAACTATACGCAAGAGCCAAAACAATGAACAGAACTTTGTTCAGAGACTATCCTATGTGGGGTTATATGTGAGAATCTATAAAATGACCACACTTCATGTGCTGCAGGCCCCAGTAGAAAAAGTGATCAGCATGTATGAACAGACAGCTTTAACAAAAATGGAAATCATATAAAAAAACGAGATGATAATGCTAGGAAAAAAAGACTCCACCACAAGGATGATGAATGCCTTTAAAGGACTCATCAGTAGACTTGTCAGAACCAAGAAAACTATTAGTGAACATACAGTTCCCATAGCAATTATACAAAGTGAAACAGAAGAGAAAAAGTAATCTGAGCATCCAAGAAATGCAGGACAATATTGGATGGTACAATAACTAAAATTCCAGAAGGAAAAGAGAACAAACAAAAACATTTAAAGACACAGTGTCTTTCAGTCTCCAAAACACTGAAAAATAACCTAACCATAGACTCAAGCAGCTCACAGTACCTTAAAATACCAAAAATCTAAAAAAACAAACAAACAAATAAACAAACAAAAAAACACGCACCCCCACCTCACACCACCCTCCACACACACCTAGATCTGTTTTAACAAAAGCAAACCAAAGAAAAACAGTATCAACTGGCAAAAAAAGAATGCATTATATGAAAGAAAGAAAATTGAGTTCTCACGGGAATATGTATAAACCAAAATACAATGTATTGATGACTTTAAAGTTCTAGAAGGAAAGAAAAATAATAAAATCAGCAAAAGTTAATTTCCAAAAAAAAGCAGTAAAGATTTTTAAGCAAAGACTGAAAGGAATTTCTTTGAAAATATGGTTAGAGAAGTTTAGATCGACACCAAGAAATGAAGACCCATGAAAATGGTTAAAATAAAGTTAAATTTCAAATTGTTTGGGGTACCTGAGTGCTCAGTTGTTAAACATCTACCTTCAGCTCAGGTCATAATCCCAGGGTCCTGGAATTGAGTGCCTCATTGGGATCCCTGCTCTGTGGGAAGCCTGCTTCTCCCTCTTCCACTCCTCTTTTGCTGCCTCTCTCTGTCTAATAAATAAAATCTTTTAAAAAAAAAGATTTTAATTGCTTTAAAAAATAAATTACTTTATAAATAGTAGTAATATATTTTGGATTTATATCACATGAAAAGTCATATAAAAGCAATTGCACTACAAATAGGAGAGAGCAATTCTTTTTTATACTACACATGAATTAATATATGTGGTATACAAATGGATTATCCTTCAGTTTTCAAAAAGGAAACCCTGCCATTTTCAACAGTATGGATGAGCCTGGAGGACATTATCCTAAGTGAAATAAGCCAGTCAAATTCTCCATGATTCCATTCATATGAAGTAGCCAAAAGAGTCAAACTCATAAAAGCAGAATTACAATAGTGGTTACCAGGGGATGCTATACAGGTAAATGGGGAACTATTATTCAGTGGGCAGAAAGTTTCAGGTTTGCTATAGGACTTAGCCAAATTGGGCTGCTCTACCAAACATACAACAAATTGGGTGTCTTAAACAACAAATGTTTCTCACAGTTCTGGAGGCTAGAAAATGCAAGATCAAGGCACCAGAAGATTTGGTGTTTGCTAAGGGGCATCTGCTTCCTGTGTCCTCACATGGTCATCTCTTTTATAAAGGTAATATTCCCATTCGTGAGAGTTCCAGCCTCATAACCCAGTCACTTCCCAACAAATACAATCACACTGGGGATTGGGTTTCAACACAGACTTTTAGAAGACTCAATCTATACCGCTAGATGAGTAATGTCTGAAGACGTGCTGTACATTATACTGCCTACAGTTAACAATACGACATTGTGCATTTGAAAATTTGCTAGGAGGGTAAGCCTTGTAATACATGTTATTATTACAAAAATAAAAAGCACTTAAAATTCTGGGACAGTTGGTTATTTGCTTTGAAGTATACCTCAATAAGGCCATTTAAAGAAATATTGATAAATGAAACTGTTTTATCTATTGATTGTGGTTAGGTGAATGTATGTGCCTTCTAAAACTCAGAACTTAATGCTAAAAATGGTTAAATTTACCAGGTGTAAAAAATTCAAACCCAAATTTCAGAAGGGTATAATGGACTTGCTGTTATTCTGTTGTAATCCACTCAAGACTAACACATTTACTCAGCTTCTGGGAATCTTAGCTGCTGTTGACTTATAACCGGTGCCCTCCTTGGGCTGCTATGGAAGGGAGTTACTTGGCACAAAAGTATATCCCACTCCCTGGGATCAACCCACACTCAGCAACTGGTCAAACGAAGAATTTAATTTGGGAAGTGTTAAGGGCCATGACAAATCGAGATTTCTCCCATGGGATCAGCCTTCTGTGCTGCAAATGAATTATATTGCTACTGCTCCCCCATCTTAATCTAGTTGATCATCCTTTTTGTATACGTACTTTTTCTCCAGAGAACTCTTCACAAACTTTCAGCTAAATCTCTAGCTAGCTTACATTTCCCAGGGAATCCAATCCAACACTGTATTAATTGGTAGAAATAAAAACAGACTGTACACTTACAGAGCACATTCCACAGAACACTAGTACTAGGAGGTGTTAATACATTACCTTCATAAAAATAAATTTCACATGGAAAATGTGATAGAAATTCAGGTTTATTTAAATAAAAAAATATGGGGACGGCTGGGTGGCTCAGTGGGTTAAAGCCTCTGCCTTCGGCTCAGGTCATGATCTCAGGGTCCTGGGATGGAGCCCCACATCAGGCTCTCTGCTCAGCGGGGATCCTGCTTCCCCCTCTTGCTCTGCCTGCCTCTCTGCCTACTTGTGATCTCCGTCTGTCAAATAAATAAATAAATAAATAAATAAATAAATAAATATCTGAAATAAATAAATACATATAGATTAATTTACTTCAGAAAAATTTGAAAAGCACCTCATATATAAAAGTTATCAGTATAATATAGAAGGGGTCAACACATAGCAGTGAAATTAAGCCAGACTAGAGGGATTTACTCTGGACCCACCACTGACTAGATGTGTGAAACCTTGGATGAGGTATTTGTCACTCCACCTGTGAGTCAATCCCATTTGAAAAAATCAAGATAACAGAACTTATCATATCCCATTTTGGAAATGAGGTCAAATGTTTAACAGTAAGCAGCAGGAAAGGTACTGTTCTTTTCTAAATATTTTTTTTAATTATATTTATTTATTTGGCAGAAAGAGAGAGAGAGTGAGAGAGAGAAAAAACGAGCACAGGGAGTGGCAGGCAGAGGGAGAAGCAGGTTTCCCATTGAGGGAAGAGCCTGATGGGGGACTCGTTCACATGACCCCAGGGTCATGACCTGAGCCAAAGGCAGAGAGACACTTAACCAACTGAGACACGCAGGCATCCCTTTCCTAAATATTTTTAACTGTGGTAAACACATTTAACGTGAGATCTACCCTCTTAACCTATAAGTACTTTTGATTAAAGTACTTTCTTCACAAAACATCCCATTAGAATTCCACAGAACATATTGTGAGAAAGGATATTAGAATGAAGTATCTGCCATTATGTACTTTAATCTGTGCTAAAGTTAAGAAAATGTGTAGAACTCATACAGACGATACATTGTATGATGTTTCCTTTAACTTTTATATATAAAATATGTTGTGTTCCTCTTCTTACATCATAGTAGGCTTAGAACTTCAATTTTCCTGAAATGAGACCCCCTACAGACTCAATATATTTTAAAGAAAAAATAAGGATTATTTCTTTTAACTGCGTTCTGAGTACTTGCATAGAAATAAAAAGCTCTGTACAACATGCACATAGGATAGTAAAGTTCTGTAATGCCTTTTCAGTACATATTGCTCTAGAAGGCATTAATTTAGTTCAACTCTGCTGGATAGGAAGGGGAAGTTATTCTTCACTATGCAGCTTACTGAATTTGTCTAATAGATGAGATGCATTAACACACATGCACACACACATTCTAAGGTGATTCTGTGACACCTTTCAGAATAAGACACTGTAAAGCGTGACTGTTCCAAGCAATAAAATGTATCATTAACACCTATTTTCACTCATACATATAATCACACACAATTACACACACATTCACAACTTCATATCCACACCCTCAAACACACCTTGACACACACATTCTTTCTCACACAAACACATCCATGCAGTCACACAGGCATTCATGCTATAACAATTTCATGTGTACTTCCAAATTGGGTATATCAAGATGTACCCAACGGTTTAGGAGTGTTATGTGAATATGACATTCAGATTGACCTGAAAAGTACATACTGGGTCTGTAAATTACAGTGAAATTTGAGGAAAACAGACACTGTGCTTAATATCTCATCAGTTTTTGACTGGTCAGATAAACTTCAACATGACCAAGTAAGATTTTCCTTAGGGCTGTTTTAAAGCTGGTGTGGTAACTTGCAGCATTATAGCACTAGATATAAGAAATAAAAAGGAAATAAAATATATTTTTATTTTGCTTGTTGTTTGTCCTGCTGTATCTGAATGTTTTTGATGATTGAACAGAACACTGGCATTAACAAATTTCATAGGTATAGAGATGGCATTAAGAAAAATCGATATTAATTAAAAATATTTGGATTTCATTGTGTGCTGTTACCGCTAATAAAATGAGCTCCTTATCATGACCTCATTGTAGAAGTTTATTCTTTTTGCCAGGCTAACCTCAGCCAATCACCCTTTACTACTCAAATTGAAGTCAACTTATGCTTCAAAATTATCCCAAGCAGCTTCACTGCCCCATTGTCTGTCCCCAATGTCTCTTTCAAAGTTAATCAAGTTTTCTGAGCTTTGATTTCTTTTCTAAGGGTGGCTTCTTTAATGCTGGACTATATGAATTTTTTATGATTATTAAAAATGTCACTAAAAAGTCATTCTTTGAAGCTGGCAGATGTGATTCTTTTATTTCCAAAATACAAAACAGAATATCTACATATCTGAGTTCAACATAAACAGAAAAGATTAAACTTTCCCTATACTTCGCTACCTATACCAAAGTTTATCCCTGGAAAGAATACATACATATATGTTTTCAGTTTTCTATTCTTATGTGTCTACCATTCATCTGAGATTAGAAATCACCCAAATGCTCTCCATCTTGAAACTAGATCTATAATTCAGAAGTAGGTTCTTCATTTTAATGAGCAGGGATACTTTTTCAAAAAGGACATATTTTCTATACAGCATTATTCCTAGATACACTGATTCAGTAAGTCTGGATTCTGGCATGGGAATTTATATTTTCAAGAAGTTCCTAATGATAATGATATTCCTGGAATGGTAAAGAAAAACAGCCAGAATAATTAACTTTCTCCTATTTGCTCAACAGATTAGTTGTATCATCCAACGTATTTGACCTTATTTTTTTTTTTTTTTAACAATTTGAATCCATGTCTTTCTTACTAAAACAGAATTATCCTAACTCAGGTCACTCAGCACCATATACAGTCGCATACTCCTCACTTCATGAAAGCTAATACACAATATATATCATATAATAATGTCTGTAGTAGGGGCGCCTGGGTGGCTCAGTGGGTTAAGCAGCTGCCTTTGGCTCAGGTCATGATCTCAGGATCCTGGGATCGAGTCCCGCATCGGGCTCTCTGCTCAGCAGGGAGCCTGCTTCCCTCTCTCTCTCTCTCTCTGCCTGCCTCTCTGTCTACTTGTGATCTCTCTCTGTCAAATAAATAAATAAAAAATCTTTAAAAAAAAATAATGTCTGTAGTAGCAGGAAGTGTGTGGAGAGAAGCAACATTCTGCTCTGAAAACAGTGATTTAAAAGGGATAAGGAATTGAAAAATAGAAGTTTTAAAATATGTCTCTCATATAAATGTAAGATGCCAAATATTTTATGAACTCACTAAAGGATCCTATGAGATAATAAAACATTCATAGAGCATTTGAGAAAATGGTAGTTTTTAGGAAATGTTAGGATAAACCCATTAGCTAGCCAAGCTACAAAGCCAAGCAATGTCAAACAGTATCATAACTCATACCTCTGGGTTATCTTTTCCAAATTATTTGCATCTGTAAACTTTTTTTCACAAAAATTATACAATTTAACATGCAAACCTTCCTAATCTTTAAACCCAGTGGGTTTAAAGCCTCTACCTTCAGCTCCTGGGATCAAGCCCCAAATCGGGCTCTCTGCTCCGCAGGGACCCTGCTGCCCCCGCTCTCTCTGCCTGCCTCTCTGCCTACTTGTGATCTCTCTCTGTCAAATAAATAAATAAAACCTTTAAAAAAAGATTCTAAATTTATAAATCCTTCATTTCGTTTATCTTTGACTCCCTAAATTATAGCTTACTAATGTGAAATGTATCCAAAACTAGAGCTGTCAGTTTTGTGGTTTTCTTCTTCTTAATTTATTACAGCTTATCACCACCATTGGCAATACACTATTCCCCTTTCAATTTTCGATGAAATTCAACAGTGTTCAAAACATTTAAATTATCTTACATCAGTAATGTCAACTATATTCCATTAAACCTTTAAACAGCACCACAAATTATCCTTTATATTCCTCATTTATCATATTTTTTTCTTTGAAATGTCCCACCCCCTATAAAAGCACTTAACTTCATGTCTGGTGTCAGAAGATCAATGCTTGAGGAAAAAGTGAATATTATTTTTAGAATTTGTATTATCAGTTGGCCTGATCCCAGCTACAGTGCAAAAGACTGAAAATATTTCTGTAAGATTTCTATATGAGTCCTTTTTTTATAAGAAGGGTGTTTTTAGGTATGGCTTTTTAAAATTTTTTTCTTTATCCCATGAAAATGCAAAAATTAAATCTTGGAAATTTGTATAAACTTCCTAGGATTTTACAACTTATAAAATCACATTTTTATACCGATTTAATTTCAGTAGAAGAGACCATTCACTTCCCCCTCAGTGAGAAATATCAACACTTCTGTAAATTTTTAAAATATTATTTATTTTATTCTAGGAGGAAGATGGTGGCCAAGTAAGAGGACCTTAAGCTCATCTCATCTCACAAACGCAACTAGGTAACTATCAGAACATCCCAAATACCCCAGAAATCAACCTGAAGACAGAGCAAACTCTACAACTAAAGGGAGAAAAGAGGCCACATGGAGGGAGGGAGGAAGTACAGAGATATGGTTTGTGGAGAAGCAGAGCCCCAGTGCAGTGGAAGGGAGGGAGCCATGGGCCCAGAGAAAGGTAAGAGAGAGAAGCACACAGGGAGATGCACCAGGAGAACATTTTGCCAAAGCCACTGACTTCGTAAATGAGAAGAGTTGAATTTCACGGATTCTTGCAACCATTGGGGCTTAAAGTCTAGAGTTGTAAAGGTCAGCAGGCTTGGCTGGATAGAGCCCAGAGGGCATTGCCCTGCTCCTGGAGAGAAGGCAGGCAAACAACCCAGGAGCAGACGGTAGAGAAACTGATCTGAAGAAAGCCTGTAGCACACAGTCTGGAGACCAGTCACTCTTCTTAGAGCATGTTCCTGAGAAGCAGTGCTCACAGAGATGCATCTCTGGGAATAAAGGAGCTGGCTGATGCCATTTCCCTCTCCTATCCATTGGCATAAACACAAAGTCACCTGAGAGAAGCAGCATAGCACCCTCGCTGTCTAACTTACCTACACCAAGCCCCATCCCACTGCACTCTGGTGGACCGCTCTTCCCAGCCAAACTTGCCTCAGTCCCAGTAAGGTGGGGCCTCTCCTCTATGAGACCAGCACAAGCCCCTGCCCACACCACATTTCCCAACCACAGTTCTGCAGGGCCTCAGTTCTGGTGGAGTTAGTGTCAAGTCTCATTTCACAAACAGTCAAGAGCACACCTAATTAAAGCTCACTGTAATCAGTCCAGGGACCAGACACTCTCCAGAGCAGGCAAGGAGAGGCTCTGCAGACAACTGGCCTGAAAGATAGAGCAGCCAAAACCTTACAGGAGAGCCCAGAGAGCACACACTGGAGATAGCCCCTGAAGCACCAGGCCCTGAACACCATATGACCTCTTCTTCATAAGGCCATTACTTTCGGAAACAGGAGACATAACTGGCTTTTCTAACAAAGAGAAGGCAGAGGCTTAACAAAATGGCAAGATGGAGAAATTTATCCCAAATGAAAGAACCAGGTAAGGACACAGCCAGAGATCTAAACAAACAGGTATAAGTAACATGCCTGATGGAGAATTTAAAGCAACAGTCATAAGAATACTCACTAGGCTGAAGAAAAGACATCAGGGAGACCCTTACCACAGAGATAAAAGAGCTAAAAATAAAAAAATCAGTCAGATGAAGAATGTAATATACAAGGATTAGGAACAGATTTGATGCAACAAACAGCAGGATGGAAGAAACAAAGGAAAGAATTAATGACCCAGAAGACAAAATAATGGAAGATAATGAAGTTGAACAAAAGCATTATACAACATGAGAACAGACTGATTATTCCTTGATCCATGGGCTGCAAAATGGATGTTGGGTTGGCAGGCATAAAAACATTAATGTCACTGTACATCTTCATCAACGCTCTTGAGTGACCAAGTACATTATCACTGAGCAGGAATAAGCTTCAAGGAATCTTCCGTGTGCAGGTCCCACCTGTGGGGTTTCAAATATTCAGTAAACTATGTTGTAAACAGATGTGCTATCACCCAGGCTGTGTTGTTTCATTTATAGAGGCAGAGTAGATTTAGCAGAATTCTTAAGAGCCCTGGGATTTTTAGAATTGTCAATGAGTCCTGGTTCCAACTTATAGTCACCAGCTGCATTAGCCCCCAACAAGTGTCAGCCCTTTGAAGCTCTGAAGTCAAGCACTGACTTCTCCTTTCTATCTATGAATGTCCTAAATGGTATATTATTCAACATAAGACTGCTTCCTCTACACTATCTGTTTAACGTAGCTACTTTCATGAATGATCTTTTTTTTTTAAGATTTTATTTATTTGACAGAAACAGAGGGATCACAAGTAGGCAGAGAGGCAGGCAGAGAGAGAGGGGGAAGCAGGCTCCCCGCTGAGCAGAGAGCCAGGTGCGGGGCTCGATCCCAGGACCCTGGGATCATGACGTGAGCATGAGGCAGAGGCTGAACCCCCTGAGCCACCCAGACGCCCCCAATGTTCTTAACCAAATCTCTGAATCACCTGCCGCTTCACCTTCCACGTTTATGGCTTCCCTCCTTGAGCCTCATGAACCAACCTCTGCTTGTTTCCAACTTTTATTCTGCAGCTTCCTCACCCCTCAGCCTTCAAAAAATGAGAGTTAGAGTCTTGGTCTGAGGTCAGTTTTGGCTTAAGGGAATGTGGTGGTTGATTTGATCTTTTATTGAGAACATTAAAACTCTTCATATTAACAATTTGGCTGTTTTGCTTTTATCATTCATGTGCTCACTGGAGTAGTACATTTAATTTCCTTCAAGAACTTTTCCTTTGCATTCACAACTCTGCTAACTGCTCAAGAGGCCTAGCTTTCAGCCTATCTTAGTTTTAAACCCACACTCCTCACTAAGCTTAATCATTTATAGCTTTTGATTTAAAGTAAGATATGTGACTCTTCCTTTCACTTGA
Source organism: Enhydra lutris kenyoni (assembly GCF_002288905.1). Taxonomy (NCBI): domain Eukaryota; kingdom Metazoa; phylum Chordata; class Mammalia; order Carnivora; family Mustelidae; genus Enhydra; species Enhydra lutris. Next base: position 41,954,347 of record NW_019154099.1, on the reverse strand, counting down.
ACACTTAGCAGGGTTATTATTTTTCATCATTGTAGGGTTCCTTGTAGGGTTACTATTTATTGTAGGGTTATTATTTATCCTCATTTCAGTAATTTTGTGCTTCTGGGAATAGGGAGGTCCAAGGAGAGGCAGAGATGGGAAAATGGCTAGTCAATGGAACAGTCAATACACAAAACATTTATCAATCAACTTAATCATCTTATCTGGGTACAGTTTATGAGACCTCAAAAACTACAGTAGTACCATCAAAGTTCACTGATCACAAATCACCATAACATAATAATGAAAATGCTTGAAATATTGCAGGAATTACAATGGTGGGTCCCACGGTCATTTTGCTTTCGTTTATATATTCACTCCTCCCCCTGGGAGTGATTAGTCCAAGAAACTTATTATTTCTTTTTCATTTTTTTTCTGTGTTTTGTAAAATCAAGAGATTAATTATATGTCTACCTAACAGTAGTGTTGTAAGAAATAAATGTGATCATACAGAAAAAAAAATGAAGGCAAAATGATCCACAATGTACTCCAAAAAAGTTGGTTGCAACTGATCTTTTCTTAAGCTTTTAATTTAAATTCCAGTTAACAGACATTGTAATATAAGTTTCAGGTGTACAAAGTAGTGATTCAACACTTACATACATGCCCCGGTGCTCATCACAGCAAATGTACTCCTTAACTCCCATCACCTATTTCCCCCATCCCTACCCCCTACCTCCCCTCTGGTAATCATCAGTTTGTTTTCCATATTTAAGAGTCTCCTTGGTTTGTCTACCCCTTTTTTTCCCCCTTTGTTCATTTGTTTTGTTTCTTAAATTTCACATGAAACTATATGGTATTTGCCTGCCTTGGACTTATTTCATTTAGCTTAATATTCTCTAGCTCCATTCATGTTATTGCAATTGACAAGATTTCATTCTCTCTGATGGCTCAGAAGGTGAGGAAGAGCTTTGGAAAATATGACCAAGAGACTTGCTCAGTGTAGGTTTGTCACAGACCTTCAATTTGTTAAAAAAAAAAAAAAAAAAAAAGCATATCTGCAAAGCACAATAAAATTAAGCACAATAAGTATGTATGACTGTACACTACAGAGTAAACATATGACTTTTTCTTGAACTATGAATATGGTTATATCAGAATTTCTGGGTAAAATACTCTTAGGTAAACAGACATGAGCCAAAGCGTCATAGTAAGGACCTCCAAAGGTTTTCCTCTTCAAAAAGCAACAACAACAACAACAACAACAACAACAAAGGCAAATATTGCAAGAATCCATTTGTTGTAACTAGAAATTAACCAAGGGTTCACAGAAACCAATTTTGTCAATAACAATGGCTTAATCTTGTTAATAGTAAGTTTCGAGACAATTTCACCTACTGTGGTCCTTGGTCCTGCTGCCCTTTCCCCAGCTCTGTGGCAGCCTTGAAAAGTAACAAACTGCTTTCCTGGTACTGGAGAGAACTGATCCTGAATCAAACATTCAAAGAGTTCAAGTTACAGTTGACTTTATCTGACCTGTCACCTGGCTAGTATTTCCTGAAAAAACCCACTCAAAAGACCCCACTCCCCTCTGTGGAACTCAAGAGAAACTGCCCAGTACCAAAGGCATTTATCAAATGTTTTAACATCACAGCTTCCTGAGGGGAGGGTAACAATTAGGGCAAATAATAGACTAACAAAAATCTTCAAAGAAGCTGAGTAATGAGATGCCCAAAGAGGTTTGTAAAAAGATCGAAAATATTCCCAAGTGACTACATATACGCCTTGGGCTGTACACACATTCTCAAAAGGACCTAAGAAGGTACAAAACTCATACCCTTGACTGACCCTGAAGTTCTGTGGAAGCATAAAATAAAGACTAAGACAGGGATTTTAAGTGCCAGAGTATTTGCTGAAGGCATGCTCCAAATTCAGGGTCCCACAGCAGTGACAGAGATTCACTACTCCATTTGTCAAAGAAATCTCTTCCTAATCATTTACTGACCAGGAAACTAATCCAGTATAGACATTAGAGGCCACACATAAAGATACCGACTTAGCAGAATTAGTTCACAGAAGTCACTAAACTACCACAAGGAGCAGCAATGACACTGAACCCTAAAGGAAGAAGAGACCTGATTTCCAAAGATGACACATGATTTGAGATAGTCTAATTTGCAAGAAAAATACAAGCCATGTAAAAAAAGCATGACTCACACAAGAAGAAAATGCACTCAATACAAATTGTCCAGGAAGAAGCCCCAAAAAAGACAGACATACTAGTCACAGACTTTAAACCATCTATTTAAAATATGTCCACAGTGCTAAAGGATCAGCTATTTTAAATGTGCGTAAGCAGCTAAACGATATCACTTTATCACTTTAAAGGATATACCTACTAAATAAAAAATGAGATAGATATTTCACCAAATGCAGAATACCAATATAGAGATAGAAATTATAAAATTCACCTCCGAATAGAAATTCTAAATTTGAAAATGTAGAATCAAAATGGAAAATTCCCTAGAAAGGCTCAATACAGATTTGTCAGGCAGAGAAAGAACTGGTAACATGAAGAGAAGACAAGGGACACATCCAGTTTAAAGAGAGAGGAGAAAGTGAAGAATTAACAGAACTAATGTTGGAGGACTCATCCTTTTAATTTCCGACTCTATTACAAAGCTATCATCATCAAGACATTATGGCATTGACTTGGTTCTGCTCTAATATTAGAGCAGAATTTTAGCCCAGAGAAAATCTTGTCATATTTAGAAATCAAGGCATTAGTGACAGAATATGGAAATAATCCAAAGATTCATTCAGTGAAGGCACTGAGTACCCACCTCACCGTCGAAAAGAACAGAACTTATCTTGAAGTGTCAATATCAATAGAGATATGAAGAGTCCATATTTCAGGAAGATACATTAAATTACAGAATTTTAGTCTTAGACAACTTTTCTCAGACTTTAACATACAATAGTTATTTTAAAGAATGATCTGGCATATAAACTTTGATTTGTGACACTAATGATAAAGCCAATTTATCTATATATGGCATCATTTTACATATCACGTAGTATCAAAAAGTTGAAAATATCTGAGCTTTAATTCACAATGATAAATTGTTATACTGAAGTTAATACAGTTCTCTGAACTTCAGAAATTGAAATGTTTTAGCTTTCCAACATCACAGATATCCTCTAATATTTCAAAAGATTAGAAGTAAGCTGAATATAAGGATCCTAGAATGTCATCAGTATAAAAGTAGCTGCTACTAATACAATTAATTTGGTAGTGACAGCACTGCAGGTGATGGGAATACATATGTATTTCATGCAGATTAGATAATTTATAAATTTGGGGAATTCTTATTGTACGCTCACATTTCTGCAGAGCAAGCGTCTCAACATTTTGAAAGGTAATTGCAATTGTCATATTATTCAAAATGCAGTGAAGCATACCTGTAAACATCTGTTCTAAAAATTGAAAGCTTTAGTTATTGAGACATTTTAATGAATTTTCATGTTCAAGTAAAAAGCTAGTACTGAATCCTATAATAAAATTTGTTAGGAAGCATGCCCTGAAAGTCTTCACGCAGGTTATAACACAGAATTCCTAGAACGTAGCTTTTAAAAAGGTTAGTTTATTAACATATTGCCCCTACCTTAACATATGGCTACTTACAGGGTCTTATCCATCTGTGTTCTTTAATGATGTCCAATTTTAATTCTCTCCACTCATTCCTATTTTTGGCATTGTCATTTTATTAGTACTGAACACCAGAAAAAAATACTTTGCATGCTCAGGTTCAACATGATTTTAGAATACAACAGTCTCTATGCCACACCAGTCTCTAAATAAAAGAGAAAAAAAAATAGCTAAATGCCCTTTAATTTTTGTCCTGTTTTGTATTCAAAAGTGAAAAACAAGTAGGAAAAATACACATTTTGAAAATTTCCAAGATCGTGCAGCATAAGAGCCTGAAATCTGTCATAGACGGCCGCCTGCAATACACAATGGTTTTCTGATCTGGTATCCACAATTACTGCATGCTTTACAAAGCACTAACATATCTCCTGTATCTGAATGTATACTGGTAGCAAATATATCATGCCAAAAAAAACAAAAAAGCCTAATTTCAGTGTTTGCATGCATAATAGAAACTACTAAAACTATGGGAAGATGTGTAGACATATCATTTGGCTATAAGTCTGAGATTATCTGATGAAGTTGAAGAAATAGTATCATTTCTCTGCTCCTGAGATTGAGTTAGAGATAGAATAGGGAGTAGGAATTTATTTTCATAATGGTAAAAAAGCAGAATTCACATATTATTTTTCAACCTCCTTGATAATTTTTAAATTTCTGAAAAGAGCTTTGATAATTTCAATAACTTCATGAGAACATAAATTTAGTACCAGGATCCTTGCCACTTGCCCAAGATGTCTTCTAGATCCCCTCAGAAATCACCTACAAATACTAGAAGCACAGTTTTGTTGTAATAAAACTGATGTTATGAACAAAATAAACCATGTTTAAGAACATTTGAATCATACTCTTCCAATCTTCCAAATCACATACTTCTTTCAGTCTCTAAAAAGTTAAGTTCAACAACAAAGCCATAAATTACTGGTTTGAATACTTTCTGCTGAAATAGGTCTTTCTTCTTCTGCCAAGTTCGAATCTCCCACCATCCAAGCACTGAGCAACAAAGATTTCCCGAGTTCCCAGGTACTCACATGAGTGGATGTGCATAGTAAAAAAATAAATAAAAATATAAAGCCTTACAGCAACTTATAACTGTGCCTGGACAGAGAAGTTTCAGAAGGAAAACATCTGGCTCAGTTTAGGCAAATGTTCTTACCTATTAAAGTAGCAAGCAAAAGAGTTTCAAGCCTGAGCTCTCTACCTAAAAACAATCAGGGTGTTCTAAGCATTTGTTAAAATGCTCCCCAGAGCAGTGAAGGAAGGAGACCCTGTCTTTCAATTATCACTCACCAGATCTTATTTCCCCAATGATCCTATTATAATACAGGGTAAATGTCAGAATAATGAGACAAAATTTCTGTGAATGGTCAGATAGTATTTTAGACTTTATAGGCCAAAAGCCAAAAACTGGATATTAAATATTTATATAAAAGAATAAGAGTTTTTTAATATAATATTTACATTACATTTTATGAAAACACGAGAACATCAATAGTACAGGCATACTGAGAAAATTATTTGGTATTTTGGAGAAAAGCATTTTGCTTGATTATGGGAAATACTAAATTTCAGACACAAAACTAATCGCAAAGTTTCATAAGTTAATATTGATATTTTATGTATTTTATATTTGAGAGTACCTTTACACAGAGAGAAATTGTTACTGATATTAATCCATAAGCATATAATTTTATTAAGCTTTATTGATTAGGAGGCATTTACGGAAGTCTATTATTTTGATATTTGCCTCTTAGAATGTCCTCACATTACACAGTCACAATTAAAAGCTACACAGAGCTCCTCAATTACAGTTAAATAGATTCTAAATATGGAAATTTTCCCTAGGAATTTCAGAAAACATATTCACTGAAAATCTGTTGGAATGGCGATAATACTTTTTGTTTTAACTTTTGGCAGCATGGGAAGTGAATATAGAAGCTTAATTACTACTACATGAGATTCAAGTAAGTTAACAGTCATCAAAATTATTTTACTGCAGTGTTAAGTTTCACACTGACTATTATTTTATCTTTTATTTTTTGGTTGAATTCTTTGAGAAATGGTATAAAAACTAACTTCCAAAGCCATTCAGTATTTTCTAAGAGTGACTGAGAATGGTTCTTCTCATTCAGAAAAAGGTCAGTATTGTCCTGAGCTCAAAAATTTCCAGTAAAACATTACCACAGCTAACCCATCAGACTGCAGTGTGACAGGGAAAGTCAGGTTAACTCCACTTGTATTTCTGACTAAATATCACAGAACTCAAAATAGTTAAATCCACAAGAGAAATGAAATTCAATGAAATGGTTGAATTTTACGTGATACAATGTTTTCTGCACAAAAATGACAATGAGTAACACAATTGCTGGAGGCTTTAGAAACCTTGTGTTTTCATTAGCTTTGTAAAATTTTCAAACTAATTCTTCTGCTCAAAACATTTTCCCCCACTATCAAACAAATCTTAGATTCTTCTTCAGGTTGTACTGAACATTTTCTCACTTCGACAGTTTGTCTCTTACAGTATTTATACACAGAACTTTTAGAGAGTTTAATTCTTCATTTTCTAATTACCAGCTCACCTGATAAAAACATGGGCAGTATTTGTAATATTTATCAACTTTGCAAGAATCAAAGAAAGTAAAAATATCTGTCTTCCTATGATCCAACAATTGCCCTGCAAGGTATTTACCCAAAAAATTCAAAATCACCAATTCAAAATGACACATGCATCCCAATGTTTACAGCAGCTTTATCTACAATGGCCAAACTATGGAAACAACCCAAGTGATCATCAACTGATGAACGGTTAAAGATGTGGTGTATACACAATAGAATATTACTCAGCCATCGAAAAGAAGGTAATCTTGCCACTTGCACAGATGTGAATGGAGCTAAATATATTATACTGAATGTTAACTGGAATTGAAATAAAAACCTTAAGATTAAAAAAATGATAAAAAATTTAAAAAATTTTTAAATTTTTATCTACATTAAAAAAATTGCTTTTGGGGGCACCTGGGTGGCTCAGTGGGTTAAGCCTCTGCCTTCGGCTCAGGTCATGATTTCAGGGTCCTGGGATCGAGCCCTGCATCGGGCTCTCTGCTCGGCGGAGATCCTGCTTCCCCCCAACCCCACCCCCGCCTCTCTCCGCCTGCCTCTCTGCCTGCCTACTTGTGATCTCTGTCAAATAAATGAATAATAAAATCTTTTAAAAAAATTGCTTTTAACTATGAATATTGCTTCCAATGGCCTGAACTCTTTAATGCAACTTTCTAAAAAATCTGGTAGTGTTTTTGTTTTCTTTTGTTTTGTTTTTTAACAAATTTCAACTGCTGTGATCACATGTATTTTAATTAATTCACAAACATAAAATGGTTTTTACTGTTTGGCTAACTTAGAAAATTTGATTACAGCTTCATTGTTTTGTGTGTGAAGCTCTTCTATGATGAAATATTACTTTTTTTTATTTATTTATTTTTATTTTTTATAAACATATAATATATTTTTATCCCCAGGGGTACAGGTCTGTGAATCGCCAGGTTTACACACTTCACAGCACTCACCATAGTACATACCCTCCCCAATGTCCATAATCCCACCCCCTCCAACTCCCCTCCCCCCCATTAACCCTCAGTTTGTTTTGTGAGATTAAGAGTCATTTATGGTTATTCTCCCTCCCAATCCCATCTTGTTTCATTTACTCTTCTCCTACCCCCTTAACCCCCCATGTTGCATCTCCTCTCCCTCATATCAGGGAGATCATATGATAGTTGTCTTTCTCTGATTGACTGATTTCACTAAGCATGATACCCTCTAGTTCCATCCACGTCGTCGCAAATGGCAAGATTTCATTTATTTTGATGGCTGCATAGTATTCCATTGTGTATATATACCACTTCTTCTTTATCCATTCGTCTGTTGATGGACATCTAGGATCTTTCCATAGTTTGGCTATTGTAGACATTGCTGCTATAAACATTCGGGTGCACGTGCCCCTTCGGATCACTACGTTTGTATCTTTAGGGTAAATACCCAGCAGTGCAATTGCTGGGTCATAGGGTAGTTCTATTTTCAACATTTTGAGGAACCTCCATGCTGTTTTCCGGAGTGGTTGCACCAGCTTGCATTCCCACCAACAGTGTAGGAGGGTTCCCCTTTCTCCGCATCCTCGCCAGCATCTGTCGTTTCCTGACTTGTTAATTTTAGCCATTCTGACTGGTGTGAGGTGATATCTCATTGTGGTTTTGATTTGTATTTCCCTGATGCCGAGTGATGTGGAGCACTTTTTCATGTGTCTGTTGGCCATCTGGATGTCTTCTTTGCAGAAATGTCTGTTCATGTCCTCTGCCCATTTCTTGATTGGATTCTTTGTTCTTTGGGTGTTGAGTTTGCTAAGTTCTTTATAGATTTTGGACACTAGCCCTTTATCTGATATGTCATTTGCAAATATCTTCTCCCATTCTGTCAGTTGTCTTTTGGTTTTGTTAACTGTTTCCTTTGCTGTGCAAAAGCTTTTGATCTTGATGAAATCCCAATAGTTCATTTTTGCCCTTGCTTCCCTTGCCTTTGGCGATGTTCCTAGGAAGATGTTGCTGCGGCTGAGGTCGAAGAGGTTGCTGCCTGTGTTCTCCTCAAGGATTTTGATGGATTCCTTCCTCACATTGAGGTCCTTCATCCATTTTGAGTCTATTTTCGTGTGTGGTGTAAGGAAATGATCCAATTTCATTTTTCTGCATGTGGCTGTCCAATTTTCCCAACACCATTTTTTTTTAAAGATGTTATTTATTTATTTGACAGAGAGAGATCACAAGTAGATGGAGAGGCAGGCAGAGAGAGAAAGAGGGAAGCAGGCTTCCTGCCGAGCAGAGAGCCCGATGTGGGACTCGATCCCAGGACCCCGAGATCACGACCTGAGCCGAAGGCAGCGGCTTAACCCACTGAGCCACCCAGGCGCCCCCCAACACCATTTTTTGAAGAGGCTGTCTTTTTTCCATTGGACATTCTTTCCTGCTTTGTCGAAGATGAGTTGACCATAGAGTTGAGGGTCTATTTCTGGGCTCTCTATTCTGTTCCATTGATCTATGTGTCTGTTTTTGTGCCAGTACCATGCTGTCTTGATGAAGACAGCTTTGTAATAGAGCTTGAAGTCCGGAATTGTGATGCCACCAACTTTGGCTTTCTTTTTCAATATTCCTTTGGCTATTCGAGGTCTTTTCTGGTTCCATATAAATTTTAGGATTATTTGTTCCATTTCTTTGAAAAAAATGGATGGTACTTTGATAGGAATTGCATTAAATGTGTAGATTGCTTTAGGTAGCATAGACATTTTCACAATATTTATTCTTCCAATCCAGGAGCATGGAACATTTTTCCATTTCTTTGTGTCTTCCTCAATTTCTTTCATGAGTACTTTATAGTTTACTGTGTATACATTCTTAGTCTCTTTGGTTAGATTTATTCCTAGGTATCTTATAGTTTTGGGTGCAATTGTAAATGGGATGGACTCCTTAATTTCTCTTTCTTCTGTCTTGTTGTTGGTGTAGAGAAATGCAACTGATTTCTGTGCATTGATTTTATATCCTGACACTTTACTGAATTCCGGTACAAGTTCTAGCAGTTTTGGAGTGGAGTCTTTTGGGTTTTCCACATATAGTATCATATCATCTGTGAAGAGTGATAGTTTGACTTCTTCTTTGCCACTTTGGATGCCTTTAATTTCCTTTTGTTGTCTGATTGCTGAGGCTAGGACTTCTAGTACTATGTTGAATAGCAGTGGTGATAACGGACATCCCTGCCGTGTTCCTGACCTTAGCGGAGAAGCTTTCAGTTTTTCTCCATTGAGAATGATATTTGCGGTGGGTTTTTCATAGATGGCTTTGATAATATTGAGGTATGTGCCCTCTATCCCTACACTTTGAAGAGTTTTGATCAGGAAGGGATGCTGTACTTTGTCAAATGCTTTTTCAGCATCTATGGAGAGTATCATATGGTTCTTGTTCTTTCTTTTATTAATGTGTTGTATCACATTGATTGATTTGTGGATGTTGAACCACCCTTGCAGCCCTGGAATAAATCCCACTTGGTCGTGGTGAATAATCCTTTTAATGTACTGTTGAATCCTATTGGCTAGTATTTTGGCGAGAATTTTTGCATCTGTGTTCATCAAGGATATTGGTCTGTAGTTCTCTTTTTTGATGGGATCCTTGTCTGGTTTTGGGATCAAGGTGATGCTGGCCTCATAAAATGAGTTTGGAAGTTTTCCTTCCATTTCTATTTTTTGGAACAGTTTCAGGAGAATAGGAATTAGTTCTTCTTTAAATGTTTGGTAGAATTCCCCCGGGAAGCCATCTGGCCCTGGGCTTTTGTTTGTTTGGAGATTTTTGATGACTGTTTCAATCTCCTTACTGGTTATGGGTCTGTTCAGGCTTTCTATTTCTTCCTGGTTCAGTTGTGGTAGTTTATATGTCTCTAGGAATGCATCCATTTCTTCCAGATTGTCAAATTTGTTGGCGTAGAGTTGCTCATAGTATGTTCTTATAATTGTCTGTATTTCTTTGGTGTTCGTTGTGATCTTTCCTCTTTCATTCATGATTTTATTTATTTGGGTCCTTTCTCTTTTCTTTTTGATAAGTCTGGCCAGGGGTTTATCGATCTTATTAATTCTTTCAAAGAACCAGCTCCTAGTTTCATTGAATTTTCTATTGTTTTTTTGGTTTCTATTTCATTGATTTCTGCTCTGATCTTTATGATTTCTCTTCTCCTGCTGGGTTTAGGGTTTCTTTCTTGTTCTTTCTCTAGCTCTTATAGGTGTAGGGTTAGGTTGTGTACTTGAGACCTTTCTTGTTTCTTGAGAAAGGCTTGTACCGCTATATATTTTCCTCTCAGGACTGCCTTTTTTGTGTCCCACAGATTTTGAACCGTTGTGTTTTCATTATCATTTGTTTCCATGAATTTTTTCAACTCTTCTTTAATTTCCTGGTTGACCCATTCATTCTTTAGAAGGATGCTGTTTAGTCTCCATGTATTTGGGTTCTTTCCAAATTTCCTCTTGTGATTGAGTTCTAGCTTCAGAGCATTGTGGTCTGAAAATATGCAGGGAATGATTCCAATCTTTTGATAACGGTTGAGACCTGATTTAGGACCGAGAATATGATCTATTCTGGAGAATGTTCCATGTGCACTAGAGAAGAATGTGTATTCTGTTGCTTTGGGATGAAATGTTCTGAATATATCTGTGATGTCCATCTGGTCCAGTGTGTCATTTAAGGCCTTTATTTCCTTGTTGATCTTTTGCTTGGATGATCTGTCCATTTCAGTGAGGGGAGTGTTAAAGTCCCCTACGATTATTGTATTATTGTCGATGTGTTTCTTTGATTTTGTTATTAATTGGTTTATATAGTTGGCTGCTCCCATGTTAGGGGCATAGATATTTAAAATTGTTAGATCTTCTTGTTGGACAGTTCCTTTGAGTATGATATAGTGTCCTTCCTCATCTCTTATTATAGTCTTTGGCTTAAAATCTAATTGATCTGATAGAAGGATTGCCATTCCTGCTTTTTTCTGATGTCCATTAGCATGGTAAATTCTTTTCCACCCCCTCACTTTAAATCTGGAGGTGTCTTCAGGTTTAAGATGAGTTTCTTGTAGGCAACATATAGATGGGTTTTGTTTTTCTATCCATTCTGATACCCTGTGTCTTTTGATTGGGGCATTTTGCCCATTAACATTCAGGGTAAGTATTGAGAGATATGAATTTAGTGCCATTGTATTGCCTATAAGGTGACTGTTATTGTATATTGTCTCTGTTTCTTTCTGATCTACTACTTTTAGGGTCTCTCTTTGCTTAGAGGACCCCTTTCAATATTTCCTGTAGAGCTGGTTTGGTATTTGCAAATTCTTTCAGTTTTTGTTTGTCCTGGAAGCTTTTAATCTCTCCTTCTATTTTCAATGATAGCCTAGCTGGATATAGTATTCTTGGCTGCATGTTATTCTCGTTTAGTGCTCTGAATATATCATGCCAGCTCTTTCTGGCCTGCCAGGTCTCTGTGGATAAGTCTGCTGCCAATCTAATATTTTTACCATTGTATGTTACAGACTTCTTTTCCCGGGCTGCTTTCAGGATCTTCTCTTTGTCACTAAGACTTGTAAATTTTACTATTAGGTGACGGGGTGTGGACCTATTCTTATTGATTTTGAGGGGGGTTCTCTGAACCTCTTGGATTTTGATGCTTGTTCCCTTTGCCATATTGGGGAAATTCTCTCCAATAATTCTCTCCAATATACCTTCTGCTCCCCTCTCTGTTTCCTCTTCTTCTGGAATCCCAATTATTCTAATGTTGTTTCGTCTTATGGTGTCACTTATCTCTCGAATTCTCCCCTCGTGGTCCAGTAGCTGTTTGTCCCTCTTTTGCTCAGCTTCTTTATACTCTGTCATTTGGTCTTCTATATCGCTAATTCTTTCTTCTGCCTCATTTATCCTAGCAGTGAGAGCCTCCATTTTTGATTGCACCTCATTAATAGCTTTTTTGATTTCTACTTCGTTAGATTTTAGTTCTTTTATTTCTCCAGAAAGGGCTTTTATATCTCCCGAGAGGGTTTCTCTAATATCTTCCATGCCTTTTTTCGAGCCTGTCTAGAACCTTGAGAATCGTCATTCTGAACTCTAGATCTGACATATTACCAATGTCTGTATTGATTAGGTCCCTAGCCTTTGGTACTGCCTCTTGTTCTTTTTTTTTGTGGTGAATTTTTCCACCTTGTCATTTTGTCCAGATAAGAGTAGATGAAGGAGCAAGTAAAATACTAAAAGGGTGGCAACAACCCCAGGAAAATATGCTTTAGCCAAATCAGAAGAGATCCCAAATCGTGAGGGGGGAGAAAGGGGATAAAAAGAGGTTCAGAAAGAAGAAAGAAAAAAAAAAAGAAAGAAAGAAACAATTAAAAAAAGAAAACCAATAAAGAAAAAATATAAAAAGGAAAAAAAATATATATATGTATATTAGATAAACTAGTTAAGAAACGTTAAAAAAGAAAAGGGTAAAAGTTAAAAAAATTTAGCAGAAGAAGAAAAATAAATTGAAAAAGAAAAAAAATTAAATTAACTGCAAGGCTAAAGAATCATGGGGAGAAAGCCATGAGTTCCGTGCTTTAATTTCTCCTCCTTTGGACTTCCGCTGCTCTTCTTGGTATTGAAACTGCACTCCTTGGTAGGTGAACTTGGTCCTGGCTGGGCTTCTTGTTGATATTCTGGGGGAGGGGCCTGTTGTAGTGATTCTCAAGTGTCTTTGCCCCAGGCGGAGTTGCACCGCCCTTACCAGGGGCCTGGCTGAGTAATCCGCTCGGGTTTGCTTTTGGGAGCTTTTGTTCCCTGAGCGCTTTCTGTAGAGTTCCAGAGGGCGGGAATGAAGATGGCGGCCTCCCGGTTTCTGGCCCGGAGGAGCCGAGAGCCCGGGGCCCCACTCCTCAGTGCGCCCTCAGAGAACAGTGCCGATTTACTCCCGTCACCCTGCCTCCGGCCGCGCTCCGAGCTGACCGAGCCTGCGACCGGTTCAAGGTAACCCCAAGCTTAGCGCTTACTCCTCGGCTCTGACTCTGTAGCTGGCTTCCCTGTTCTAATACCTGCAAGCTCTGCGACACTCAGACACCCCCGATCCTTCTGTGACCCTGCGGGACCTGAGGCCACGCTGACCCCGCGTGGGCTTCACCCCGGTTAAGCCTCTGGAGCGATGTCCCTCAGCAGAACAGACTTAAAAGTCCTGACTTTGTGCTCCGTTGCTCCGCCGCTTGCCGGGAGCCGGCCCCTCCCACTGCGGTCTATCTTCCCGTCGCTTTGGATTCACTTCTCCGCCCGTCCTACCTTTCAGAAAGTGGTTGATTTTCTGTTTCTAGAGTTGCTGTTCTTCTTCTCTTCGATCTCCCGTTGGATTTGTAGGTGTTTGCAATCTTTAGATAAGCTATCTAGCTGATCTCCCGCTACCTGAAGTAGTCTCAGCCTGCTACTTCTCCGCCATCTTGACTCCTCCCCGAAATATTACTTTTTTGATGTGTAACTAATAGATCAGTTTCAGGTATACAACAGTGTGATTCAACATTTGTATGCATTGTAAAATGACAATAAATTGTTACCATCTGTTACTCTATAAAGTCATTATTGACTATATTCCCCATACTGTGTTTTACATTCTCATGATTTATACCTGATGTTTATACTTCTTGAACCCTTGCACCCATTTCACCACTACCCCCAACTCCTACCTGGGACCTACCAATTTGTTCTGTAAATCTAGAGGTTCTTTTGCTTTTAGATTCTATATATTCCATTTTCAATTTTTTAAGTTTTTCTGATCACTGTCTTCTAGTTGGGAATACTGTCATGAGTCTTTATTCTGGCAAAATAAACATATATTGTAATCTCTTAGTACTTCTATAATGTCACTGCATAGCAAAGTGAATTAAGGAATTGACCTCAATGGAGACAAACGTGGTTATTTCAGAATTGTCTCCCAACGTGTTCAGTAACAATGATATCTAATTATATATGCATTTTCCAGCTTTACTAAGATTGACTTAACATTAAGTTTAAAGCATACAATACATAATCTGATACATATGTTATGAAATGATTATCACTATAAAGTTAACCCATCCATCACATCCCATTATGATTTGCCTGTGTGCTGAGAACATTTAGGATTTAGTCTCTGCAACTTTCAAGCACATAATACAGTATCTTTAATATGAGTAACCATGCTATATATTAGATCTCCAAAAATTATTCATTCTATGACTGGAAGTTTAGACACTTTGACCCACATCTCCCTATTCCTCCAGTCCTCCTGGTAACCACCACTGTACTGTTTCTAGGATTTGAGCTTGCTTTTTTGTTGTTGTTGTTGTTTGTTTGGTTGGTTGGTTGTTTTTTGTTTTTTGGCTTAAGATTCCACATTTCTGTGGGAATCATATAGTGTTTGCCTTTTTTCACTTTACATACTACCCTCAAAGTTCATCCATGCTGCAAATGGCAAGATTTACTTCTTTATGACTGAATAATATTCCAATGTATATATACAGGTCACATTGTCTTTATCCATTTATCCATCTGTGAACATTTCTTGTATTCGCGTATCTTCACTATTCCAAGTAATGCTACAGGAAACATGGGGATGCAGGTATTTCTTCAAGATAGCAATTTCAAAAAAAAAAAAAAAAAGATAGCAATTTCATTGCTTTCAGATACATACCCAAAAGAGGAATTATTGAATCATACGGTAGTTCTATTTTTAATTTCTTGCCAACTTCCATACTTTTTTTCCATAATGGCTGTGCTAGTTTACATTCCCACCACTGCTGTAGTAGGATTCTGTTTTCTCCATATCCTGGCTTTTTGATAACTGCCATTCTAAGAGATGGAAGGTGATTTTGATTTGTCTTTCCCTGATGATTACTAATGTGGAACATCTTTCATGTACCTGTTTGTATATCTTCTTTGGAAAAAAGATCTATTCAGATCCTCTACCCATTTTATAACTGGATTTTTTTTTCTGAGTTGTAGAAGTTCCCTATACATTTTAGAAATTAACCTATCTGATATGGTTTATAGATACTGTGTCTCATTCCATAGGCTACCCTTTGTTTCTTTTACCATACAGCTTTTCAGTTTGATGTACAATAGCATAAAAAACAATACTTAAATTTAACCAAGGAGGTAAAAGATGTATATACTGAAAACAATGATATTAAAGAATTAAAGACACAAATGGGAAGATACTATATGTCTATGGATTAGAAAAAATATTGTTAAGATATCTGTACTATCCAATGATGTCTATAGATTTAACACAAACTATTAAAATTCTAGTGGTATTTTTATTTTCACAGAAATAGAAAAAACATTCCTAGAATTTGTATGGAACCCAAAAGACCATGAACAGCCAAAGTAATCAGGGGAGGGGGCAGCAGCAGGTATCACATCTTGATCTCAAACTATACCAGAACAATATAGTACCTACATAAAAACAAACATGTACACCAATGAAACAGAATTAAGAGTCCAGAAATAGTCTACACTTATAGAGCCAACTAACATTTGACAGGGAAGCCAAGAATATTCAACAGGGAAAGGGCAGTTTTTTTTTTTTCTTTTCAATAAATGGTACTGGGGAAACTGGATATTTATATGCAAAAAAAATGAAATCTGACCTCAATTTTATACCACTCACAAAAATTTTGAAACATCAAACTCCTGGGGGGGAAAAAGAGGGGAAAATCTCCTTCACATGATCTTGGGAACAGTTTTTTTGGACAGGACACTAAAAGCACAAGCAACAAAAGCAAAAATAAACTAGTGGGACTACAAATTAAGTTTTTGATAATTTTTCCTAGTGATTTCAAATATGTTACAACATCTGATCTTAGCTAAATGACAAACAGAAGACCAAGTACGTAGACCACTTTTCTTTTTTTTTCCCATTTTTTACTCCCAAAAGAATAAATATATCTCCACATAGTGTTGGTTGAATTGAAGAGAAAATGGCAATTAGAGACCCAAATCTTAATACTAACATTGCTTCTTTTTACTGGGTTGGTCATTATTTCAAATTACAAAAAATCAGAACTAGAAAACAACTTCTTCATTCTAATATTAGGATTTTAGATATTTTACTTAAGTTTATATTTCTTTTGTTTTCTGTTTTTTTGGTTTTTTTTTTTTTATTTCTTTTCAGCGTAACAGAATTCATTGTTTTTGCACCACACCCAGTGCTCCATGCAATGCGTGCCCTCCATAATACCCACCACCTGGCTCCCCCAACCTCCCACCCCCTGCCCCTTCAAAACCATCAGGTTGTTTTTCAGAGTCCATAGTCTCTCATGGTTCATCTCCCCCTGCAGTTTCCCCCAACTCCCTTCTTCTCTCCGTCTCCCCATGTCCTCCGTCTTATTTGTTATGCTCCACAAATAAGTGAAACCATATGATAATTGACTCTCTCTGCTTGACTTATTTCACTCAGCATAATCTCTTCCAGTCCCGTCCATGTTGCTACAAAAGTTGGGTATTCGTCCCTTCTGATGGAGGCATAATACTCCATAGTGTATATGGACCACATCTTCCTTTTCCATTCGTCCGTTGAAGGGCATCTTGGTTCTTTCCACAGTTTGGCGACCATGGCCATTGCTGCTATAAACATTGGGGTACAGATGGCCCTTCTTTTCACTACATCTGTATCTTTGGGGTAAATACCCAGTAGTACAATTGCAGGGTCATAGGGAAGCTCTATTTTTAATTTGTAGACCAGTTTTCTAATATTGCAGCTGAGATAACTGAAGCTCATACTGAACTCCTCCATGAAGCACTTTCACCATAGATATTCAAATACCTTTACATACTATTACTGACTCTAGGGAAATATTTTCAGCACCAGAAGTTAACTACATAGAAAAGCAGACAAATCCTGCTTGGTTAAAGTGTAACAGCAGTAACCAAAGAAAAGGCATTATGGATAGCCATGCTATTTTTCTCCATCATGAAAATGTTGTAAATGTATATATAGGAGACATGCAGCTCCTTCTTTCACCAACTGAAATGAAATTATATTCATTTTCTCTGACCTACCATTCCTTCCATTCCATATATATATATGGAATGAAGATTATATATACATATATAATCTTAATTTTACAGTGAAGGAAGGAAGTAGGAGCTCTTATAATTAGTTCTTTCCTCTGGCATATAATTTCTCTGACCTATGAAAGCTCTGTTATGTGCACTAAAAAACCATAATAGGATATCTGATGTCCTTTCAGCATGGCTCTCTAATCAATCATCTTCTCAGCAAAGACTGGGAAAGGTCTTCTGAGGATCTCAGTTGATGGTCAAAAGAAGTGCTAAGTATCCACCATGCATTTCAAATATTTCCGACATTATATTATAGTATGAATTTACGTTAATATATTAACCAATCCACTCCACTAGAAATGCTAAGTTGCAATAGTGTGATTATGGAAAACTGAAAAACTGCCTGAAAACATCTGTAAAGAATTATACATTATCAATACAAACTACCTAACTGTGAATATTTGTGTATATACTGTGAATATTTGGCTTGCCCACTGAATTTGGAGGTTCTGAGGGTGATTCCTTGTCCTGGATTCTAAGTATATGGAAAGATTACTCCTAACAAACAGGCAACCAGGTAAAAAGAAAAGCATGTATTTCTAAGGAATTAATCATTTCACAGAGGTTGATTCTTCTTCTGCCTATAACCCAAAGCATGAGCAGCTGTCATACAAAACAAAAAAGGAGGGGTGTGTAGATAAGGCCTGGCACATATTCATTTAGGTAATTGTTTAGATCAAAGGTTTAATTGTCTTTTTAACAACCAGCTGCTATTTATTTGCCAGTCACTTTTCAGATATGTATTCTCTACCTCCACACTGATTTCAAATGTTTAAGCCTATATATATATATATATATCCCTTTTCATAGTACTATTTCCAAAATTTAGAAGAGCATTTTAAGAATATTCAGACTGAGCATCATAGTAAGATATCTTCATACTCAACCTGAATATTCTCACTCCAGTTATCTCTTTTCTATTCATAATGCTCAACTGAACACCACTGAATTTTCCCATGAGAAATGTGTCTGTGTTTTTTGTAGGGAGATAGAAATCATTTTACATTTTCAAAATAAACACATACTTTCTGAAAACATAAAAAATAGCACCATAAACTATTCACAATGAAGTAGATTGCTATCAACCAAGACAAGAGTAAAGAAGGGAACTGGGCCCTTTCCTGAGTTCACCCTCAATCACATCATATGCCCTCAATATAAGGCCCTAAAATTGTTTCATCCAGAATATATCAGCATAGGTTTTAGGTTTTAAAAATTAATTCTTTCTTTTAGGACTGGAACAATAAAGTGTGTATTTTTGTAAGTTTTTATAAATTTCATAGAAAGCCAAAATCTAGACTCTTCATAATATATGAGCCAAGAAGTATGCCAGGCAAATAATAATAGCATTTCCTTACATTTCTTGACAAATCTGTCAGAATTACCATGAACTAGAAACTAGTTCTGAGATATTAACTGCCTCAGCAGTTTCATGGAGTTTTACATTGGCAAAACCAGGATTAAGCTGTTTTGTCTATCTTCAACATTCTTCACAGGAAGAAAACCAGAAATAAATCAAACTACAGGAGCAAAGCATTCTTGCAAAACAGCCCTTTGTATGACCTGTTCCTCCATTATAGAAAAGAGTAAATTTTGTCAAGATCACTAAAGTTGAGTTGGAATATTTTTTACAAGTTCGTGTCTGGATTAGCCAATCAAGTTTTGAACCTCAAATTTGTTTTAAGACCCTTTCAAATAAAATCAGCAGCTCAAATTACACATCACTCACTCTTCATATTGTAAGTTAAAATTCAACAGTCTTTGATTTCTAATACAAGACTCTACTATTTTCAGTTGCTTAAAAACAACAACAATATTCTACTCATTTAGTTTAACATCTATATTCTCCTCTTGGGAGCTCAACACTTAAAAGGAAAAACTCTTACTTTATGAAAAGCCATCCTCTTGGACTTACCGTTGGGGCACAGACATTAGAGGAAAGGTACTAATAAAAGCAAAGATTGAAAATTTTGGTAGGGGCCATATAATAAAAGGATGCTAAGATCTACATTTAGGTGGTAGCAGTCAGAATGGCAAGAATGAAACAGATAACAAAGCTTTATAAGGAATAAGTTATAGGACTTAATTTCACATTATGTTCAGTGGATAAAGGAAACTGAGGAATCAAAATTGTTTCCTATAGATCTAGTTTGTAGAAATGAAAGATGCTTACAGATCCAAACCACTTATATGAATGAGAAGTGACAGAAACTAAATATACAAGTTATATAAATGTATTCAAATACTGCCTTAATATTTTAGACAAAAGATCAAAATTCTGTGAAGATATTGCCTGTAATGTGCCCAACAATGAAAGTTCTAACATATAAGTTAAAATTAAAATGTTTAGTATATCCTTACTTCTTCTGTCACCAGCTTCACATAGCAATCTCTGATCACTCCCATCAATAGATTATCCCTAATTAACTTTGGCCATGCAATTCTCATTACCTTGCTTTGATTGTAAGGCCTTAGAGGGTAATGGTCTTAGAGTACTGTATTTTTAAAATTCCAAAGCATCTAGGTTGGGGGCTTTCTTATTTTTCTTGTGTATTAAATATATTTGAATAAACCACTGACCTAGCAGACCCAAAGCAGATTCAATAAAACCTTTGTATTCAGTTTGCTATATTTAAAGATAAATGAGTTACAAAATCACTCTCATGCTACGCATTAAGTAATCTTTCATTTCTCTTCAGGATCAACTCTTTAGGAGCTTATATATTGCCATATTAAGCTATAATTACCAGAAAACATGTTTTTCCTTTTAAGACTTTTGTACAAACATCTTTCTATACCACTAATTAAAAAAATATTTCCTATTATTAGCACCTGGAATCTTAACCTACAGCCCCTCGGAACCTCATCTGGTAGCCTGGATGTCTCCCTTGGTTCATGTTTCCCTCACCTTTAACCCCATTTTGCTCCACTAAGGTTAATGCTCTAAAAATTCCTTAAAATAACTAAAATTTGGGATATTTGGGGCCTGTACCATGTCTAAAGAAAGCATTGACCTCCAGTGATCACCTATTCTAATGTCATTAGTAGCATCATGCCGGGGTCCTGCCCAATATTCAATGTCTTCCAACAGAATATGGACATAGCAATGCAGTCTATTGAACCAAGCCTATCTTAGTGTTGACAGCCAAATACATTATAACTATAGTTAAAAATGGCAAAATCTAGGGGCACCTGGGTGACCCAGTCAGCTACGTGTCGAACTCTTGGTTTTGGCTCAGGTCATGGTCTCAGGGTCATGAGATGGAGCTCACATTGGACTCCATGCTCAGCAGAGAATCTGCTTGTCCCTCTCCCTCTCCCTCTACCCAAACCCCATAACATATGCTAAAAATAAAATATTAAAAAAAAAAAGAGGCAAAGTCTAAACATTCCTATCTTAGCACTTAGTAGGTTCATTTTAAGATAGGATGTGAGATAATGGAAAATGATTCTGCCCCTGGTTCCTAGGAAAGCTGCTGAAACCCTTGTGATTTCCCCAGTGATAGGAGTGTCTTTTGCTTTAATGAGTCAAACAAATTTAGATGACTCTTTGAGTATACATTTTTAACTCAGTACCCCCTTCCCCAACAAAAGACCCCTATAAAGTACATGAAGTAGAATGTGGGAAAGGAGACAAAAGCAAACACACAGAAAGTTTGGATTTTGTGTCTATTATGTAGAAGATGATTTTCATTGCCAGAGACCAGTTAATCAAAAGCCCTACAATTAGATGAAGTATAAGGCACTGAAAGAGAGATTATTATATGTAAGTTTAATGCCAGAGCATTTTCATGAAAATAATTATCATCATCATTATGTCACAAATACTCTGAATACCTCACAGAATTGCACATATTTCTTCAACGTTCATGCCCTAAAGTAGACACAGGTGTCTGCCCGCAGCTCAGTGGAAAAGAAAATGGAAAAAGTAGAAAAAAATAGAAAAAAATCAGCTGTAAAACACTCACTGGCTCTCAGATTTCCTTCTCCTAGATTAGAAAATGAAGTCTTAAATTTTTTAAATAAAGGCAAAGAGACTATCAGAGTTTACCAGAGGACTTTTGTATATAGTTAATGCTGTAACTGCTAGAAATAGAGATTATCCTTTTTGAATTAGACTAGGATTTTTTTTTCTTTTTAGCCAATTATTGAGACTGGATTTAATATATAAAGATTTGATGCAGAGCTTCCTCATTCTCAGATTCAATAATCACTTAATACTTCATCTTGGATACTGTAATTGATGCCCAAACCATTTGAATCACAAGATTTCACTTATTTCCCTCAAATTTCTCACCCTATACATGAAGTATTAAGATCTCACATTGGTCTGTGGTCCCCTAGAAGATCAAGAAGGTCCCAAAAATTACAAAAAAAAAAAAAAAAAAAAAAAAAAAGAAAGAAAGCTTCCAGCAAATGCCTGGCACCTCAGTGCTAGATGTAGATGAGGCAATGGTCTCTCGAGCAGGAGATACTGGATCTCTCTTCAGTACTCCAAGAGAATTAATGGATTCTATCAGATCTTAATGTATAAGCACTATATTTGAGATGGTTTCATTTCTGTCACATTCTACAGGACTCAGTGCAAGGTCTTCTGTATACAAGGGTGGGAAATAGATATAGTGTATGTGGGAAGAATGACACTCATCATTGGAAATGATCTACCACACCATTAAAAATGTGCTTAGCTTCAAACTATTTGACTACAGAACATGCCACAATTTTCTTTCAAATAAACTAGAACTTATGAAATCACACCTTAATTTTTCCTTGGAAAAAATTCACAATTGTCAAAGAAGTTTATTTGATTTAAATAAGACCTCATATTTGCATAAGTGACTGCATGATTAACATAGGAAAAACTGCAAATTGGAGATATAGCTTAAAAATGTCAACCATTTGGGGCCCCTGGGTGGGTCAGTGGGTTAAAGCCTCTGCATTCAGCTCAGGTCATGATCCCAGAGTCCTGGGATCGAGCCCCGCATCAGGCTCTCTGCTCAGTGGGGAGCCTGCTTCCTCCTCTCTCTCTGCCTGCCTCTCTGCCTGCTTGTGATCTTTGTCTGTCAAATAAATAAATCTTTAAAAAAAAAATGTCAACCATTTTAAGATTCAAAGGTTTAAGTGCTATATGAGCTTGTTAACATTTGTTAAAACTTTTGAAGTTTTCATAGTAACATACATTGGTTTGTGTAATCGCCCCTTATATTAAAAAATAGAATTGACTGACAACATTATGTAATGGAATAGATGAGACTTCCAAGAAAGACCATGAGGATTTTAAAAGCCTAACATTTCTTGTATTTAAATAACTACTTTGGGGAAAAAAAAAAAGCTTTTATTGCTTATCTGTTGCAAAACCATCTTTCCTATATCATAATGCTAAAATCCCTATTAAATATGTAACCATATTCACTTTCATAAAACCCCCTTTTTAACAAAAATTAACCTCCAATACCTTTGAGAATGTTTAAATTGGCCATACCATAAAGTCAAAATCATCAGGCAGCATAATTAAAATGTGCAGGTTTGGGACGCCTGGGTGGTTCAGTGGGTTAAGCCTCTGCCCTTGGCTCAGGTCATGATCTCAGGGTCCTGGGATTGAGCCCTGCATTCAGCTCTCTGCTCAGCCTGCTTCCCACCCACCTCTGCTTGCCTCTCTGCCTATTTGTGATTTCTGTCAAATAAATAAATAAAATCTTTAAAAAATAAATAAATAATAATAAGTGCAGGCTTTCACTGAATAGGGAAAGTCTCTGCTCTAGGGAATTCCCACATTAAGAGAGCACAGAAGTGAGGGCAAAAACAACAAATCTTACAACTAGTGACTTTGGAGATAAACAGCAAGGACATTTATATAAGGTGCTAAAAGCCAAAAACAGGTGTTTTGGGAAGGAAGGAATGAACACTTCATCAAACACTAAATGATTGAGCATAATCACAACCCAAAACTGGACACTAGATTTATCAATTCAGTGGGTAGCGTCAACCAGAATAAGCAAGCTGGTAGAATAGACAGGAAAAATCTGGCTGGATTGGGTTTGACAGAAAAATGGACTTGTAATTTGGAGTTGTACTAATGTCTAATATTCTTTTGAATGAATATACATAAGAAAAAAAATCATGGAGAAATTGATTTAGGGTGTTTCTTAAGATGCTCAAGGCAAGAGCAGAAAATGCTAAATTACAGTGGCATCATAGAGAAGTATAGAGGCATAAGATTTGAGAAAACTAACTTACAAAAATATGTAGTTGATGAAATAAAAGGAGAAACAAGAAGACAACTAAGATTTTTGTGCCTGGAGGACAATGAGGATAGCGGTAAGAGTAGGGAAGTAGGATAAAATATTACCTCAGTGTTAGACTTACTTAATAAAATAACAAGCAGGAGATGTGACAATGGGAAATACAAATATATATAAATATAAATATATATACACACACATTTATTCATATATAATATATTTTATATATTTATATACATATTTATATTTATTTATATACATATTTATATATCTCTATATATCTATCTATATATTTATATAATATTTTAAAAATGGTATCAACTAGGCATCAGCTAGGCCCAGGACCCCAATTCTGGCTAATGTCTGTTTTTGTAGATAAGGTCATATTGGAACTCAGCCACACTCATTTGTTTATATATTGTCCACGACTGCTCCTACAGAGCAGCAGAGACGACTAGTGCAAAAGAGACTTAGAGTCTTAAAATATTTACTATTTAGATCTTTGCAGAAAATTGTAGCCAAACCTCATGTGAATTAATTGTCATTAATATAGCAAAATGTAGCTGCTAACATAGTGAATAATTTAACTAAAATGCTATCACTAAAAACTAGTTTGCCAATATTTCATTCATCAAGTGGTGAAATGTCTCAGTGTAAATATGGTAATCCTGGACCATTCAATTCTAGCTAAAAATTCCAAAACCATGTGAAAACAGATCATGGATATTTCAAATAAAAGACTATATTTGACTGGGTGGCTGGGTGGCTCAGTGGATTATGCCTCTGCCTTCACCTCAGGTCATGATCTCAGGGTCCTGGGATCGAGCCCTGCATCGGGCTCACTGCTCATCAGGGAGCCTGCTTCCCCCCACCCTCTGCCTGCCTCTCTGCCTACTTGTGATCTCTCTCTCTGTCAAATAAATAAATGAAATATTTTTTTTTAAAAAAGACTATATTTGATACTGAAGCATGGAGCAATGAAATAATTAGCTTAGCTCTGAAACATTCAGGAGTTGGACATTTTAAGGCTTTAACTGGGGCAAACTTCCATCATTTCCAAAAGACTCTCAAAATCAGAATGATTTTGAATGGTGTAAGTGCTAGTTCAAATTTTCTTTGGCAAGGAAAAAAGGTGCTTCAATCACAATACCAAAAAGTTGTAAGTCCTTATGATAGTGATGATCATGATGTATAGAGAATCTTTAATCTAGAAATTTGCTGAAATATTTTTATCATCTCCATAGAAGTCTGAAATCCTTTACAAATATTTAGGACATATTTTTGGTACCTAGTTGTTACTAAGTTAAAAATGTTAATCCTATGTTAATCCTATTAACAACTATGCAAATATATCATGACTATTTTCTACCACTATGATGAAGTTTTAGAATATGAACAAGGTTCAGTGAAGTAGATCCCAGAGCTGACGACCAAGAAAGAATTCTTGAGACATCTTTGTTGCAAAATGGTGGTTTATTAAAGCACGGGGACAGGACCCATGGGCAGGAAGAGTCGCTACTTCCCCGGGGTTGTGAGGAGTGGTCCATTATATATTTGCAAGTTGGGAGGGGATCAAGGATAGCATAAGTCTCTAAGGAATTTTGGGAGCAAGGTTTCCAGAACCTTGAGGGGCTTGCTGCTTTTGGGAAAAGATCATTTATTACCATCTAATAAAATCTTAGTCATGAGACCCTTCAGATATGTATCAGTGGGCCAGATGCCTGGGGATGATGGCCAGCATCTTTATTAGAAATAAAGGAAGTTTCCAAAGGAATTTTTATATGTTAAAGTAGACTTATAGGATCTTGGTTGGGATAGGGGAGGCATTCAGGCTAGGATTGCCTTTTGCCCTTAGCAAAGTATTAGGATGAAGGGAGTTGAGTCCCTAGAGGAATATCACTCTGCCTGTTTCAAGGACTTGTCATTGGGCTCCAGATAATCAGGAAATTTAATAACTTTTCTTCCGCCTCTGTTTACCACATCAACTAGGCTGTCAAGGGTTATTTATTCAAGCAGTTACACAAATATTTAAGATAATAATTTCCCTGTACAATTATTTTTTCAACACATGTGTATTTCTTATGTTTATTGAAGACTAGGTGTTTCATTTAGGCCAGTGCCTTAATTAGAATGATGTTCCTCTAACTGGAAAGTAAAAATACAATTTAAACAGAAGAATGAAACCAAGACAAAAGATTAATTTTGAAGCTGGAATTCATCACAGTTAAACCAGTGAGATAACACACATTTAATTAGAACCCTCACAACAGAGGCAGAGTGAATAAAAGCTTCCAAGGCCTTTGCTAAATTTACTAAATTGTGTTGCACCTTACAGAAATCTTGGCCTGCAAAATATTTGGCATAAGTGGTAATGCCTGTTGACTTTGAAGAGTTAACTTTCTGTGATTAAGTGTGTAGGTTATGTAGACAAAGCATTTTTAAAGCTATATTTGTGGAATGATGCTCCCTTTAAATTTCATGAACATCCTTCAAAGAAAGATTAGAAGCTTCACTCTAGTTAAACTGTACTGATGCACAATCCTTACAAAATGACACAAAAGCCCTAATTCATTCAGCCACATCCTATTATATAGCTAGAGAAATTCCTGATGCTCTGGAAATTAAGCCCTGCGTTGTGAGGAATTCCTCAACACTTTTCAATAATTTATTCCAGGTTCTATGCCATTAAAGGATTTTTAATTCCCCTTCATGGACTCTCTTTAATTAAAATTAACACAAAAAAATAAACTGACATTCAATGATGTCAGACATTTTATATATTAATTTTTACATTTGAGTGGTCATCTGGGCCATGTATTCTGGATTTCTACTTTGGACCGAATTAGCTTTAAGTAGCTCATTAAAATGAAGGGGTTTTGGATTTAGTTTGAAAGTTCTGTGGCATTTTGATTTATAGTATGTATTTCTTACACATATACCTCAAGACATACTACTGTGAAAACCTGAAGTTTCCTAAGGGAAACATTTCTGAGTCTTCAGCAGAAATGTTCTGCCCCTTAATAGGTCCACTGGATGCTTAAAATCTTCATTTTTTAACCCAACCTTAGAAAATATTGATAGAAAACATTTCTAGCTCTACATTGCGTTTGTTCATATACTTTTTTTTGGTTTTGTAAATTTGAGTCCTCAAGATTCCCTCTTTTCTCTTAGTGTTCTCTAACAGAATTCTACCACTGGGCTTTTAAAAACACATTTTCCATCTGCTGACAGAGGAAATAGTCTCCTAATAGAGACAAAAATGTTTCCTCTTAACTTACATCTTATACAATAGCACTGGGTATTTTAAATAATAAGTCCCTTGTAGATGGGGTTTCTTAAAAAGGATAAGACATGGAGATTTCATTCATTGTTACAATGCGTTAGTTTTCTGTTCTACCAGCCCTGATCAGTAAGGAAGCCCCGCCTTTGGTAAACAAAGAAGAGTCAGTCCCCAACCCACCCCTGGGGCCATTCTTCCCTTTTCACAAGGAACAACACATTCAGATGCATATCGTTTCTGCACCCATTTTATGGCTCTAAAATCACAGAAGCCCAACAGCTTTCCTTCATTTCAAACTGTCACTGATCTCTTTCTTCCAAATTGACAGTGTTTTTGCTGATCTGTTTGGCTGGATCCACACATCAAATGCTTGATCTCTATAGGAAATAGTTGTCCAGTTACACCTTCAGTGTTCTCTCCAGAGAATGCTTTCTTATGTTTTTGCAATATGAATTGGGCTGAGAATTGTCTGTCTTCAATTTCTGGTTCCTTTTTGCTTTACAATGCATTAATCTATTTCTCTTCCATCATATTTTACTGTAATCAGTGAGAAACTGGTTCATCCCTTTTAAAAGTTCTATTTTCCATAGAAGAACAAAATTCACTCAAGTTCTCTGCCACGTTATAACAAAGATCACTTTTCTTCCAGTTTCCAATAACGTGTTTATCATTTGAGAACTCACTACTTGTGCACCTCTGACATTCATATTTCTAGCAACAATCCAAGACAATCTCAGCTTTCTGTCATGAGCCACAAAACTCTTCCAAGCTCTACCAATTATCCAATTCCAAAACTACTTCCACACTTTTCAGGTAACTGTTAGAAGAGTACTTCTAGTTTGTAGTACCAAAATCTGTAATAGTTTGCTAAAGTTCAGGTAAAAAAAGTCCTAAAGACTGGGTGGCTTAAGCAGAAGTTTATTGTCTCAGTTCTGGAGATATGAAGTTCAGAATCAAGATGTCAGCAGGGCCCTTCTTCCTCATGAAGGCACTAAAGAAGGATCAGTTATGGTCCACTCCCTTCCCACCCCAGCTACCAGTAATCCCTTGGTTTATGGCACATTAACTCCAATCTTCACCTGGTGTTCTCCCTGTGTTTATTTCAAATGTCTTCTTTTTACAAAAACACCAGTCATACTGTATTAAGGGCCCCACTGGACTCCAGCATGACCTCATTTTAACTTAATGTGATCTACAATGACCTTATTTTTAAATAAAGATCTCATTATGATGTACTAGGAATTAAGACTTCAACATATGAAAAAATGGGGGGGTGGAGAAGCAATTCAACTCATGACATGCTAAGTCTTAGATAAGTAACTTAAATGATAAAATGTTTATTAATACATAATTACTAAATACCTAAAATTTCTATTAGGCATATTTTCTCCTGTAGATTTTCTTTTCTGTGGCTTGGAAATGAGAAAATGAGCTGGAGAAGAACAAAATACTTTAAGACTTTATTAATTCTTCTAGACTAAAATTACACATTAATGAAAGTTGTTAATTTGCCATTATTGATTTCTTAGAATCACAAGTTAGTATCACAAAGTGTGTCAAACCTAAAAGGTTCCTATTTAATTTACAACTCCCTTCAGGTTATTGGCAGTATGTAAGATTTTAATATCAATGTGTATTTTTATGCATTAAAAACTAATCACAAATAAAAATGTCAACATCTAGTACTCCATAAAGTTTCTATCACATTAACAGAAAATAAATTTACATTTTTGAACACTGAGTTTTAAATTAAGTGATTTTTGTGACAAAATCTTTTGTAATTCTCTTATGAATTTTGTTATATATTCTTGAGTAAATATAATTTCCCTACTAAGATCATAAAAATAAACTGCCTTTAAGCTATTTGATCTACTGCAAATAACATAATCAGATAATCTCTTATCCATTTGAGAGGATTCACACTGGTTTGAACTCAGTACTTTTGGGATATAAGGAAAAATAAGCTTTCTGACAATCTCCAAAAAACGTAAATTTGGCCTCAGGTGACTTTGTACGTTTAAGTATTTCCTTTCAACCTAATATTGTTGCTTTTGTTCCTGAGAATAGTTTATTTCATAAGACTATAGAAATTCATGTATCTATTCATTTGAGAAATTTTAACAAATATTTTTGGGGCCACCTGGGTGGCTCAGTCGGTTAAGCATCTGACTCTTGATTTCAGATGAGGTCATGATCTTGGGGTGTTGGGATCAGGACCTGCCATTGGGCTCCATGCTCAGCAGGGAGTCTGCTTAAGGATTCTCTCTCTTTCCCTCAGCCCCTCCTACCATGCTAGCAAGAACTTTCTAAAAAAACAAATGTTTAAAATATTTTTTATAGTTCAGATATAACAGAAAGCTTAAAATTTAAGGTTTTTTTATTTGAAAAATTTTTAACTTGTGAAATTTGAGAGAAATAAAAGGGAATATGCCTGCTTAATCACTGGAAAATATAAACAGAAAAAACAAAGAATATTCATATATTAAAGATGGTTTTCTGGCGATACAACTTGTTCTTTTGTTTCTCTGATTCTAAATTTACTCTAAGGAGCACTGTTATTTTATAACATGAAGGAAACCATAAGGATTTTTAAATTTTAAAATAAGATAAACTACTAATGATAAAAACAATCTATGAACCATGGTATGGAAGGTTTGCATTTTAGAGACATAGTATAATAATCTATTCTGCAAATGTTTTCTTAGGCAAAAAGAATGTAGCAGAAATTGAATGGGACAACTTTTAATACTCTATTATAAACTAAAAGTAGATCTGAATAAAAGGAAAGCTCTAAAATACTGGTTCCAATTTACTATGTTCTTTTGTCAACTCTCAAAGAATTTGTAAATTAAGCCACATTACCACTTAGAATCCTACTTTACTGCAGAGATTTCAGAAATTATTTCAAAACCAAAGGAAAGTTGTATGAATTTTCAAAAAGGCAGCAAGGACAGGAGATGTGAACCCATCAAATACTGTGACATTCTAAACCCACAGCTTGAAAAAAATAAATATCTTGGTTTAGAAAAGGTAAGTTCCTGTAGCAAAATAGTGAGCTAAAAGAATATATAAATGGTAACTTATAAAAACTAGTAAGAAATGTAAATTAGATCTGGGGAAAAACAGCTCACTACATGGCCAAAAATAAAGATCCTACTTTCTGCTACATATAAAAGTGACCCTGAAATAAATTGAAGACCAATACAGAAGAAAATAATTGTAACCTAACATGCAAAATTGAAAGATATCTTTGCAGAGTGAACCTCTCCTAAAATGTATAAAAGATGTAGGGTTTTGTTAAATTTGATCTCAAAATTCAGGACTTATATTACACAAAAGATGATTAGACCATATCATAAATCAATCTGTCACACTTCAAAGACAAAATATTGACATTTAGGGTATACAAAAGAAATCTACAAAGAAAAAAATAAAATTGGAGAACCAGAATGAAAACTGTTTTCAGGGGAAAAAAAAAATTACATTAGCTACCAAAGGTCCTGGGCAGAGCTCTCCAAAATGTGCCACAATGACATATTATTTTGTTATTAAAGTTACTTAAATACCCAGTTCAAGGACACTCTGACCCTCCTTTGTCCTCCTTGAAGCAGGAAATCTCTTATGTGAAAGATATCCTCCCTGAACCAGGAGGTAGAGAGACATTCTTATAGCAGAGACCAGCAATCCCAGGCTAAAGAAGGCTATATAAATACACTTTGTTACTTTTACTAATTTACAACCTCAGCCCAAATTTAGTTTAAAATTCCTTACTAAAACACCCAACCATAAGTTCTTTGCCTGGTCAATTCCTCAGATTGTCTAAGATGTATAAAAGATGGATCCCTTGGGTTTGGGTCTCAAATTACTGAATGTCTGTATATAATTAAGCTTGTTTTTTCTCCTGTTCATCTGTTTCATATCACTTTTAACTTAGACCAGCTATAATAATCTTGATTTGTGAAGAAAAATCTTTCCTCCCCAACACTAATAGGTACAATAAAAAGATGATTAAAGTCACCAGCAATCCTAAAAGTACAAATCCTATGTAATGATAAAATAATATTATACCATGGATTAGAAAGGATTCTATAAGAAACTCCTATGTACTTGTAGCAAGAAAAAATTTTTCAGCTATTTTGCAAGTTTGCAATCAGTCTCATTTAGCAAACAACTAAAATAGAGTTGTCCAATTAAGCAGTGATTCTGTTCTTGGTCTTAGGTACCAGAGAATTTTTGCCACTAACATGGACACAAAGTTACCTATAGGTATGTTTGCTTTAACACTGTATTTAATATAGAGCTGGAGGAAGGCAATTTCTGTGCCAGGTCTGGGGAAAGAGCTAAATGAAATGCAGTTGATTCATAAGAATACAATGTAGCATTTATAAGCTGTGGATTAAATGGATATACAGAAAAGCTAATAGGGTTTAAAAAGTGTATAAAAAAAGAATTAGAATGAGATTGAAATCAAATCTGTCAAGTAAGTTAATGTAATTTAAAAACAAACAGACCCACACAAACCTGTATCAAGACATGCTAATATGGTTGCATTTAGGGGATATTCATATGGGAATAAAGAGGAAACAAATGAGAAAACCCTGTATATGCTGATGATTACACACTAGGAATTTAGTAGTTTGATGAAGTCTTCACCTGAAAAGCCACAGATATTCTAAATCTGAATTTCCCACTATGCCTAGATTATAGAAATATCAATCACAACCCATCCTCAGATCCTCAGTCTGCATAGTTTAGTTTACCTAATGATAGCACATGTTAGTCTATAAGGTCCCTTCAAATCTGCTTTTGTTTGAAGCTATGATTGTGGGAACTGTGAAAACATTACTCTATTAATGCTTTCTCCTTAATTGTACCACAGCATCTGTAATTTAGTAAACAAACAAACAAACAAACAACAACAACAAAAACACAAAAACCCACTCCAGACTTAGTAAAGAGGGACTTTATTCAAAAAGGACTTTTGAGGGAAGAAAAGGACTGCTTCAAGAGGGAGAATGCTCTGACCATAATATCTGCCAGTTCTCAAATATCTGGCAAAATTGGGATTCTCTTTTACAAAGAGTAAACAAAGCTACAAAGAACTGAATGTGGAGAAGTGGAATGGAAGTATGGTCCAGTGATCAGAGAATGTTTTGCACTGAGGCCAGCCGATTCTCACATGGGTTGGCTGGCTCAGGTCATGGGGGAAGAAAAGAATCTTAGCCAAGGTTTGGTTGACAAACATTTTTTTTTGTTGCCTTTGATCTGTGAAGACAAGCAGTTCATCTATTATGAGGCAAAGAATGGCATTTTGGAAAGGGGGACATCATGATTCTTATTTAAATCATATGGGGAAGGTAGTTCTGTACAGTAAGCCATTTCTTAGAAACCAGGGATAGAAGGTTTTCTTAACCCTCCCTATTTTTCAGGGCTCATATTAAACTCAACATTGTCAATCAACATATTAATTTTCCATGTCTCCAAAAGGGCTTATCCTCCCCTTGCTACCATTTCTCTCATCCAATTTAGGGACCCCATCATCATCTATCTCATTGTTTGCAATTTTAGAAAAGACAGGGAAAGAAATTAACATTAGGCTGTGCTCTGTTCACAATATTTGTGTCCCTCCCAGATTCCTAAGTTGAAGTTCTAATGCCCACTGTGATGGTTTTCGGAGGTGGGATCTTTGGGAGGTGACTAGGTCATGAGGGCTCCACTGTCAAGAATGAGATTGATGTCCTTATAAAAGGCCCAAGAGAGCTCCCTTGTCTCTCTCACTATATAAGGATACACGGAAAGGTCTACCATCCTGAAGAAAATCCTCACCTGGCTATGATGGTCCCCTGATCTGGAATTTCCAAGTTTGTTTATAAACTACTCTGTGTATTTAGTTACAGCAGCCTAAATGAACTAAGACAGGCTGCTTTCGCTTTTTACCTTGAAAAAGCCCCTGAATTAAGAAATGGAAAATAAAGTCTGGCTACATTTTAGCAATCAGAGGAAGAAATAGTCACAGAGGCTGGAAAAGAAACAAACCCAAAATGGAGCCATTTGCCCCATGACAATAAATCAAGACTTAATTGCAATTTCAATCTCTGCCAGAAATAGTAACTTTAAAAGTTCATCTGAGGGGCGCCTGGGTGGCTCAGTAGGTTAAGCCTCTGCTTTTGGCTCAGGTCATGATCCCAGGGTCCTGGGATCGAGCCCCACATCAGGCTCTCTGCTCAGCAGGGAGCCTGCTTCCTCTCTTTCTCTCTCTATCTGCCTCTCTGCCTGCTTGTGATCTCTGTCTGTCAAATAAATAAATAAAAATCTTAAAAAAAAAAAGTCCATCTGAAATTTCCTGATCAGTACCAGAGTCCGATATTCTGAATAAAGTAAAATAATCTGCATAATATGACCCTTGCCTTTCCCTTCCCTTAAAAAGATGTCCAGACCTGAAAAAAAAAAAAAGTAATTTCTTTTGCTAATAACTTCTTTACCCCATTCTTCCATCCTGCCTATAATAACTTCCTATTTTGTACAAAACCTCAAGAGTTCCTGTCAATTTACCAAAAGGGATGCTTTACTTGTCCCAATCATACTATATTGATCAAATCTTTTTAACTCAACAAGCACCTTACTCAAGTTTTCCTACTAAAGCAATTCTGAGATCATATTGTGCCAAAATGTCATTTTTTAGAAGATTGTTGTTGTACAACAATCTCCTGTGACTATACCTCATTGTTGGTCAATCAGTTATCTACAGGTTCTCCTTAGACTTGTTAAGAAGATTGTCTACTCCATTCATCAAGGTAAAAGTCTAAGGTTGAATAAAAACTCTATGATTTTCATATATACACCCAAACAACTAAAGGATGGTGGAGACATTCACACACTCTCACTTTAAATGTGTGATGATCATTCCCATCTAGCTACTTAACATTGATAGATTTACTTTCCTATCCTCACATGGGCTATTTAAAATTATCTTTGTACTCCTTAAAACTCCTCACATATGCACTTTTTAGATGATTTACGCTCATTTATCATTAAGAAAATAGAATTCAGAGTAGAACATTTACTTTCTGCCCATTAATCTGCCAATAAACCTATTATTGGACCTATTTCACTACCATCTCTGACAATGAATACTGTCCCTTCTCAAAACAAAGTAAATTCTTATAATTCTTTTACAAAGATTTGAATACCTCACTCATCCTTTTTACACAATTCCATAAGTATATAACCATGACCTACTTTTTCTTTAAGTGCCTATTTCTTTCAGAAATTCACACTGTATTTGATCTCTACATTAATTTTTTCCAAAGAACTCTAAGATTCTTCCATTTCACCTCAGTAGCTTTTAACCTACATAAATCTGTATTAAGTTCCCACTATTTCAGTGATTTTTTTTTAAAACCAAGGTCACCAAAACTCAATTGTTTGAATTCAACACATTTATCTATATACCTTTCTCAATTTCTCAACAGATGTAAGAATTGAAGAAATTCTTTTCTGGAATTTTTTTCGTATCACACTCATTTCATGTCAGTTTTCCTTGCAGACTCCTCAATGTCAGATGCTTGATTTCATCAGAGTTTAGTAATGAACTAGTTTTCTTTTGTTTA
Source organism: Enhydra lutris kenyoni (assembly GCF_002288905.1). NCBI lineage: Eukaryota > Metazoa > Chordata > Mammalia > Carnivora > Mustelidae > Enhydra > Enhydra lutris. Next base: position 41,919,855 of record NW_019154099.1, on the reverse strand, counting down.
CCTTTTCTCCTTCTTAAATTTCATAGTATTAAATACAAGTGACTCACAAATTTCAATTAATGTGGAAGATTAATTTTCCAAGTTATCTTTCCAACTATCTCTCAACCTGTGTTAAACATGAGGAATGTGGTTTCATTTTACTTTTTTGGAGTTATTTTGGCACTTTCTCTTGCAAACTTTTAGGATTTTCTCTTTCTCTATTTCTGTAAAAGGTTATCATACTCTGTCTAGATTTCATTTTTTCATTTATTCTCAAATTCTCTTGGGAATTACCACATGAAGTTTTAGGACTTTTTTTTTTTTTTTTTTTTTTTTAGACTTTATTTATTTAGTTGACAGACAGAGATGACAAGTAGGCGGAGACGCAGGCAGAGAGAGGAGGAAGCAGGCTCCATGCGGAGCAGAGAGCCCGATGCGGGGCTCGATCCCAGGACCCTGGGATCATGACCCGAGCCGAAGACAGAGACTTTAACCCACTGAGCCACCCAGGTGCCCCGTTTTAGGACTTTCTTCAGCTATGGCTTTCCCTCTTTATTATTTATCTCCTTTACTTCATTCTTTCTTCCTCCTTCTGAATTTATTTAAAAGGACATAACTTCTAAAAAATCCTCTCTATTCACATTTGTCCAATTCAGTACATCTTTTTGTCTGTCTCCTGTACTGTAGGATCTGAAAGAATCCTCTAGTTCATTAATTTGCTTATCAACTAAAAACATTAAGACACTCATTTTTTTTTAAACAGTGCACTTTACATCTCAAATATCTTTTTTTTTTTAAATTTTATTTATTTATTTGACAGAGAGAGAGATCACAAGTAGGCAGAGGGGCAGGCAGAGAGAGAGAGGGGAAAGCAGGCTTCCTGCTGAGCAGAGAGCCCGATTGGGGGTTTGATCCCAAGACCCTGAGATCATGACCTGAGCCGAAGGTAGAGGCTTTAACCCACTGAGCCACCCAGGCACCCCTCAAATATCTTTAATTATGCCTTTCACTTATGATCTTTCTCTGGCTTCCTATCCCTATAAATATTTTTAGTAATATTTGTATGACATACTTAATTTCATGTTCACCACCTTAATTCCAATTACAGGTAATAATTGTTTCTGTTGAAAATAGTGCCCCTTTTGACTTGGAAAATATGTAGTAACTCTTGGTTGTTTGCTTGTTTTCATATTTTTATGCCTTGTTCATCTCTCAGTGAGTGCTAGTTCTCTAGGACAGTAGCTTTTCTGGTGAGTTAGATAATTAAAAACGTGGCTATAGCGTAATGAAGAGAACTATACTGTTTGCCTTTGTCATTCTTGTCTTTCCTGGAAGTTCACTTCATTTACTATTCCTTCTATAATACCAACAAAAAAAATGCTAACATGGAGTCAAATATTGCTTCTCACTGGTTTTTGATATTAATGCTGAAGGTAAATCTACCAACCACCAGATGGCATGAAACACAGATTCTCCATTATCCTCTTCATTAATCATTTGCCCCCACCCTAGCCTTATTCTCACTCATGTTTTCACTCTGAACATGGAGACCTTGAACTCTAGCTGCTTCAGTAAAAACCCTCACCTGTACATTTTGTGTTGGTAGTTTCTAATCTTATTTCTTTAACCTAGAACCATCTGGCGGCTCCTGATTTTAATAAACCTTGTATATCCATAATTTGTACTTTCTTATATTATAGTGCTCTATTGTAGGTTTGGGAGTTTGGGAGAGGAGGTAGCGGTTGGTTCAACAAATATGTGCCAGTATGTCTTTTATATTGCAGAGTTTCCAATGAGAGAGAAATCAGTTTATCATCTTGACACAAATTATGACATGTTTCTTGGTACCATTCAGAAATACCACATGATTAACAGTAGACCAATATAAGTTATGACACAGCCTAAGCTTCAATAACAACTATGTGCTGGAAGAGCTTGTCACTACACAGTTAAAACCAGATTTCTCCCTCTCCACCTCCCCTCTCTGCGATTTCAAGATTATTCTAGTCACCAAGACAGACAGTGTTTCTGTCAGCTAGACTAAACTTTGTGCCTAGGAACCACTTACTTCCCTCTCACCCTGGCACTTACAGAATCCAGATGGCCTAATCAAAGAGGTCCCTCACCTCCATCTCTTGCAGCATGCGCTTTAGGAAATTTCTAAGTTCTCTCTCTGCCTGCTTTGAGATGCACTTTTTTTTTTTTAATCATTTAATCACTTTACAACCCAGGGCTGTCTTTTTCACAGACCTGGGAGACATCTCTTTGTAATATGGCACCTTTATGTACCCAATCTCTATATGAAGGTAGGAGCCTAATATAGATTGGCACCTTCTCCGTGTTGTAAAATTGACTTCTATTAGGAAAATAAAAGTTTACCTTTTCTATAGGTAAGGTCAATTAGCAAACACAAACAGCCTAAGACTCCTATAACCCTACTCCACTCTTAGTTCTCAATCAGCAGCAATCACTTCCAATAAACCTCATTGGCTATGATACTGCCACTGCACAAAGTTTGCCCCCACCCTTAGTTCTCTGTGCATTTCAATGGAATTGAGTTCATAGTGCTTCTTCCTCACATCTTTAATTTTGCCCAGTACAAGTTTTGTTCTGATACCAGTTCAAGTTTAATCAGTCATTCATCAACATTTGGACAGAAAATGCTTCAAGTTAAAGGGACATTCATTTATGATAAGAACTCTTAAAGTAGGTATGAAGAAAATGTAAATCCACATTATAGTCATATGAAAAACCCACAGCTAAAATTATACTTAATGGTGAAAAGTAAAAGATTTCCTCTAAAGTCAGGAACAAGACAAGGATGCCCACTCTCACTACTTTTATTCAACCGAGTATTGGAAGCTTTAGCTAGAACAACTGGGCAAGAAAAAAAAAAAAAAAAAAAAGAATCCAAATTGGAAATAACTTGCTGTTTTCAGATGACATACTATATACAGAAAGCCTTAAAGCAAGAAAACAAACAAACAAACAAACAAAAAGGTAGAATAATCAAATCCACTAAGGTTGCTAGATACACAATACACAAAAATTTGTTGTTTCTAGACACTAGTGAATTACAGTAAATCAACCCCATTTACAATTGCATCAAAAAAAAATTACTTAGGAATGAATTTAAGCAAGGAAGTGAAAGACCTGTCCCCTGTAAACTAAGACATTAATGAAAGAAATTGAAGATGACACAAATAAGTAGATATTCCATGTTCACAGATTGGAAAAATAGTGCTGCCATATCCATACTCCCAAAGCAATCCACAGATCCAATGTAATCTCCATGAGAATTCCAAAGGCATTTTTCACAGAAATAGAACCACCTGTCTTAAATTGTGCATGGAACCACAAAAGGTCCTGAACAGCTAAAGAAATCTTAAAGCTCAAGCCATCACACTCTGATTTCAAACCATACAAATCTATAAAAATCAAAATAGAACAGCACTGACATCAAAGCAGACAGATCAATGAAACAGAATAGAAAGACTAGATGTATACCCCTGCATATAGCCAATTTATGACAGAAAAGCCAGGAATATACAATGGGAAAAGAAGTTTCTTCAACAAATCATGTCAGGACAACTGAAGAGGGACATGAAGAATGAAACTTGACCAATATCTTATACCATACAGAAAAATTAACTCAAAATGAATCAAATTTTTAAAAAATGGATCATAGTCAAATGTAAAACTTGAAACCCTAAAACTCCTAGGGGTGGGGGGTGGGGAACAGACAGTAAACACCTTGCTATCAGTCTTACTGATAATTTTTTGGATAGGATTCCAAAAGCAAGGACCAAAAAGCAAAAATTAAGCATGACTACATTGAACTGAAAAGCTTCTGTGCAGCAAAGAAAATCACCAAAATGAAAAGGCAACTGACCGAATGAAATATTTGTAAAGTAGTATAGTTCAATAGCTAAAAACCAAAACAAACCAAACAAACAAACAAAAAACAAAGAAATTAGAAGATGGGCAGGAGATCTAAATAGATGTTTTTCCAGAAATATATGGATGAAAAAATGTTCTACATGACTAATCAGGGAAATGTACGTCACAATGAGAAATCCTGTCATACCTATTAGAATGGCTATTATCAAAAAGACAAGTGCTGACAAAGATTTAGCAAAAAGAACACTTGTATACTGTTTGTGAGAATATAAATTGGAAAAGCCACTATGGAAAACAGTATGAAGGTTCCTTAAAAAGTTACTAGAACTAGCAATTCTACTTGTGGATATTTATTCAAAGAAAACTAAAACAGTGACTTGAAAAGATCTATGCACCGCATGGTCATCACAGCATTATTTATAATAGCCAAGATATGGAAGCAACCTAAATGTTCATCAATGGTAATGGATAAAGAAAATGTGGCATACATACAACAGAATATTACTGAGCCATAAAAAATGAAATATTGGCATGTGCAACAACATGGATGTAACTCATGGGTATTATGCTAAGTGAAATAAACAAGAAGGACAAATACCATCTGATCTCACTTATATGTGGAATGAAAAAAAAAAGAAAAAAGAAGCTCATGGGAAACAGATTGGTGGTTGCCAGACATAGGAGGGAGCAAGTGGGGGAAATGGGTAAAGGGGAACAGACTTCCAGTTATAAGTTATGGAGATGTCACATACAGCATGATGACTATAGTTAAAACAATATTGCATATTTAAAAATTGCTAAAAGAGTAAATCTTAAAAGTTCTGATGACAATATTTAACTCTTTATAGTGATGTTAATTAGACTGACTGTGATGCATTCTGCAATTTTTACAAAAAGTAAGCTGCATACCTGAAATTGTTATGTCAAAAAATATTAGTGTAGCTAACAGAATGAATCAACTGGAATGATTTCAAAATTGATTTTAGACTGTAAACTAAATCAACTAAATGTATTATTTATGTAAGCATGGTCCAAACTCACAAGTATTTCTTCTCTTGAATATATTAAAAGCTTGCCCTCTCCAAAACTACACATCTGCGGTATTCATAATTTTTGACACTTCTAAAAGTACTTAAAAATGATCTTGTTATTATAAATTAGAAGGTACTGTTTTACTCGAAAAATCCGTATCATACATATGTCACCTGGTAGCATTAGCAGCTCTAACACACTAGTTTATCAAATTATATAATAGATGCTAAAATCCTTTGGAATAGCTATAGTTTCACAAAACTATCTTTCAAACATGATAAACTTTGCATGCAAATATATCTTACTCATTTTCACAGCAATTCTGGATTATAATCCTATTTTCTCAATTTTGTGTATTAGGAAACTGAGGGGATATTATATTACTTATTCAAGATCTTTCAGCTAATAGGTGGAATGAGCCAGGATTCTCCAGAGCTTACACTCAGACGATGGTGTTATGTTAGAGATTAGATTCAAAGCATTAAAAGGCTTATGGATGGAAGGTTAAATAGTAAATGGAAATAATTTAGGGCATGTAATTTTCAATAATCCATTCTGGACAGTGACAAAACCAAGCTTTAATCAAAAAAGGTCTGGGTGACTAACTAAAATATATTTTTATCAATTTTTGTCTTTAAAGCATATGCTAGAATTATTTATGAAAATGCAGAGAATTGGGAGTTTAGAGGAGTAGTAGTAAAATTCCCACAAGATTTAACACTTAAATTCTGCATGATAGCAAGGTCCTATTTTTTTTTAAAGGATATTTATTTATTTATTTGAGAGGGAGAGAGTAAGGGCAGGGGGGTGGTGGAGGGAAGAGAGACAAGCAGTCTTTCTGCTAAGCATAGAGCCCAAAACCCCTGGATCAAAACTTGATCTGAAGCTGAGAGTCAGAAGCTCAACAGACTGAGCCACCTAGGTGCCCCTAGCAAGGTCCTTTACTTGTGGAAGAAATATGACTGTCCCCATTGTTATGGAGAAACCCTTTTAAGAATGCAAATTATCTCTCCACCTTACTTAAACTTGCAGCCTCCCCAAACCCCCATTCTAAAGCAACAATTAGGGGTGCCTGGGTGGCTCAGTGGGTTAAAGCCTCTGCCTTCTGCTCGCTGGGGTCATGATCCCAGGGTCCTGGAATCCAGCCCTGCATCAGGTTCTCTGCTCAGCAGGGAGCCTGCTTCCCCCCTCTCTCTTTATGCCTGCCTCTCTGCCTACTTGTGATCTCTGTCTGTCAAATAAATAAATAAAATCTTAAAAAAATAAAAAATAGAAAATAAAGCAAAAATTAAACCCATGGTTAAAATCTATTGCTTCTGTGCCCCTGAAACAAATAATACATTATATGCCAATTAAAACAAACAAATAAACAAAAGAACTATTGCTTCTTTCACATAAGACAATTTTGAGTGTGATAGGGCTTTTACACATCCTTGGAAACTTCCATTTTCTAGAATAAGGGCTCTGGTTGTTCTATCCAAGTCTTTAGAACTCATGATTATTATCCTTGCCTATCTTTGAATATACTTTAGCTCATCTTCACACTTCCTGTTATACAAAATTTATGTATCTATGTACTGGGTAGTAACATACATTTAAAGATTTCTGGTTTACCTCTGGTTCCCTTGCATCAGAAAAATTGTGCTGGTTACTCATTCCACCACTGGGTTTTAGCCCTCACAATCCTCCCTCTAGAAACAAAATGCAAATGGGGTGATTATATATATATATATATAGCCATACCAGTTAAAGCACATGGTTTATTTGGAATATGCCTTTGGCTGTTTTTAAAAGTGATTTGACCATTTGATGGCTGAAGATTTTAAAGTCCTTGGACTTTAACAGGTCTATCTCTGTAAATGATTTTAAGTCCTAAATACTTATAGATCTTTAATTAAAATAGTTAAATACAAGTCTACCAGTTGGTAGGAACCACCTAAGATTTAGCTCTGCCTCTGTAGTAATATTTTAAGTTTCTTGTATGAGGACAAGAACCATATGAAATGAAGCTACTCAAAGATGTTACTGGGAAAAGGACCAAAAAGTTTCCCATTAGTAAGGACAACAGGTGAAATAGATGAAACTGGTAGGAATGTGGTTCACTGGAAATCATGTTCTCGGTAAAAAAAGAATTCACATGAAAAATGAAAAAAAAATCACTGTGCTGATAAAATGAAGGCAGTTGAAGGAAGGGAGAGAAAGTGGGTCTAATACAAAATCAGAGGTACATCACCTCCATAAAACTTCTGTCTAGATAGGAGTTACTGGCTGCAATGCATGTCTGAGGCAATCCAAAATGGCTCTTTTCATAGTGTGAAGGAAGAAAACATCCATGATACAATCTTACATTAAATTTAGTACCACAAGAAAGTAATAAAATATTGCAAAAGTGAGACCCAATTTTCCGATGTTTCACTGCAGCAAAGTAAGACCATTTGCCTTACAAAATAGAGTACCTATTTCAGTTGCTGATTGTGTCGTCTTCATTGTGGTCAGATGGTCCACATGTGTTGAATGGGTTATAGTTTCCTCCAAGATTCCACACAAGCTACTCCTTCTTCCTGGAGTTGTAGTTCCTCTGAGACCTTTAAAGGATGCAGAAGTGTTTCTGTACTCCCATACCACCTTGTCATTTTCACTATTCTAGCACTTAAAACTAAAAGGTAATTGACAATCTTCATTTAAGAGCTTTGAGAACATGGACTGTCTGGTCCAGCTTATATCCCCAGGGCATGAGGCAATCCTTCCCCAATACAGTCACAATCTATTGAACAAATGAATAAGCACAAAAAAGTTATGTTACTGTTTTTGGTCAAAGCACACATTATTTACTAACAGCTATTTATTAAGAAACATCATGTTATTATTTCATATTTATTGTAAACTAAAACTTACATTTTCTCCACATATCAATTATCAATTGTATCAATTGATCTGTATCAATTATCATCACCTTATCAGTTTTCTGTACCAATTATCAATTACCACCTTATCTGTATCAATTATCACCTTAACTGCAAGTTTTCCCTCTATCAAAACATAGAACATCTTACATCTCTTACAACTTACCTTCTACATTTGCAAGATAATGTTAGGTTTCTTTCCCCCTACTTCGATTTATTAAACTAACATTTACTAATTTTTCTATTAGTCATTGTTAGGCACTGTGCTTGGTGTTAGAAACCGAGGCACTCATTACCTATTCCAGGCCCTTCTTAATGGCTTTCAGCTTTGTGGAAAAAATAAAAAAAATAAAAGCAAACCAAAAAATACTTTGTCAAGATGTGTTCTGTTACATTTTTACTCAGCATGATACAGAAAAACAAAGAAGAGTTATATAACTACATTCGTCTAGATTCTTATAAAAGTACATTGAACATGGGGTTTGGGGCCCCATGTAGTAGAAATGTATGTCAAACTTCTGACTTCTGACTCCCCAAAAACTTAACTACTAATACCCTGCCATTGACTAGAAGCCTTACCAATGATTCAATTAACACATTTTGTGTATTATATACTGTATCCTTACAATAAAGCTAGAGAAAAGAGTGCTAAAAAATAATAAAACACATGTGCTTTACTTACCGAAAAAAACCCACAAATAATTAGACCCACACAGTTCATACCCATGTTGTTCAAGAGTCAACTGTACTGAGAAACAATGTAGTCCTCTAGATGAAAAGAGGGTTAGTGAGCTGAGAAAAGACACCCAGGTAGAGTGATGGAACAGGACATGACTGCAAGTAATGTTGAATGGGTTAAGTCCAAGAAGGCCTGTTTAAGAATCTAAAGTTATAAAAAATCTATTAAGATAAATTAAGATAAATTAAAGAGGTCAAACAATATTATAAAGATTGCAAGCTGAACTTCAAATAGAGAGAAGCTTCAACATATTTATCTGTGAGATTAACTATCCCACAAAAGCTCTAAACTCACTTGTACATGTATTTAGTCATTCTAGTCACCAGTAAAAATATTGAGCACTTAAGAGCCAAGGACAAAACCCAATCATACTTCACTAAGAATCTTCATTAATCAACATTTTTTAATTAGGGCCCTGACAGTTATGAATACACTTAATCATCTCTGGCCCATCCTCCATGTTTCTGAAAAGGTTGTAAGAGACTTTGGTAGATGCTTTGTTCAGTCATACACTATTGCTATTTGGGTAGATTTCCTATTCCATGAATGGCCTCAACACATGGAAGGGGTAACATAAAATCCTTTGTTTTTTTTTTTTTTTCCTAACCAATAATTTTCTTCCCCCTTTATGTTTTAAAATCTACATCCTCTTTTTAGGTAACTGTTCCTTCCCCAATCCAAACATATGGCTCTAGAGGGGACTGAATTATTTTAACTTTACCCTCATGGGCACAGTGATGGTTTCTGAGAATAATCATGCAAACCAATCCATGTTAAACAGAATTACTTATAAGAGTTTCTCAAATTGATTTTGAACCATGAAGTTCCAGTCTTTAAGAGGACAGAAAAGACAGCAAATCACTTAGTACAAATTCACATTGCTTTTATAATTGCAACTTTGGGTACAGATAGTACAGACAGCACATTTTTTCTTTTTTTCAAGACAGATGGAAACTAGTTAAATATGCCTGGGCAATTATTTAACATGGAAAAGTTGGAATGAGTTTCTAACCTTAATTTTCTGTGATCAGTTACAACTTGTTCTATTCTTCATGATGTTTTTCCTGAAAGCACTACTTGAAACTGCCCAGAATGCACAGGTAATACTGTATCATCATTTAGCTGGAAGATACCTATTTGGAAATACATTCAAAATACCATTACATACTACATAATAGGCACTGAGGACACAACAGTGAATGAGATTAATATATGCAGTTCCAGACTTTGTCAAGTCTTAACATTTTAGTGGATAAAACAAACAAACAAAAAAAAAACAACAAATAAATGAAGTAACTATAGATTCATGGATCCATTAAAAAAATCAATAGGGTAGGGGGCGCCTGGGTGGCTCAGTGGGTTAAGCCGCTGCCTTCAGCTCAGGTCATGATCTCAGGGTCCTGGGATCCAGCCCTGCATTGGGCTCTCTTCTCAGCAGGGAGCCTGCTTCCTCCTCTCTCTCTGCCTGCCTCTCTGCCTGCTTGTGATCTCTGTCTGTCAAATAAATAAATAAAATCTTTAAAAAAAAAAAAATCAATAGGGTATAAAGATAAAAGTACAACTTGGAAGAACATCAGATATTAGAGAAGTTCTCTAAATAAAAGACATTAATTTTGGAACTTGAAGAATGTAGATAGTCTTGAACCAAAGGTAAAGATTTCTGGAAAGAGCTAACAGAAAGTAAAAAGACCTGGGGATAAGAAAGAGTGATTTTACAAATAACCAAAGGAGAGCAGAGAGATTCAAAACAAGGCTGTGGGACTGAACTAGAGATAAGGATCACAGAAGGACACTCAGGACAAGGTAAGCTGGTTTGGTTTTATTCTAAATAAAATGGGAAGACAAAGGACAACTATGACGTGAATTTTGTTTTAAGGGTGATTCATGGCTATTTTATGAAGACTAGCATGTGTAAGAGCAAGAAGGAAAACAGGAAGATCATTTAGTTGGCTATTCCAGCACCCAAATCTAAATTATATTGAGGACTCAAAATGGAGACTGGCACAACGGTTTCAGATCAGACATAAAAGAACATATTCAGAAAAATAGAGTACACTGATATTTTTTTTTAAAGATTTTTATTTATTTATTTGACAGACATAGATCACAAGGAGGCAGAGAGGCAGGCTCCTCACTGAGCAGAGAGCCTGATGCTGGGCTCAATCCCAGGACCCTGGATCATGACCTGAGCCAAAGGCAGAGGCTTTAACCCACTGAGCCACCCAGGCGCCCCTAGAGTTCACTGATATTTTAGATAAAAGATGTTAAAGAAACGTGAGCCATCAGTCACAACTACCAAATTTCTGGTGTGACTGACTTGTCAAATCATGTTCCAGAATCAGATCAGGACACTCAATGAAGGAACACTGAGGGTGAGGGGAAGATGGATAAAAGTTCCTTTTGGTAAATCGCTCTCTTGAGTTTCTTATGAGTGATCCGGGAATATTAAGTAGTCAATTATGAGCACAAAAATTGGAACGGCCCAGGTTGACATTTCTGCTTTGAAAAAGAAAATTAGTTTGAGTATGTAACTTTTCCAATAGGAATATAATATACACACATCTGAGGAAGATGCAAAGAATCAATAGGAAAATTCTACCCTGATCTACTAAAATATGTTAGAATGTATTCAAGAAATTAAAGACAAGAGGGAAAGATCAAATGGAACTAGTAGGCAGAAAAATATAATCTGTCGATACATAAAATATCAAACAAAACTCAAATTACCATAAGTTTGGAGTGATCGACACAGGGGAACAGGTAAAATAGAAAACCTGGGAAGATTATGGTATTGTTTTCAGAAAGGATAGGACTTTCACTTTTTGATTGAAATAAAAATATATTCATAATTATTGGCTACTGTTAACATTACAAACATTACATAAACATCCACATATGCACTACATTTAAGGCATCTGCCAGTTTTAGCATACTCTAGATTTTCTTTGTAAGCTTGATATATTTTTAAGAGGTCTTCAAAAACACTCTGATACCTATATCTAAGAAACATTTTAAAAACAAATTGCTTATTTTTACAACACACAGGTTCTTTATATGGGTATAGAACTATCTCACTCTTCTAAAAGTTTTATAGCAATTGGGCTACAAATTTTGTATTTCAGTCAGTTTATATTTTCTGAGAAAAATCTTTCAGTTTTCCCAGATTTATGTATATCATCACTGTTAAAATTCTATAAATTCTGTGAGCTTCTTTGCTTAGTATCTCCTTGCCTCATCAATTTCTGAAAGGCGTTTAAGGAAAACTCCAAGATTGTGATATTGTGTTAGTGAACCGTGACGATCATTTCCAATTACCTAAAGCAAAACTGATAGACAACATATTATACACTTTACATACATTTGATTAAGTTAGGTGGAGTAAACTTTAGAAACTTCAGTTAATAGGTAAGTCTTATTTAAAAGAATTATGTGGGGCACCAGGTGGCTCAGTCAAGTGCCTTCCTTTGACTCAGTTCAGGATCTCAGCGTCCTGGGATGGAGCCCTGCACTGGGTTGCCCACTCAGTGGGGAGCCTGCTTCTATCTCTTCCTCTGCTTGTGCTCTTTCAAATAAAATCTTTTAAAAGACGAAAAATTAAGTATAAGTATTCCATTATTTAGATAAAAGATGGCAAATTACCCAAATCATTTTATGAGGATACAACAACCTGAATACCAATACTAAAATAGGACAGTGATTTTTTTTTTTTAAAGACAGAATGAATCACTTCACATAAAACAAATACATGATTAAAAGACCATTGTTACATAAACCTAAGTCACAGGTTCAGAAGGTATTTGCTGTATGATATTACACAAACTCCTCACACTCTGGAAGCTTTAGTTTTTCTTAGAAATATGTTGCATATGGGCACCTGGGTGGCTCAGCTGTTAGGTGTCTGCCTTTGGCTCAAGTCATGATCTCAGGGTCCTGGGACCGAACCTCGCATAGGGCTCCCTGCTTGGTGGGATGCCTGCTTCTCTCTCTCCTATTCTCTCTGCTTGTGTGCCCTCTCTCACTGTCTCCCTCTCTCTCTCTCTCTCTCTGTGTCAAATAAATAAATAAATAATCATAAAAAAAAAGAAATATGTTGTGTAAAAGTTATATCAAAAATCCCTTCAAGTCTCCACAAACCCTTTCCACCTCTACAGGTCTTGCCAGCCCCAAAAGGCTCATCTTCATATTCTATGGCCTTATGTAAGGAACCTAACTAAGTCAGCTGGCAGAATAAACATGAACATCCCCAACTGGGAATAACCTTTAGGGGTCCTGAGCAATCATCATACTCAGTTTAACACGGGTCTTAAGTGTTCTCAACCTGGGTGAGCTTGTCCATTCAGAGCTAGGGTCAAGTGATAATAAAAGCTTTCCTGGCAAGAAAGAGGAAGAGAGAAATCCATGTACTCCATAAAGTTGAAAGAACATTATCTTTCTTCTCAGTATGTCATGTCCTTACTCCTATGCGTATTCATGCTATATTTCCTATTTTTTTGTTCCATGAAATACAGCCAAGTCTTTTCAAAAAAATCATTTTTGGCCCCAAGTTTATTTGAAAGTTTCACTTTCCCTTGCAATAAAATTATAATGTAATAATACCCAATGCATAGGGTTATTGCTGTAATAGTATCTGCTCTACACATACTATTACACATACTATACACTACACATACTATAACCCAATAACAATAGGGTTATTGCTGTAATAGTATGTGCTTTATATTAAGCATTCAAAAATTACTGAAGTATCTATACTTAGGTTTATATGCTTATTTAATATACATTGTAGTACAGAAAAAATGGTTGTACACTATCAGGTGGTAGTGATAGAGGTGGACAGAATGAGGCTCCGGACAGATTTTGAAGAAACACTGTAATTCCTGACACTGACTACTAGCTGTCAAAAATGTGAAGAGCCCAGAAAAAGTGGGTAGAAGGATGTTGATGCTACCACGTTAGACAGCAGGGATTGAGGGTGATTTGCGTAGAAGAAACATTCAGTTTCACAAGTTATCATTTAGATATTTCATTGAGATTTAAGTAGAAATGTTCAAGTATTTAGATGTGTAAATTTAGAGTTCAGATAAAAAGTCCAGCTGGAGACAATTATGTAGTTGTTGGCTTACAGAGGACACATGAACTGAAACATCAAAGGAGTAAGCACAGAATGGAAGACCAAATACTAAGCCCCAAAACAACAGGAAGAGCTCTGAGGGAAGAAAAAGGAACAGGAGGGAAATCAGAGTAGAAGCAACCAGTAAGAGTAGAGTTCTGAAAGCAAAATAAATATGGTTTTCTAAGTAGTAACTAAGAGTGTCATATGCAGGTGCCTTAAATCATTTGGAAATGGGGATAACATTTGTGAACTCTGAAAGAGGTCACTTGTAAGTCTGCATCATATGATGTGTTATATGAGTGTTAGGGGAAGTTGTATGATTCTAGCAGGAGGGAGACAAGATTGAGGGGCAAAAACATTTAATATATACTTTATTTCATGGTAGAGAATTCCATTATAATAAAAGATCAAGAACCAAATTTAATGAAGTTCCAAAGACATAGACGTCAACTGTTTAAAACCTCTGGAAACATTCTAGTTTATGTATTTTAAGGTTCAAACAACAGCTCCAAAAAAGCTTAACTGATTCAGGAATTGTAATACCACCATAAAATACCTGGAAAATTAGACAAAGTATACAAAAAGCTGTTTTTCAGATATTGGACGATAGGCCTTGCAGTACTGTGATACCTAAGAGAAGGAAAAAATGAGGTAAATCTTAAAGTTTTCCTAAATTACTGCAGGAGCCTGCTTCCAAACCCCTGCAAAGGCTGTGTGAAATAATGGTACAACAATCTCACTGAATTAGAAAGATAGATGTTAAAGTTCAGAGAAGCAAAGGTGGTTATAATTTGCATAAAATGTTGGAGTTAAGGCAGCTACACAGAGAAGGATCCATAAAACTACACAAGATACCTTCCCCTCAAGTCTTTGGCAGAGTATTTATCTATACATGTATGGGGTTAAACACCTAAATGAAAGAATTACTCACCAAGCAGTCCATCAAATAATTCCTGGAGTTCACATAGGCTGGGAAGTGTTTGCACTCCCACCAATCAGAATCCAGAGACTTCATAATACATAGGACATCCAAAGAATCTGTACAATGATTGCATTTTAGTAGTGGGGCCATATGAGCTTTAGACTATGGGCTGCTGTCTTTACAAAACCTTGGGGCAATTTGATGCCAAATAAATATAGTGTTATATTAGTATATAATTAGAGTTAATATGATGAAATATTAAAATATCTAGAATTTTTACACTGGATGAGATTAACAGCAGACTACATACTGAAGATCAATGAACTTCAGACATAATGGAAACTATCCAAAATGAAGCACAAAGACTTAAAAATGAAAACAAAAACAAAAAAACAACATAGCCTCAGTAACTGGAGGGACAAAATCTAACAGTCGAAGAGATGCATCACTAGAATTCTGGGAAGAAGTTCATCGATGGAGAGAATGTGTATTTCAAGAGTGGCAGAGAAGGGTCTAAACTTGATCAAAAGCATGAATCCACAGATCTAAGAAGTTTAAGATCTGTAAGCATAATAAAGAAAACTATATCAAGGCACATCATAAAATTGCTGAATAAGTAAAGGGAAAATCATAATAATAGAAAGGTCAATATATATGAAGGAACAAGAAGGGTGACAGCCAGTTTCAAGCAATCATTCAAGAGTAATAACAAATCATGAAAATACTAAAAGAAAAGTACTGAATCCTACATACCCTGAAAAAAAGATTTTAAAAATAGAGGAAAAATAAAACCTTTCTCAGAATGGGAAAATTAATGGTCAACACTTCAGGATAAAGTAAAATGATACTATAAGAGAAACAGAATCCAAATGTAAGGTTTTTGTTTTTGTTTTTGTTTTTTCATATTTTTAGTCTCTTTAAAATAGATGACACAAAATGAATACTGATGTTTTTTGGAGGCTTATAATATATGCAGAATAATACACATGATTGGAGGGAAAAAACCAGAAATACACTGACTCAGCATACCTGGATGGCTCAGTCAGTGAAGTGTCTGCCTTTGGCTCAGGTCATGATCCCAGGGTCCTGAGATTGAGTCACATGTGGGGCTCTCTGCTTAGCAGGGGGCTTGCTTCTCCCTCTCCCTCTGTCCCCCTGCTTGTGTGCCCTCTCTCTGACAAATAAAGTCTTTAAAAAAATAAATAGAAAAATAATACACTGACTCGAGTCTTATGGTATAACACAATTACTGTAACATTTGATAGACTATTATACATTTTTGGGTTCCTTAACCTTGGCACCAATGTGAGTTAGATAAATCTTTGTTGTATGGGACTGTTGTACATTTTAGGATGTTCAGCAGAATCAGTAACCTCTATTCACTAAGTCAGTAGAATACACTCAAACACTTCACACAAATGTGACTAAAAATATCTCCAGACATTGACAAACATACCCTTGGTGGGGAGGGGAGAATCAACGTTTAGTTGAAAGTCACTACCTTAGAGTAAAAAAATAAAAATAAAAGTTTCACTGCTAATAAGTAAATAAAGATCAAATGAAATATTAGACTGAGATTATTCCAAAAGAAAACAAGAGTTTAAGAATTAACAGATGGGACAAAATGGAAAACAAACAGCAAGGTGATGGATTTAAATCTAATCACATATCAAAATGCACATTAAGTGTAAATGATTTAGACAATAAGATAAAAATGTAAGGTTGGATGAACAAGACTCAGATATATCTTTATTAAGAACCCACTTTCAAATATAAATACAGAGAAATAGAGATAGTTTAAATCCCAAAGATAGGTCATTATATTGTGCAAACAGTATTCAAAAACAATACAATTAGGTAGATTCTGGACAAGGAATATTGTCAGGAATAGAGATTTTATAATAAGAACATCACAATCCTGGTTGTATATATACACCTTATGACAGAGTATCAAAATGCATGGGGAAAAAAGTGAAATAAAACTTAAAAAATCAGGAAAAGAAAGAGGAAAACCAGAACAGAAGAATGGATATTCCACAGATGTAGCAAACACTGAAAAGATCACAAAGGAGTAGCATGAAGTACTGTATTATTCTATTACGTTATCTTGGCAACTGAGATGAAATGGAAAAAATACTTCAGAAGACAGATTACAGAAGTTCACTCACAAATAGACAATCTGCATCTAAACAGAAAACCTCACCACAACAATCTAGGCCCAACTGACTTCACATCTGAAATATAACAAATATTTAAGACAGAAATAATGCCAATTCTTTCAAAACTCAAAATAAAAGAGGACACTTTCCACATAAGTCCTGTTCATAACTGATTTTAAAAGAACAGTACCTCAGACTAATATCCATTATAAATTTGGTGTAACAATCCTTAAGATTTTGGATAAAATTCACTAATATATAAAAAGAATAAACCATGTTGGATTTTCTCAGGGATAGAAGTCTGCATTATCATATGAAAAGCAATGAATGCAACTGAAAATATTAATCATCCAGGTAAGTAAAAATCACGATCTCATTAGCTGGAGATAAACATTGATAAATTCAACACCCATTCATGATTTAAACAAATGCAAAACCTGTAAACTGAGCACAGCAGGGAATTTAATCTGAAAATGGCATCTATACAAAACTCATGTCTACTATTTTACTTACTGTTGAAAGATTAAATGCTTCCAATCTGCTTTCACCCTAAGATCAAGAACAAGGCAAATGTGTTCATGCTCATCCCCTATCCAACCTTGTTTTGTGTCAGGGCAGATAAGAAATACAAACCGTAACAAAACAAAATCACAAAGGAGTTGTCTTAAATCACAAATCACTGAAAAAAGTCACCAGAACCACCGAGTTTAGAAAGTTTATGTAACACCGTGTGTGTGTTTGTGTATCTATCTCACAAGCATATCTATTCAGATAATACTGAACTGGAAAGTCAAAATAACCTTAAAAACACCATACAGCAATAAATATACGTAAGACCTGTGCACTTAAACCCAAAGTACATTGCAGAGACAAAAGATGCAAATAAAGGAGAGACTTGTGTTCAAAGAATGAATGAATAATTATTACCAGGGCTTTTTTTGTGTTTGTTTCTGTTTTTGTTTTTGTTTTAGCATAGAAGTTTTTATCTACTGATTCAGTGCATTCCTGATCAAAATCCCAGCAGTTTGGTAGGAATTAACAGAGTTGTTATAAAATCTGTTTTGAAAAGTAAACAGCCTAGTATAATTTTTTAAACAAGAAATCAAATCAAAGTTTATGGCTTTTCACCATGTGATTTAAAAACTTTCTCTAAATTTACAGTTATTAAGACAGTGTGGTACTAGCATAAACAAAGATAACCATATAGATCAATAGCTCAGAATAAGAGTTCAATAAATGGATTCATGGCCAATAGATATTACAAAACACAAAAGTGATTCAATGGTGAAAGGCAGCCTTTTTTTTTTTTTTAAGATTTTATTGATTTATTTTGACAGACAGAGATCACAAATAGGCAGAGAAGCAGAGAGAGAGAGAGAGAGAGAGAGAGGAGGAAGCAGGCTCTCTGCCGAGCAGAGAGCCCGATGCGGGGCTCAATCCCAGGATCCTGGAATCATGACCTGAGCCGAAGGCAGCGGCTTTAACCCACTGAGCCACCCAGGCGCCCCTGAAAGGCAGCCTTTTAAAGAAAATTACCTGAGATAGTTCAATATCCATTTTGGCATTCAACATTTACCTTAGATTTCACGTATAAGTTAATATGAATTTGGTCATAGATCTTTGCCATTTTTCCTCTAGTTTGTAATTATATTATAGATAGCTACTCACCTCTAAATTTTAATTCTTTCTCTCATCTAGATATTGACTTATGTTTTCACATCTAAAAACAAACTTTTGCATAAATCTGCTTAGATTCCTTTTTTGAGCAGATTATAGTTTTTTTAAAGTCAGTCCCAACATTGTTATGTATTCTCCTAGATATTTTCTCTAAATTTATTTTTCTGCTCTTAATCTCCTAACCTATCTGAATTGTATGTTTTCAGATTTCTTTCTAAGTGGATATTCAGTAGTTCTAGTATGCATAAACTATTACATTTTGTCCTACTGAACCGAACATTATTTGTATAAATTAAATTCTCTTATTTATTGGGATCACTTTCTGTGGTTAACACATAGTTCTCATTTGCTACTGCCAAGTCTCCTTGGCAAGTTTTTTATCGGCTTGTTCAGTGGAGTTCAGGTACAAGGTTAGAGAGGTTTGAATAAGGTACTGACAAAAACCACAACAGTTGTGTGTCATGTAGACAGAGCATCAGTGACTAAGTCCACAGTGCCTTCCCTAAAAAGTACCCTTTACTACAAAAGCTTGACAGAGTTGAATGCTAACCAGCTTTATGGGGTGGGGAGAGAGACTACCCTGCAGCTTCTTAGGACCCAGTAAGATTGGCTAGCCTTACCTAAATAAATAAGTAAATAATAACTTAAATTAAATTTAAAACCCCCACATACTCCATTAGACAAGCATGGTAGCCCTTTTATCCCAAGACCCAGGGAACATGCATTTTTCTGCAGACCTGGCTCCCACTTCAGACCCTATTAGTGGGACCTCTATATCCATACCACCGAACCTCTCTTCCAGTTCTCAGGATTCTTTTGAGCCAGCCTGAAATCACTCCTATCCCATTTCTCCTTCAAAAAGCTTGGAGTAACTGTAGCCATCAGTACATACGGCCATCAGCTAAAACTGTGTGACACACTCAATGTCCTGAAAGAGCATGGCTCCAGCAATAGTCTGGAATGAACAGTAATAGTGGCAAGAAAGCGACATTTGCTGAAGCTCAATATTTTCAGAATCTTACTTTTTATTAAAGTAACTCAAAATTATGGGAATAATGCCCCTTCCTTAAAACATCAAAAACACACCCCAAAATAACTAAGTCACATAAGCATCATATAAATATACTTTGCCATTTTTATCATCACTGGCAATTGTGTTTTCAATCTGAGTATTCTATGTAAAAATGTGATTTCTTGGACTCAGTACGTATTCTGCACTTATTTATTGGTGGAGAAGTGCAAGTTGAATTAGAACTGTCAAAATAAGGAAATGTCTAAGTTAGGCATTCATACATGCCATTTATCTAAATCACCATTTATATAACAGGCTAAGTTGTATGTATTCTTTCTAGACCTCAGAAGCACTTGCAAAATGATTTTAAAACATACTCAATGAAGACATTTCTCTATGAAGTATAAATATGAGATATAAATAAAACATTACGTAGTACCCTTAACATTGTAATACAAAGAAAAAGTAAATGGGTTAGTAATGTGGTTTGAAGGATAAGTTATTCAAAAACCAATGTAAGAAATAAAAATATATTGGAGTTTAAGAACATCATTCCCCTACTCATTTTGGTAGCAGGGAGTTTATGACCAGATATGTACTTGACCAAAATTTGAGCCAAAGAATGGTTCATAAATTAGATAATATGGCCTTAAAGACAGGCAATTGATATTATTCTTTCACATTAAGAAACTAGTTTTCATTGCCTTTGGTTTTGGCACATTAGTCTATTCTTCCAGAATGATATACTGCCCAGAAATAAAATATAAAAACCTGATAATTTTAAAATCTTTTGAGAAATGATAGTTCAGGGTTGTTTTTTTTTTTAAGATTTTATTTATTTATTTGACAGACAGAGATCACAAGTAGGCAGACAGGCAGGCAGAGAGAGAAGAGGAAGCTGATGCGAGGCTTGATCGCAGGACCCTGGGATCATGACCTGAGCTGAAGGCAGAGGCTTTAACCCACTGAGTCACCCAGGTGCCCCGATAGTTCAGTTTTTAAAAGAATGAAATATAATCAGTGTGGAAAAAAAAAATCTACCAATTGAGAATGTAAATTAGAAATATTAGAAGCCATAGTCAAACAATAGAAAATACTAGAGATAACTTTCTTTGCCAAGCTTAATTGATCACAAAAATTCTTTAAGTGATAGAGTGGTTATTTTTAGCAATAATTTCTCCCAATATTCCAAGTTCTATCTTATGGGTTTTTTGCTTGTTTGTTTGTTTTGCATTTCTGTAATCCACCATATCAGATGGGCAAATCTAACAGCCTGTTTTTATACATAAGCATAGTAAAATAAATGAGGATATATTTTTGAGATCTAAGTTTATATTTAATGTGATCTTACAAATAGGAATTTCTACTAAAGACTACTACAAATATCATAAAGCCATAGTAAAGCTACCCCAACAAAACTTCTTGTATTTTAAGGTTCAGAACATTAAGTGATATGAGTTCTACAGTCCACTTCAAAGAAATAAGTCTGAGGGAATATGAACTTCTTTTAACTCTATGACAGCCTTGGCACTCACAGCAAATTTAAGTACCATCCGTGTATGGGATTGCATTAAATGATTGGGTCTCCTTAGGCTCTTCTGGGCTAGGATCCCCCCCCCTTTTTTTTGGTGGGAGGAGGAGGAAGGAGGGAGAGAGTGAGGGAGGAAGAGAGAGAGACAGCCCACCCACAGGCCTATGTGCAAGGAGAGGGGCAGAGGAAGAGAGAAAAAAATCTCAAGCAGGCTCCACACCAAGCACAGAGCCCAATGTAAAGCTCCGTCTCAAGACCCTGAGATCATGATCTGAGCTGAAATCAAAAGCCAGATGCTTGCTTAACCAACTGAGCTACCCAGGTGCCCGAAGGCTATGACACTTTAAGGTTTCCTTGTTTTTATGGTCTTGATAGTTTTTAAGGAACACTGGTCCTGTATTCTAAAGAATGTACTTCAGTTTTATAGGAGATATTTGTCATGGTAAGATGGCATTTGTGGGCTTTTGGCAGAACAACTACAGAAGTAAAGAGCCGTTAATAAGGCTGACCACATAATAGAGAGATTAGTTATTAACACAACTGACCACGGATGATGCTAGCTTTGATTACCTAGTGGAGTTTTGACAGGTTTCTGCACCATGAAATAATCACCACCCTTTTCTTACTGCAATCTTCACAATCCAATCCCTAAGCATAAGTCACATTCTAAGGATAGAGAGTTATGTAGATACAACAACCTCAAGGAGAGGGAACTTAAATTATATGAAATTTTACACAGAAACTGTCACTTCTCCATTTATATAATCAATTGTTTATCAATATGGACTTACGGGTCTTCATTCTATGGTTTGGGTTATAATCTAATGCTATATTACTTCATTACTCAAATTTTTCCAGCTTTGGCCAATAGGAGCTGTTTCAGTTCTTTCCTGTTCTGTTTGACTAGCACTGCATTTCTTTTTCTTACTTTCTGGTACTACAAGATGCTTAAGGCTCCTCTTGTATATTCCATATACTGCTCTAGTATCACCCGTTTCTGCAAGGCGGATGGTTTTAGAAACCAAAATATGGGTGTTGGATATGCTCAATGCCACTGGGACACTGTTGTTTCTAGGTTCTCATACAAAATGGAGACCAACCTGGAAAATTCCCAGAGCAGACAAAACCATTTAAGCCATATAAGTAAAACTTGATTTAGCTTATCCTACAAAACAAACAAAAATTAGTTTGGGACGCTTCTTATAGAGGACTCTTAAAATCATAAATGAAACTTCTGCTGTGCCCCAAAGTTGGCATGACATAACCACTTTTAGGCAACTGCTTATCACTAGGAAAACTAATGCTATAACTCATCTTTGTAAACAACAGTGTCTATATTCTTACTATACATGCCATCTTGCAGTATACCTTTGAGCCTCATTCTGTTCCTGATTTGAGAACTCCCAATTCATTAACTGTTCTTATATGCACAATAAACTCTTACTACTACTTTATTTGACAATTTTAAAAAATTACTATTTCTGGATTCGATTGTATGTATACTAGCCCATGTATACAAATACTTGATTGTTTATCTCTATGCTATGCTTCAGATGAGTTCACTCTGTGTCTGTATCTAATCCAGCAATATGTTTTACTCTAGCCTTCTCCTCTTATCTGTAGCTTCCTCCTCCAGTAATGAGCAACTGGTTCCCACAATCTGCCATCCTTTTATCCTTTTGAAATTACTTAACATTAGTATAAATGCACAGCACCTTCAGAATTAACCTGTAGGGTTGAATTCTTAAGTTTCTAGATAATACTGTGTTTTTATGAAGCAACTATTCTCATCAGGATTTGTCAACTTTGTAATTTTTTTTTTATGTTCTGCTCAAGGATGCCACTGTATCCTAAGGTTTATGTTTAATTACATTCAGATTTGGTGGGCAATCTATATCAGCTTCATTTACAGCAAGTATTTTAAAGTACATTTGGTGAAGGATTAATAAGCACAGCACTATTCCTTACCTCAACTCATAATAGCATTACCAGCTAAATGGTATAATAGGAAACATGAAAATCTCAACTTTTTTTTTTTTTAAGATTTCATGGGGGGTTGCAGAGGAAGAAGTTGAGCATCTCAAGCAGACTCCCCAATAGCAGAGTGCCCAAAGTGGGGTTCAATCCCAGGACCTGAGCAAAAAGTCAAGAGCTGGTGACTGAGCCACCCAGGTGCCCCTGAAATTCAACTTTATTAACACATGTGCTAACACTATTCAAGAGTTTAGGTGATATTAGCACAATAGTACATTGTGCTAATATCACCTAAACTCTTGAATTGCCTTAAATAAAAGCACATTTTAAATCCTTAATCATACTATCATTAATATTGCAATTTTTTGGAAAAAAGCTATTGCTATAATTAAATTTGAGTTTATATTTAACAAAAGAAACAATCTGGGAAATAATTTTGTATAAAGACAGGCCTCATGACTTATAATCAGTAATTTTATGAATGACCAGCTCATGCTAAGTGCTCTAATTGCTAATCTCAGGATGGAATTTGTATTAAACAAATGGAGTTTGTTTTGTTTTGTTCTGTTTCAGGACTCAGAATAAAGTTATAAACCTACAGGTTATGGATTTAGACCTAAGTAATTTAACTATAAGTAAATAAATTTGAGACTCTCCATAAAGTTATTCAAATAAGTTATGACACACACTTCTAAAAACTGGCTTTTGATCTAAGCTATTACACCTTTAAACTCATAGCAATATAAATTTTGAAACTAGTACTATGCTAGTGTATTTGCCTGTTAGAATAAAAGGTAGGAACTAAATGTAACATACTGTCTTTATGTTGGGATATTTAGTAATTCTAATTTGTACAACCAGGGGAATAACACCATTAGTTTTATTTAAATGGAAATATTCTCAAGGAGAGTCCAAGGAATAAGTAACAATAGTTTGGGTAATAATTATAATTTGTTTTTTAACCCTTTCATTGTGTAATACATAACCTATGCTCAAAAGTGTTTTGAAACATTAATAAGGAGAAGTTCAAAGGTTGTATCAAGTGCTTTTTAAAGAACTTATCAGTGGGGGAAAAGTCAGATGTTTAACAACTTGTTAAACTAGATTTCTAGCAGCCAAACTTCCTCGTAATCTTTATAGCTGGATAGGGCAATAAGACTAGTTTTGGCCAATGGATCATAGACTTGAAGGGTATGTCTCAACCTCTGAAATGGAGCATTTAACAGTCAGTGAAATCCCAAATCTCTTTCTTGGCCACATTTATCAAATATATGCTTCACTTCTGTATACTAGAAGGTGATGCCAAAACACTGTGGGTTGGTGGTTATTCTGCCACATAATGCTATCCTTGCTTTCACAGAAATGATTATCAAAGAAGGATCACTGCTATAAATCTTTAAGTGTTGAGGGAGGTGGGTATTAGAAACTGTGGAATATATAACATTTGAGCTTCCCAGTATTTGGTCAAAACCACGTGTGGCATTCAAGATGTAAATAGCATACCTAATCAACTATAATGCCTGGTTGCAAGAACATCAGTAGTACAGGGTGACTGCTAGTGCACTTTGTAAGCTATTTTAAGAAACAGATGATCTCCAGAAAACAAAATTACCTGCCTTGTAAACAGAAAAGAGTTCAGAAATGTGGGGCCATCAGAAGCAGCATAGGACTCTTAAGTTTTACCATTAGAAGGGCTGTTAAAAACGTTTCCTGAGACAAAGACCAAACAAATAGGAGGGCCTTCTTCCCATTGTTAAAAATCTCAGAAAGGATTAAACTGTCACTAGCTAAAAATCAAATTAACAGTATGGTGCCCACTCATTAATTAGATCTTATGGCTCAGGGAAAGACTTTAATCTTGTGACTCTCCCACCTAAGACTGATAGGTCTAAGGTACTTTCAATTAAGCTTCCAGTTCAGTCTGGGAACCCCTGAGGATACCAAGACTCTTTAAGGAGTTCTGTGAGTTCAGAACGACGTCTTCAGGAACACTAAGATGTTATATGAGTTTTATATTTTATATTTTCATGAATGGGGGAACCAAAGATGAAGGCACGGGCACCAAGTTACACTGACACTGTCTTTCACTGCAAAGCACTTTCAGGAAACATTACATTTAAAAACATCCTTGATAAAACATTAAAATTAAGTCTTGAACCTTGAGCTTCTATTTCTAATACCTTGCATGACACGAAATAGGAAGTATACATAAAACTCATTGGCATATGTTGGGGAAATACAATTAAAAATAAAATTTCCCAGTCCAGAGAACTTCACAAAAGCTAGTAAAGAAAAAGTTTTATTATTTAATAAGCTTTGAACAAGCATAATAGGTCTTTTCCAGCATTCCATTAAGAGACTTCAAAGAAAGCTGTTATTTATATACAGATACAATCCACCACATACATGTTTAAAACATACTAACTACTCTTCAAGAGGAGTTGACAGCACTATTTGTTACACATTTCATCCTAAATTCACCTGGTAAAACTGGGGTGGCCATCTGTGTTAGTTTTCTATATTGGCAAAATAAACTTCTATTTTCATGACAGAAAGTAGTTTTACAACTAGGAGATGGGCATCCATGAAATTAAGCTCACACCCACTCCCAGAAATTGACAAATGGGGACGCAGCTGTCCTTGGTTATTGACATTCCAGAGAGATTACCAGGTCCTTGGAGAAAACCTTCCTAAATGTTGAACTGGCAAGACATTTAGCTTTTAAAGATTTAAATATAATTCAGAGTGATAGAATTTAAAATTACAAGGTTTCTAAAGTAAATGCACTAAGAAAAGGGAAAGGGGGTGGGAAGTCTCCCTTATTTTCAACAGCAGGAATTAAGCCTCATTATTTTTAATTCGTATTTGCCCTTACTCATGCTGAAAAACAAATGTTCAAAGAAAAGTCCTGGTACAACTGAGACCCAAGTCTAACTAGATGCTTCTTCCATGGAATCACTTGCATTCCAAGGATCAACTGAAAAAAATCTGGTTGAGCTGACTTGGAATACTTGGCAAATATCCTCTCAAATAATTTACACCAATTACCTGAAGGGAAACAATTGAGACTACTTTCTGCCAATGATCCAATTCAAGCTTAGCCAAAACTTGAATCTACTATCATATGCCTGACATGATATTTAAAGGCTTACAAAAGATCAGTGTTAGTACATGTAATTTGAGATTATTTAATAAAATGTCAACAATGAAAAGAACTGCTTAACTCGGTGAACCTATACTTTCCAAATGAATACTATGATTTACAGAATTGTAAAGGGGTAAAAAAAGATCCATTTACTGTGTGAGATATTCCAATGGATTTTAAAGTAACAATTTGGTTTCTGTATAGCTTTTAATTCCACTTTACAACTAAACTGTATACAGCACTAGTAGTGAGTAAGTGGTAAACAATATCCAATGCTAT
Organism: Enhydra lutris kenyoni; assembly: GCF_002288905.1. Taxonomy (NCBI): domain Eukaryota; kingdom Metazoa; phylum Chordata; class Mammalia; order Carnivora; family Mustelidae; genus Enhydra; species Enhydra lutris. Next base: position 41,893,490 of record NW_019154099.1, on the reverse strand, counting down.
CTGAAAATACAACCATCACAAGTACTCGTGCCCCTTTTCCGACTACGTATCATAAGAGGCAATTTTCCTCATACTTCAACCAAGACAGCATCACAAGAGACTAAGGCAGAAGCAAATATGAAAATCTAGCTATGCTTTCCCTTACACTTGACATTAGAACTGCAAAATGTAAGGAACTGGATTTTTGTGCGTGTGTGTGGTTTTAGAAAATAGTTATGTTTTTCCAAAAAATAATGTATTTCTATTAACGGGATTGAACAATATTTTTAAATGAATTAAAAATAAACATTTAAGATGTTTTATAGGATATAGAGGTAACTCAAATAAACTGAAGCTCTTTCAGACTTTTTCAAATATTTCTAGGAGGAAAAAGGAATCTTAAAGTCAAAAAGTGAGAGAACCAAAGAAAGAAATGAGACTAGCAGATGAAAAACCAAATAGGTAGCTGTTCTAGGAACCCACATTTAATATATACAGGAGGGGCTACTGGTACCTAGACTATGAAATAAGCATAGCAGATTTCAGATTTGCTGTCAGAAAGAAACAAACCTGGCTTTTAAGAGTTACCATGATGGTTAATGCCTTTTATGGCTCTAGGGAAGGCAAAGGTCCTTTACCTACCTTCAATGTGGTCAGGAAGAGAGTGGGCAGGGGACAGTTTCCAGGAGTAGATTCTGAGCATAAGAAAGTGAATCAACATTTATTGCATACCTCCTGGGGCCGTCATTTTTTCCTTAAAATAATTATTTCAGAATATTTCACCCCTTTTGTATAAAGAACCTAAGACACAGGAAGTTGAAGGCAACTTGCCTCAAGTCACAGGGAAATAGTTACACAGCCAACATTTAAGTCATTGTTCCTATCAGTGAAGGCTCAGTAAAATTAGCTTGCTCATTCATCAATCAGCACACTTCGAATAGCTGCTGTATAAATGGTACTATATATGAAACTAATCATAAAAAGGCCATAATAATCTGACTTAGATTTTGCCTTCAAGGAGTTTATAGGCTCACAGGGAGATAAAACAGTCACCTGAGATTTTGTAATATGGAGAAAAATATGAATTGATGGGTTTGTACAAACAAAATTATAACCTTCAGCAAAGAATTATCAGAACCGGATTGATGAAAAGTTCATCCTTGAAAAATGTTTTGCTCTTGTTAATATATGCCTCCCTGTCAGTTTTTTCTCCATTGTCCAGTTAGCATCTTGATCTGTTAACCATGTAAAAAAGGAAATCATTCGCTGGAAGAATTATTTGGACATAGAAATGGTAGTACAGGCCAAAGAGAAGCAATGCTTTGTAGCCAAGGTTATTCAAAGAATGTGCATATCATTGTATACAAAGAACTAGTTAGTTCATTCTCATGCTGACCTGAGAAGTGAGAATTATAAATTTAAAGCAAACACAGGATTATAAGGATATTTGGCATATGATGCAAAAGAGGCCATGAGGAGAATTAAGGTATTCAGTTTAGAAATATGGTCCCTATATTCGGGGATTTACATTCTGTAGAAAACACGTAAGTATTCAACATAACATGTAATGAGGAAAAAAAATAAAGCAGAGTAAGGAACTAAATACTGGAGGAACTTCTCTGAGGTGACATTTGAGCAGAAACCTGAATAAGGAGTACTATGTAATAATACTAGGAAAAAGCTTTCCAGGCAGAGGGAGCTGTCAGCCCAAATCCCTGAGAAAAGTAATCTTGCAGACAGTGATCACTTCCAAGGTGGGGCAGTTTCCTCAGAATCTCTTTCACCTAACGCTAACCTGCTTTTCTTCTCTACCAGATGACTCCCTGCTTCTAGAATAGGTCCTGAAAAGTTCTGCTTGAAGATTTATCACATACCTGGGGTTTTCGATCCAGGTTATTTTTAAGACATCATGGTACAATCACCATTTTGCCAATGAGAATTTTGTTTCAAAGAAATTAAATGATTTGTCCAAGGTAATCACCTTTGGGATTTGAATTCACTGATTTACCTCAAAGCCTGGACCCATCTCCCAAATGAAGAGCGGATGAAGTTGTAAGTCTTTCAAGTATCTAGGCCTCAAAAGCATTCTGGAAACTAGACTGATCCCCGTTTAATAGGAAATTGGGAGACTGAATATTGAACCACTGTGGTATGAATGAAATTTATTAGCAGGCAACCCTAACACTTTCTCTGAATTATGAGCACTTTGGGGAAGATGGATAAGGACTACACCTTGATCCTCACTCAAACACTCCTAAGATAGAAGCATCAAAATCCCAGGCCTTGAAGCATATACATCTTGAAGCATGTGACGTTCATTTTAACTACAGAATAGAACTCTGGGTTGGTGGGAGAAGGAATTCCAAACTGCACTATGTTTTTCTTTTCTGTAAATAAGCTAATGTTTAACCTTTCTATACTCTGAGTGATCTTCCCAAATGTAGTCCAAATGTGAGAACTTTCTATCTATGGAGAAGGAATTCAACAGTTCTAGTTGATGGAAGCCGTCTACTGCATTCAAGTATCTTGTGCCCATAACACCAAGGAACACAGGCCTTTAAGCACAGTGAGACCTGAAACTGCTTATCTTTGAAAGCATGTATATGGTCCAACTCAAGGCAACTAGGATGAAAAACATGAAAGAATCCTCTATCTTTATGATCCAGGTGTCAACCTTTCACTCACTTGTATTCCCCAGTTTCCTGGCTATTAGAGAATGTTGGACTTGTAGAGTTTCATCAGACTGGCAATGTGTTTACCCAGTTCAGTAGATAAGTGTATGTCTTTCTAGTGCTTTAAAAGAGTAGGAATCAGTTTCACCATCATGACACAGACCAGCAATCTTCTAAAGCTATTAGTATATACTTTTATTTAATTTCAACTGCTTTTATTTTTTATTTATTTATTTTTAAAGATTCTATTTATTTATTTGACAGAGAGAGATCACAAGCAGGCAGAGAGGCAGGCAGAGAGAGAGGGGGAAACAGGCTCTCTGCCGAGCAGAGAGCCCAATGTGGGGCTCGATCCCAGAACCCTGAGATACAACCTAAGCCAAAGGCAGAGGCTTAACCCGCTGAGCCACCCAGGTGCCCCAATTTCAACTGCTTTTAATACATAAGATGTATTTGGATTGTTCAAGCAGATTATATAAATACGGAAAAGCTGGTAGATGGAAACTAGAAACCTGGAAAGTGGAGTTCATTTTATAGAAGTCATGTAGGATAAAAATAGTCAAAGAAAAAGGACAACCAAGGAAAAATGGTATTATGGAAATGCATGTTTTCATTGTTACCATTCAAGAAAAGTGAAGATATAGCCACCTAGAAAGAAATATATTTACTTATTTTAAAGATTTTTAGAGAGAGCACACACACTTGGGGGAGTGGTGAGTAGGACAGAGAGAGAGAGAGAGAATCTCAAGCAGACTCCCCACTGAGCATAGGGCCTGACTCAGTGCTCGATCAGATCATGACCTGAGCTGAAATACAGACTCCACTGCCTAACTGACTGAGCCACCCAGGTGCCCCAGGAGTATATTTATTTTAAAGGCTACATAAAACTATAGTATTAGTAGTATATGCTTAGCTAGATAATGTATTGGTATGCCACTTGCCTAGGACATTGTATAGATTTGGAGTGACTATGTTGAAATTAAAATCCCCACTCAGACGCTCACAAAATTTCAAATTAAACATGGTCTGACTCTTTTCTAAATTTAATCTTTGTGTAAATTTGTAGTAATTATTGCCTTCTTATTGAACATCTTTATCATGTTACTGTTTCATTTCATACCAAGGCTTCATTGAGTTGGCATAATACAATTGCAATATATTTCACTGAAATAATTTAGTTTTGACTTTGAATGACATAATAGCTCATGCTTCACACATTATAAGCCCAGTTTTTTACTGGGAGGAATATGCTTTACTGTGGGTTGGGGAAGGACAACTACCACTCAGTGTATTACTTGAATGTGTATTAACTTGTATCAATCATGCCTGACTGCTGCTAAAATTTTGTGCTTGTGAATATTTAGTTACTGATAACTCACTCAGTGGACAGTTAAAAAAAAATAGCAGGTATTTGAAAAAAGAAATTTCAATGGTACATGTTAGCCTCTGAAGCATTTAAATATAAAAAGCAAATTTCAAGGAAAATAGAAGGTGCATGAATTGCACTTATACTAGTAAATCATAACCCAAAAGTAGACACCTATAGGGATTGCTAAATTTAATTACTCTGAAAAAATTTTATATATTTAACAAGTAAAATACTTGCACTGACAAAAGTTAAATGTTTTACATGAACAGTTCATTTCAATAAAATCTGAAAAATAGGCTTAAGAAATAATCTCCAAGAAGTAACACTGTCACTATTTGCAGATAACATAAGGTAATACAGAGAAAGTCCTAAAGACTCAGCCAAAGAAAAATATTAGAACAAATTCAGTAATGTTGAAGGATACAAATACAAAAAAACATTATATAGAAATGAAACTGCCAGAAATTAAGAAAACAATTCCATTTACAATTTAATTCAAAATACTTCATAATAAATTTAACCAGAAGAGGTGAAAGACCTGTAAAAACTTAAGAGCATAAGAAATTAAAGCTGAGGAAGTCAAAAGTAAAAATATTACATGCTCAGGCACCTGGTGGCTCAGTTGATTAAGTGACTGCTTTTTGCTCAGGTCATGATCCTGGAGTCCCAGAATAGAGTACAACATTGGGCTCACTGCTCAGCAGAGTCTCCTTCTCCCTCTGACCCTCCCCCCTCTCATGCTCAATCTCTCTCTCTCTCTTTCTCTCTCACACTCTTTCAAATAAATAAGTGAAAATCTTAAAGAAAAATATTACATGTTCGTACATTAGAATGCTGTTAAAAAGCCCATACTACCCTAGGCAGTCTACCAATTCAGTGCAATCCCCATCAAAATTCCAATGGCATATCCCATCAAAATAGAAAAATCCTAAGATTTGAATGAAACATGATAAGACCTTGAACAGCTAAAGCAATCTTGCAATTGGGGGTGGGGTATCTGGAGGCTATCACCTTCTTTAATTTCAAACTATTTTACAAAGCTATAATAATCAAGACAGTATGGTACTGGCATCAAAAGAGACACATAGGTCAAAGGAAGAGAATATAGAACCCAGAAATAAACCCAGGCACATATGGTCAATTTATGACAAAACAGGCAAGGGTATACAATAAGGAATGGACAGACTCAGGGTGTTGAGAAAACAAGAGTGCCACATGCAAAAGAATGAAACTGGACCAGTATCTCACATCATACAAAAAAGTAAACTCAAAATGAATTATAGGCTTGAAAATAAGACCTGAAACCAAGGCAAACAAACAAACAAGCAAAAAAACATAGGTTGTATGAGCTCCCTGACATTGGTCCCGGTAATAATTCTTTGGATCTGACTCTAAAAGCTACGGCAACAAACGCAGAAAAACAAATGGAACTAGGTCAAACTAAAATGCTTCTGCCCAACTAACAAAACCAACAGAATTAAAAAACAACCCACCCATGAGAGAAAATAATTGCAAATCATGTACAATAGGTCAAAATTAGAAATATTTATTTTAAGAACTCAAATAGTTTAAAAAAAAAAAAAAGAAATGGGACATTCCGAATAGACATTTTTCCAAAGACAACCCACACATGATCAATGGATATAAGAAGAGATGTTCAATATCACTACTTAGGAAAACACAAATCAAAAACTAAAATGAGTTTTTACCTCATCTCTTACATTGGCTATTTCATATTTCAGGTGTTCCTTAAATTGCATTTATAATTTTTGTTCTACTTTTTATAATGGATATTCAAAGTAACATTTTCAGAGAAATGAGGTGTGTGGGAATGAGTGAACGGACTTATTGGTATGCACATTCCTGCCCTTGAATAGGAAATAACTTAGCTATTCCAATAGCCTAACCCTTTGAATGGTAACTTGTGCTTAGGATACTAATTTCTTCTTGATGTAGCCATGTAAAGATTATGTCACCTGACTGAATTGAAGGTTGGCAGAGTCCTGCTGCCTGGATATTTCAGCCTGAATCGAAGCTTTCATGCAACGTGCTTTCAAAGTGTCTAAAAGGGCAAAGACTTGGCACTTCTCTGAACTTACCCAGAATTGAATGACTTTTTGCTCTTATTTAAAAAACAATTGGTGAAAAAAATGTTAAATGTAGTTGATATACAGTTACATTAATTTCAGGAGCACAAGAGTGATTCCTCAATTATCCTACATGCTACACAATACTGACCATGTAAAGTATAGTTACCATCTGTCACTATCCCTTATTACAATGTGATTGACTATATCCCTATGTTCTGCTTTTCATCTCCATGACTTTTATAACTGGAAGTCTGTACCTCTTAATCCCCTTCACACATTCTATTTTTCTTTAAAAAATCATTTCATCTTTGGCAGAGAAACATTTTCAAATGCATGCAAGATTTTGCTCTTTAAATTTTCACAAGTTATAGGAAAACTAGCCTTAAAGTCATTAGGATTGAGATAATCACATTTTCTTCATAGTAAGCTTTACATTCAGAGTATGGGACACACTAAGCTCCTGTCTAATCAGATTCTTAGGATTTATAGTTAATTGTAACAATTTTGTGTTTTTGCTTATACCTTCTGTTTGCAGATTTCCATTCTGATCCTCCCCTAGAGAAAGATAATTTATGCATAAGAATGTTTACTGTTAATTACTTTAACCAAATTACCAGAAACTCTAGGAGTCTTGTGAATATAGTATGCCCATGTATAAACAATGTTATTTGATGAGTTTGGGGAAAATAGCATCTCATTTTGTCAGAAATAGACTAATGTCTCTACCGAGGCATAGAACTTTGAAAGATTTGCGGTTATTTCATTGAAGTTTAACTGGACACGGACAATTAAGGAAGAATTTGTGCAGATGTACGATTTCTTCAGATTTTTTTTTTTTTTCACAGCTTTTCAAATCAGTCAGAAATGGTCTCTCTGGTTCTGGCAGTAAGCACTGCATGTTACCCAGTTAGAAAACTGCTCAGTGAAATTTTTAGTTCTTCCCCCACTCCCAACATGCACACGAAAGCTCAGAATCAAAGTGCACTATAAGTTGACAGTTCAAAGGTATAAAAACCTGTGCAACAAACAGAAAAGGACAGTCTATTAGGGAATATGTTAGAAGGCCCTGAAATGAAGTTTGATTGCAGCAGACCCTCCTGAGTAAGAATTAACGATAACCTGACATTGTTTTTTAATACACACTGTTCATTGCTTTAAATGCACTGAGAATGAGTTTTGCAGAGAATCACTTTCTCAGAAAGCAGTAAATTTAAGGGGACTACAAGAAAAAAGAGGGAAGGATTGCTATAGAATGTACTGAGTCATTAATTTGAAACTAATTCTTAAAATACTAAAAATGGGAAGCCGTTACATCTTTGTCTTCCTTTAATTGGTAGATTAAAATGAAACATCAAGAATTCATTATTACTTGAATGAAAGTTCTTTACCCACAAAGGATAAGTGTGATTGATTGCAAAAATACCACTTCCATCTATCCATGTCTTATCCTACAAAGGGACTTTGCAGTTCCTCTCATCAAAATGAGACCTCTTTCCCCACTCTTTGAATTGGGCTAGCTTTTAGGACTTCATTTGGACAAGAGTACATGAGGATATGGAAATATGGGGGGACCACTTAGATGACAAGTAAAAGCTGTTTATTCAGAGCTTGCAATAGCAAAGGAGTCAGCCACCATCACTTGCGTTGGCAGACTCAAAGGCAGGCGGAAGAGTGGGAAGGCATCATAGTTCCAGGGTTGGGGGGGACGGGTGTTGGATACGAGATCCACACTGAATAGAGGCTGCTGGTGTGGGGAAACTGCCGGCAGGCTAACCAGAAGTTGGGACATTCTATGTGATTGGCTAAGAGTGTATATTTGGCTTTTTCAAGCTGGAAGTTGGGGCAAAAATTAGGGAAGTAGTCAGTTCTCAATAAAATCTTAGCTACTTAGGGCTGATTGCTATAGGGGTTAATGTTTAGTTTCCTGAACTGGTTACTGCAGACTGTGGGTCAGAAATCTGTTTCTGCATATAGTCTGGCAATTTTCCCTTTGCTATATTCAATCTCTCTATGGAAAAATAGTTGAGCAGTTTTAAGCCTTGGCCTCAAGAGTCCAAGAACTACTGTTGGAATCCGCTATTGTCATGTAAACAAGCATGAAGTAGTCCACTAATATTTAAGAAGCCATGTGGTAGAAAGCCAGTTGCCCCCAGCCAAGGCTCGCCTCGATGAGCCTACTGTCCAACTGATTCTCAAACACAGGAGACCATCCAGCCAAAGTTGAGGATCCGTGTGTCCAACAAACATAGGAGTGAGCTTAGCTGAGACCATAACTGAGTATTAGAATCATGAATAGTAATAACTGCTTACTGTCTTAAGCCATTGAGCTGTAAGGTACTTGTCACTGTAAATTTGGTATTTATAGTATAATTGGAAAAATTTACAACCCAATTAAGTCCTGAGTCTTTTAAATAGCCACTGAGAAAAGAGTCAAGCTTGAAGATGCAAAGGTGGAATTAAGACCACAGATTTTTGAAACTAAAGAATGTTCCATTTTTCATTTATTATTATTATTATTATTACATCCTAATATCTTCATTTGCAAATGTGGAACCACACAGCCTTTCTATTCCACTCCTTTCTCAACACTCCTTTTGTATGCCACAGCGACAGAGTGGTTGTTCTTTGCATAAATCACAACCTACTCATATAACTAGGAAGAGGAAAGTAACTCCACTGAAACTTTAGCAACTTGAACCATTCCCAGGAAAGAGAAAACGAGTTGTGTGACCATTAAAATGTTAATAGCATTGCTATGGGCTCACACATCATAATTTAAGTTTTATTTTACAATCTTTTAAGTGCTTAGTAATTGGTTTCCCCAAGTTTCCCATCAGTCATCAGGTTTCCTGTGGTGGGAGGGCCGAGCAGCAGCACTGAGGATATGATGACCTCACCTGAGTGTTCTGTTAACATTACTTTGGTTCTTCCTGCCTTGGCTTCTCATTGCCAAGCTTAATTTTGGAGCCCTCCTATTGAAACTGTGGGTAGCCGATATACCGCCAAAATAACCTTCTGACTAGTCAGACTCAGTTTCTGGCTTTTTGGAAAAGAGAAACCCTTGACAATGTAATGAGGTAGATGGATCTCCTCAAGAAAGATCTGGTGAGGTGTTGGGGGGGCAGGAGGAGGAATGAAGTCTTAGCTAGGAAAATACTTTTTGTTTATTCAGGGCAATATTACCTTTTTTCTCCTAGCCAAGATTCCACTAACCTTCTGATTACGATAGTCATTGTCTATCCTGGGATATGCTTTGATATAGGGACTGAAGCCTTATTTGTACCACTGCAACATCTTAGTCTTTTCTTACATATAAAATACCACTTCAACTGCTACACCCATACTACATAGGGATGAGGCTTCCCCCTGCCATCACCTGTAGTCCATAAAATCTGTATGGACACCGTCACTTAATACACCTAGAAACACTCCACATCAGTCATCTTTTTCTTCATTTATGCAGTTGGTTTTAGTTAGGTAACTTCCCTTCTGGAATTTGAGTTCATCAGACCTCACTTCCTAATGTGCCATTTTTACACATTTTGTTTTAATTCACCAATATTTATAGGTTATAAGGTAGTTTTCATTAAAGGATAGGTAGTTTTCATTTAAAAAAAAAAAAGTAAAAATGTTCCTGGGCATGTGCATTCTCAGATCTTGCCTCTTGTATAATTATTGTTACGGATTCTCAGAGAAATTCTCAAGAAGACCCCACATGGAGCATGAATCCCAATGCAGGGCTCAATTTCACAATTCTAATTATGGTCTGAGTCAAAATCAAGAGTCAGACATTTAACCAACCAAGCCACCCAGCTGCCCCAAGAAAAAATATTTTATGTTTCAGGTGTTTTAATGAGATTTTATGACTCTCTTGGTTTTAGAGAAGGTACAAAATCTCTCTCAAGAATGGTCTTCCATATACCTTAGTGGTTATATTTACAGATTAAAATAGTGGAGGTATTTTTAGAGAGCACAAGAAATCACAATTAAGAAAACCATTTTCCAAGTCTCACTGATACATAGTCAGGGGATTTCTAGATACACTGAAAATGCTTATCAAATGCCTGGTTAGCACAGAGGAAAATCTGCAGAGGAAATATTTTATTTTCCTTAAACATTAAGGAAATTTAAAAAATAAGCTTCCAGTACTGTGTATTTACTATATTCAAATATATTTAATTATATGCTGTCCTATAAACTTCCCTAGAAGTGTAGTGTGTTAATCTTTCCTTTTGATTAAATTATACCCTTTGAGATACATCAGCTAATGTAACAGTGGTAAAATCCTCAGTAGTATGCATTTTGGTTCAGAGTATTTTGAAATCTTTAACCCCTTTAACTTGATTGTCTGACATCGAATGTTCTATTAAGAACAAATAGTGTCTTCACTTGATAATCTAAGTGTTAACAATTATAGTACTAAAGACAAGGTATCAAATCATTTTAGGTTAATTCGTCTAAAATTCTGCATGTTATTTAAATCTCGAAGATTCAACACTGAATTTAACAAAGTCCTTTTACATTAAACCCATTTTAGGTCACCAAAACTTGTAAAGAAACTCAAAGGTAAAAACAAATGAAAAATAAAATTTTAATACACGTCCTACCATGCCCAGGTCTATATAAAGGTTTCGGTTTACTGACATTTCAACCCAAACGGCTGCCTTTGCAATGTGAAAAGGAGTACTCTTAGTTTAATATTTAAATGTTTCAATTAATGCCTGGGTATTTGTATTTTCAAGAGAGTTTTAATTATGCATGTTGCAAACACATAATACAGCTTCCATTACACTCATTGATAAGATTCTATATTAAAGGTTTTTCGGGTAACATAGTGAGTAGGATGCTAATGAAGATTCTGTAGTCTTTGCATATTTCTTTTCAGTCACTTGATCTCATAGTCAAGTTTTAGCTCTCTAAAAGTGTTAACAATCTTACTTCTGCCAGTTTTACTTTTTCCCCCTACATTTCATTCTCTCTAAGAGTACAAAGAATAAATCCTTTCATGGGATTAGCATTTGAAAGTGCTAATAGGAAAGAGGAAGATTGTAATGCCTCCTACTAAAGAAATTTAAAAAGAGGCAATACAACCAATGGAATTAAGTCTTAAAATGGAATTCACTTGTGTCCTACAGTATTGGAAGCAATGTATTAAGATAGCTAAGAATTGAACTACTAGAATTCAGAAATACTGAAACATGTTAATTGTTTTAAGAGACTTCTATAGAGACCAGTTACTAATGATTGTAGAGAAGTATAGATGGTTATAGAATACAGTATTACTATATATTACTACTAATAATATGTTTTGAAACCAAAGATGATGAGAGAGTAGGAGGACCCTGGATTCTTCTGGTCTCAGAAACAAAAGGTATTAAGTCATTCTAAATACCCCAGAAATCAACCTGAAGACTAACAGAAAAAAAACTCTACAACTAAAAGAAAAGAAGATTCCACATCAAAGGTAGGAAGCACAGAGATATGGTTTATGGGAGAAGCAGATGTGCAGTGTTGCAGAGAGGAGGGTGCTGTGGTCATGGAGAAACGTAAGAGAAAGGAACAGTATAATGCACAAAGAGCACATAGCCCCAGATCCACTGGATTAGAAAACAAGAGGGCCTGAATTTCAGAAATTTCTGCAAACAGTGAGTCTTAAAGCCTGGCGTTTTAAAGGTCAGCAGTCTTGGCTGAGATAGAGACCTGAAGTCACTGCCCTGTTCCTGGAAGGAAAGAAGGCAAAGAGCCTGGGGGCAGACATCTGGGAAACAGCAATCTTGACGGGGTGGGGGGTGGGGGGGGGATGGTGGACACAGTAGGGGAGACTATTCACTCTTCTTGGAAACTATCCCTGGGATGCAGTGTTCACAGAGATACCTCCACTGGAACAGGGAAGCTGGCTGATACTAATTCCCTCCCCCACCTCTCAGTATAAGCACAGAGCCACCAATGGGAGGCAGCATAGCACTGACATTGTCTGACTGACTTGCTTCCATCCAGCTACTGCCGCCTGTGCTCTGGCAGGACTGCCCTTCTTAGTCAAGCTTGCCTCAGTTGCACAGGAGCAGGCCACTCCCCAAAACCCCAGTGCAGGACCCTATCCCTACCACATTTCTAAAGTCTGTATATATTTTTTAAGATTTTATTTACTTTACAGAAAGAGAGAAAGAGAGCAGGCAGAGGGAGCCGTGGAGGGAGAGGGAGAAGTAGGCTTCCCACTGAGCAGGGAGCCCAATGTAGGACTGCATTCCAGGAACCTGGGATGATGAACTGAGCCAAAGTCTGAGATTTAACTGACTGAGCCCCACATTTGCCCCTAAAGCCTGTATTTTTAAAAGTCATCAGGCTTGGCTGAGATAGAGCCAGGAGGGCACTAGTTACACCTAGAGAGAAGACAGGCAAATAATGGGAGGTGGGATGGTCGTAGCTAGACAGCTTGGAAACAGCAATCTGAAAAAGAGCTGGAGTACAGAGAGGGTAAACTATTCACTATTCTAGGAGTGCTTCCATGAGAGGCAGCATTTAGAGAGATGCCTCTTAGGGAACAAAAGAGTTGGCTGGTGCCATTCCCCTCCCCTCAGCATAAACAAAGATCCACCTGAGGGAAGGAGAACAGCACCCTGGCTGCCTAACTTACTGACACCAAGCCCCACTCCCCATGCTCCCCTGGAGCTGCCCTTCTCAGTCAAGCTTACCTCAGTTCCAGTGCAGCAAGCCCCTCCTCCATGAGACCAGCACAAGCCCCTGCCCACATTACATCTCCCAACTACAGTTCTGCAGGGCCTCAGTTCTGGTGGAGGCAGTGTCAAGTCTCATTTCACAAACAGACAAGCGCACACCTAATTAAAACTCACCACATTCACACCAGGGACCAAACACTGTCCACAGCAGAAAAGGAGAGATTCTGCAGACGACTGGCCTGAAGGACAAAACAACCAAAACACAATATCAGAGCCCACACAGCACACACTGGAGACACCCCATGAAGCACCAGAAACCCCATGAAGCATTACATGACCTTGTCTTTATAAGACCATCAATTTCAGGAGGATACATATTGGCTTTTCTAACACAGAGAAAAGGTCAAAGACTTAAACAAAATACTAAGATGGAGAAATTTATCCCAAATCAAAGAACCAGGTAAGGCCATAGCCTGAGATCTAACCAAACAGATGTAAGTAACATGCCTGGTGATGAATTTAAAGCAACAGTCATAAAGACATTCACTGGGCTTGAGGAAAGAAGACATCAGGGAGACCCTGACCACAAAGATATAGAATTAAAGAATCAGATGAAGAATGCTATAAACCAGATTGAAAAGAGGCTTGATGTAATGAACAGCAGGCTGGAAGAAGCAGAGGAACAAGTTAGTGACCTAGAAGACAAAACAGAAAATAATGAAGCTAAGCAAACAAATAAAAATTATGGAACACGAGATTAGACTTAGGGAATGCAGTGAATCCATCAAACATAGCAGCATTCATATTATAGGAGTCCCAGAGGAGAGAGAAAAGGGAACAAAATTTATGTCAAGAAATTATAGCACCAAACTTCCCTAATCTGGGGAAGAAAGCAGACATGTAGATCCAGAAACCTCAGAAAACTCCCATCAAAATGGGATGCCTGGGTGGCTCAGTGGATTAATCCGCTGCCTTCGGCTCAGGTCATGATCCCAGGGCCTGGGATCGAGCCCTGAATCGGGCTCTCTGCTTGGCAGGGAGCCTGCTTCCTGCCCCCCCCACCCCCCGCCTGCCTCTCTGCCTGCTTATGATCTCTCTCTGTGACAAATAAATAATTAAAATCTTTAAAAAAAAAAAAAAACCTCCCATCAAAATAAAAAAAAGCATGCCAACACAAAGATATATGATTGTATTCACAAAATATAGTGATAAGGAAAAAAAAATCTTAAAATCAGCAAAACAGTATTTAACTTACTAAGGAAAACACATAAGGCTAGCTGGAGATTTCTCAACAGAAACTTGGCAAGCCAGAAGAGAATGGCATGAAATCTTCAAAGCACTGAAAGAGAAAAATCTGCAGCCAAGATCTCTATCCAGCAAGGCGATCATTCAGAATAGAAGGAAAGATTAAAAAAAGAAAAAAAAATTTTTCCCAAACAAAAACTAAAGGAGTTCATGACCACCAAACCAGGACTGCAAAAAATATTAAAGGGGACTCTGAGTGCAAAAGAGAGAACAACAGTGACAAAAGATCAGAGGAAACATCCAGCAACAACAAATAAAATAGCAATAAGTATAAAAAAAAATAATTATTTTGAAAGTAAATGGACTAAATTCTCCAACCAAAAGGAACAGGGTATCAGAATGATTAAAAACAAACAAACAAACAAACAAACAAAAAAAACCCCAGAAAACCCAAGACCCATCTAAATGCTGCCTGCAAGAGCACATTTTAGACCTAAAAATAACTGCAGACTGAAAGTGAGGGGGTGGAGAAACATTTTTTAGGTAAACGAATGTCAAAAGAAAACTGGAGTAGCAATACTTGTATTGAACAAACTAGGTCTTTTTATTCTTTCGTTGTTCTTACTCTGCTTTGTTATCAAAGTAGTAGTACTGACTTCTGAATTAGTATTAGTCTGGTATTAGTCTGAATGTGTTTCCTCTATTCCATTATCTGTAACATTTTGATGAATCTGGTCTTTTTTCTAATGTTTGGTAGAATTCACCAATGAAACCATGTGGTCCTCGGCTTTTCTGTTGTAAGATATTGGATTCCTAATTCAACCTTTCATTATTGATCTAAAAAGATTTATTTCTTGGATTCAAGATTCATGATTCAATTGTGGTAACTTGCACATTTTTAGGATTTTTTTTGTAAGTTACCAGACTTATTAGTATGTAATGTTTATAATAATTTATTGTCACACTATGTATTTCTATGGTTACCTGCTGTATTGTTTTCTCTGCCATTACTCACTTTGGGTTTTGAGGGGTTTTTTGTTTGTTTGTTGTTGTTTTTAAATTTATTTGACAGAGACACACAGTGAGAGTGGGAGCACAAGTAGGGGGAGTGGGAGAGGGAGAATCAGGCTTTCCAGTGAGCAGGGAGCCTAGTGCAGGGTTTGATCCCAGGAACATGGAATCTTGACCTGAGCCAAAGGTAGCTGCTTAATGAATGAGCCACCCAGGTGCCCCTGGTTTTTGAGTCTTAATGTAAAGCATTGCCAAGTTTATTTATTTATTTATTTATTTATTTTTCAGAAAAACTGGTCATTACTTTCAATGTTATGTTATTGTTTATTCTGGTCTCTACTTCTGATTTTTATTTCCTTCCTCTACTGAATTCCAGCTAAGTTTCTTTTTTTTCTAGTTCCTTGTGGTGTAATGTTTATTTGAACGTTTCCTTAATATAAGCATTGATAGCTTAAATTTCACTCTAACATCTGCTTTTGCCATATCCCACAGATTTTGGAATACTGCATGTTCTTGGTTTTGAGACATTTTGATTTACTGTGTGATTTCTAATGTGTCCTGTTGCTTGGACAGTAGGGTGTTAATATTTATGTATCAAATACTTAACATTTACAGTGTAAATTTTCCAGCTTTGTTTTATCGTTATCTTTAATTTTGTATCACTGTGGCTAGAAAATATACTTGGTAGGATTTCAGTCTTCTTCAATTTGTAATATTTGTTAAGTCTCTTTCTATGTGAATTAACCAGGGGACTCTGCTGTGTGTTCTTGAGGAAAATATGCATTTTTCTTGGACTGTTTTATATCTTTTAGAACCATGTATTCTGAGGTGTGCTTCAAGTTAAAAAAAAAAAAAAGTTCTTGTTGGAAAAAGATTAACTGAGGGTACTCATTTAAAATAAACCACATCAGAAGGGAGGCACGTGAGGGAATGGAAGAAATAGGTGGAGGGTATATCGAGTACTTATGAGAACTGAGTAATGTATAGAATTGTTGAATCACTATATTGTACACCTGAACACCTGAAACTAACACTATGTTAATTCTACTGGGATTAAAATTAAAAAATTGTTACACACACACACACACACACAAATGCGTAAACTATAAGGGCAAGCCCAAGTGCTGCCTATACATATCTATGTACCTTTAAGTATATGTAAGTCCATTTATGTAAAAAGGTCAGGTTCACTTTTTAAGGAGATAAATGGCAACAACAGGACCACAGTACTGAAGAGCCAATTGGATAAAGAGCTACAATCTCTGATAAGTTGCAAATAGCACAAAGGTGCCATGAAACTTGGGACAAAAGAGGAGCCATATAATGCATACGATATGGCTCAAGGCCAAGGTTTCAGGATTTTGAATATATAAAGAATTTTTGGTAGACAAGATTAAGATTATCTCTTTAGGAGAAATAGTTCAATTAAGCAGTGACTTATTATGCTCCCTGGAACACCAATCTGTCTCAACTTCAGCTGTACTTACAACCATACAGAAAGGAAGGAATTTATAAGTAAATATGTATCAAAAGTTAATGAAGTGCCTGGGTAGCTCTAGTCAGTGAAGCTTCCCACTCTTGATTTTGGTTCATGTCATGATCCGTGTTATGAGATCGGGCCCCATATGGGGCTCCATGATGAGTTTGGAGCCTGCTTAATTCTCTCTCTCTCTCTCCCCCTCTGCCTCCCCATCCTCCACCCTGCTCCATTCCCGCCTCTCCCTCCCTGTCTCACCCCCATCTCTCCCTCCCTCTCCCCAAAAGTTAAAAAGTTAGAGGATAGGATGTTTTTATCACTGTACTACAAAGTACTAAATAACCACAAATTTTTGAATTATTTTAGGTTAAAAATGTATGCCTTATACCTAACTGTACAGGTTTTTCATAGATGCAAATAAAGTTATGCACCCTTTTACAGTTATTGATTAGTTCATCTTTTAGTCACAGCTACTTTAAGGATTATCCTCCCCACCACAAGACTTAAAACAAGTAAACCCTATGTGCAATAGTACTGATTTTTCCTGTACACACATGGAGTACAAATATGACCCCCCAACAACAAAAAGCTCAACAGGCTACGATACCAACATGTTAAGTATCCTATATACAAACTTCTTGGATCTGAATTTAAGCCAAAAGACTCAACATTTAAGACAATTTAGATAGCCCTTAAGCAACATGGATTTGAACTGTGTAGTTCCACTTAATACACAATCTGATAAATATAGTACAGTACTACAAATGTATTTTTCTCTAGCTTTACTTTGTTGTAAGAATTCAGTATATAATACGTATAAAGTAACTTGTTAAAATATCAGTAAGGTTTCCAGTCAACAGTAGCCTACAAATATTTTTTTGGGGGGGGTCAGGGTGGGAGGCTCAGAAGTTATACATGGTTTTTTTTTTTTTAAAGATTTTATTTATTTATTTGACAGACAGAGATCACAAGTAGGCAGAGAAGCAGGTAGAGAGAGAGGAGGAAGCAGGCTCCCTGCTGAGCAGAGAGTCCGATGCAGGGCTCCATCCCAGAACCTTGGGATCATGACCTGAGCCGAAGGCAGAGGCTTTAACCCACTGAGCCACCCAGGCGCCCTATACATGGATTTTTGACTTCATGTGGGAGATGGGACCCATAACCCCATTTTTTCAAGGGCCAACTAGTTTTTTGTTTGTTTAAGATTTTATTTATTTATTTGATAGAACAGAGGGATCACAAGTAGGCAGAGAGGCAGGCAGAGAGAGTGGGGGAAGCAGGCTCCTCACTGAGCAGAGAGCCCAATGTGGGGCTCGATCCCAGGACCCTGAGATCACGACCTGAGCTGAAGGCAGGTCACTGAGCCACCCAGGCGCCCCAAGGGTCAACTGGTTTTATCTTCATATCACAAACTTGCATAAAAGCTAAATAAATATTGCTGGACACGGTGCTTTTACTGACCAGTTATCAGTGTTATATGTACTTTGAGAAGTTTATTCCAATTATATACAGGTGATTAATGCCACGGAATGAAGTGATCAGGCAAACATTCCTAAAGAGCTTCTACAGTATAGATTTAAAACCTTAGGAGAGTTATTCTGGCATATTTCTAAGTCCTGATTGGAGCAAGGGGGATCTTAGGACACCTAAGGGCACCCTGTAAGGAGGCCTCGAGTCCAGGAAGGAGGGTTCTGGTTGCTAGTTCCCTGTATATGAAGGGGAAATAGCACCTCCTTTGAGCTATTCCTGCAAAGGCTGGTGCAGGGGCCTGCTGCTTCCCTGGACTCCCTCTTCCTTGCTGAGATTTGGGAATTTGAATCTTTTTAAGAAAAATCTTTTGCTAAGATAAATTTTAAAATGAGACAAAATGATAAACCTATTTCCTTCACCACTTGGGCTTCTGGAATGGCCTTACTTCCAGTTTCTTGGGTTTGTTTCCAATTGTTAATAAAGCATTGGAACAAGAAAACAAATACAGTGATTGGAGGGAAAATGTAAGACCTAAATAATTTCACAGAAAATTATCCAAGTTTTAGAACCGTCACATGTCTCCGACCTGGTTGACATTTCAAAAAAAAAAAAAAAAAAAAAATCCTTTTCATGTTTAATGTAAGAAAATACCAGATTTATACAGATAGTTGAAAATGTGTGGACACAGATCCACAAATATTGATCTTTAAAAAAGGTCAAACAGAAGTGTAACTCAGCTTCAGGGATGTGTTATTTTTCTGTTTTTATATCATTCTGCAAAGAAATAAAGCATTTAGAAAATATTGTATAAAAAGGTATTAGAGTAGCAAAGGACAAGTTATCTGCAGATGGTATTTTGTGTACATAGAACCTAAAGAAATCAGTGGATAGAAAAGCAGAACGTCTATCTTACAACCACTCATCCAGATATAAACATTTTTTCCTTCAACGCAAGAAGTGACCACCCTACATTTTATATCAATAGAAAGTAGTGAAAAGTTTAATAAAAAACATTCAGAATATATGTTATAAATCAACAAAAAAACATTCCGAAGGAGAAATACACAAGAATGACAGACCGATTCTTAAGGAGTTCTAGAATGCTCTGGTTAGATCTTAAAAGTTACTAGGAGACTAACATATTGACTAGTAATTACTACTTCATCAAATTAGAGTTTATTTCCTGGGATTTTAAGCAACACAGGCTTAATATCTTACAATGCATACTCTTTATATATTTAAGTGTAGTTTCAATATACTACTTCCAAAAATTAAACACAAGAAAACATGGGTCAACAGGTTTATATATGCACAACTTTAGTACCAGCTTTAAGGATTTATGGGAGATCGAGGTTATAACTTAAGTGTATCTCTAACAGACTTTGATAAAGAAAATTGGAAATAATTTCAGTGCTAATAAGAGTGTAAATAAACATGATCGATGTAAATACTGGAAAGTTTGGGGTTTTAATATTTAATATTCACTACCTAATGTTTAGAAAGCTAGGTACACAGGGACATATATGTCATCTATTCCCTCCTCCCTTCCACTCAACCACCTCCCATGAGCACAAATATACAGAACAAAATTTTAAAGGAAACACTAATTTAGGATTTCAGAGTTTGAATACTAAAGTACTGTTTACTTATAAACTGCTTTAAATGATGTATGAATTAAGTTCATGATTATAATAATCAAGTCTTACCTCTAGTCTATAAAACTCGTGAAATTTAACTTGAAGATTAACTTGAAGATGGAATTAGTGTTTTCAAACACTTCTAATAGATCACATGCAGACATTTACCCCTAAAATATCGAAAGTTGAGTGAATACAGTACACTCAAACCATTCACTAACTGGCACATTAAAGCAAGTATTTTTTTTTTAAAGATTTTATTTATTTATTTGACAGACAGAGATCACAAGTAGGCAGAGAGGCAGGCAGAGAGAGAAGAGGAAGCAGGCTCCCCACCGAGCAGAGAGCCCGATGCGGGGCTCGATCTCAGAATCCCGGGATCATGACCCGGGCTGAAGGCAGAGGAAAGCAAGTATTTTTAATGAAAAATAAAAGTTATTAAATAAGGATTCACTTTTGGAGGAAGAATCCTTGATTTTAACTGGATTTGTTTTTATTGAAGTATAAATAACACAGAATATCCTATTAATTGTAGGTACAGATCCTAGTGATTCAGTATTTTTACATATTAAGAAACTGGCTCACTATTAGCCTCACTACATAAACACTCCACGGTCACTTGCATCCGGACTAATGGGCCATAACATCTCTAAGTTAGTTGTTCTCAGCCGTTACCTTCTCTTGGAGGGGATGGTGTGAGGGGAGGGGCTATATATGTAATATCACCACACAGAAGCTCTGGGTTTGAGATGAGGTTAAGGATTTTTAAAAGCTAACCATGTGATTCTGACATGCAACCAAGCTAGACGTACTTCTGAGATTAACATCTCAGAAGTAGTAGATCCCTAGTAGTAGATCCCTACTTCCCATCTCCCAAATGAAAGTTTTCTACCTTCCTTAAAATATGAATAGTGCTCATTCATGGAGAGGACAACAATTTTGATGTGGAATGACTGTAATTTGTTGATAGAATTCTGTTTCAAGTATTGAAGTATACTAATACATGTGGCAGTTGGTCTATGGCCATGAGGAATAGAAACTCATATTATCTCAAGATTTAAGAAAACAAACAAAGCCCCACATAAATCTCTATGCATTATACAGGGTTGGGAATGGAAAAGCTGACAGCTGCTCTAGGGTTCAGCTATTATATGACCTCAAGGCACAGAGGCTCTCTAATCACATCTCTGCTTTTTCCTAAAGTCTATTCTATTTCTCTCTACAGACTGGTTTCCCTTATTTTCTCAGTTGATAGTCCCTCATTTAACTTACCCGTATATACAATTTGATTGGCCAAGCAGATTCTCGTTATTAGGTCAGTTTCATTGGGTCAGGGGCTCAGCTCCAGTCTACTCAGCTGGGGTAGTGGCAAGGCCTGCAGTCACCTAGATGCCATCCACACGAGTGGGGGAGATTCCCCCAGAAGCCACCAGTGGTGAATGAGTGAGGACACTCAAGTTCCAGCAAGCACAAGATGGTTGTCCACAGCTTTCAGAGTGACCCTGAATATCCAGTTTAAAACTCTGGCAATGTTTGCAATTAACATGAGGATTAGTAAACCTGATTTTACCAGAATGTTTTCCATGAAATTATCATGTCTATGAGACTATAGCTTCTTTTGGAAGCATGAATGTAATGAAGCAGTTCTGTCTTCTGAAAGGTGTAAGTTCTGTCAAATCATGTTATTCAATTATGTGCAAAATAAAGGCTGCAAATGAATAATTGGCATAGCAACTATGTACATGATCTCCCAAATTTCAGCTTATTTCTGTAAAAGTAAGAAAAAAAACCCCTCATCCTTAAATCATGAACATTCTTTCACCTCACTGAGATCTACATTAACCTATCTATACTATGCACATTGCATACAGGTTCTTATAATTTTAAAGCAAGTTATGCTTGCTCCATTATATTGTACACATGAATCCTCAATTTTCCCATTTAAAGACCAGCTAGTAGCAGTTACAAGATCCTGAAGTTTAGGAGGACATACTGGCATATTGATACACCATTTAAGCTTTTCCCCCTCTCATTAAAATTTAATTTTAAAGTAGATCAAATAGAATCTCTTTTTAGCCATTTAATTTGAAATTATTCATTCTTAAGAGATTATACTATAATGCCATAATTTTGCCAAACTGTATAACTGTCTATTTACCACAAAGGTCTTGATCATTATAATCATTAACTCAGTTAAAAAGTTGTTAAAGTCCTTCACTTTAGCTTTAATAATCAATTTACAAGAAATACAGGACACTGTGGAACATATGATAAGAGGGCTTGAATCGTCAAAATCCAGACTGTGGGAAACTGAAGGACAACGAATGGGTTAGTTCTTTAACCACAAAAAAATAGGAGGGAGAGAAAAAGATCTACAGTAAACTTAATGAGCAAGTTTACCAATTTTAACTTGTGGACTATATTTGTATTCTTGTTTGAAAAAAATTCAAAACTGTTTTAAGATGTGAAAATTTAAACACTGAATATTCAATGATTAACTCAGATCTATAGCTACCTTGAAAATTTTCATCATCATTGATCAGAATAAACATTTTCCCATTCTCCCAAAGGACAATTTCTAGTATTCAGTAAGACTTACCTAAGAGCTCCAAAATTCCATTACAAAATCAAGTAAGTAATCTAATAGAGGTTTCCTAACTACTGTAATATTTGCTAACTACATCAAGCAAGTCCTTTCACTAAATCTGCTCTACCTGTTGCTTGGGAAAATTTCTGCTCATGTCCAACACCATCTGGTCTGGAAGGTGTTCCAAGCAGTAAACTGCCGTAGGGAGCAACTCATCTTCCCTAGGGGGGGTAGTTTTAAAAGACAAGGAAAAAGATAAACATAGTACATAATTTACTAGCTATTTCATGTCTACAGCCAGCTAGAGTTTCTATACACCTAGATCATATGTAATTACTTACCATATGATTAGGTTATAGATCTTCAATAAAAAGTTCAGGGAAATGTTCTAATGTTTTCTAAGCTATAACAGAAGCTATATAGAAGTCTAAAAAGAACATCAAAATTCAAACTCTACTCTTTAAAATTCAGAGTGGAGACCCAAATTCTAATTTACTTGCCCAGGGTCACAGCCAGGACTAGATTCCAAATTCTAATCCTAGAGCATTATTTTCCCAACATGATATTGCTTATTTTAAAGCTCTAAATGTGATCTATCATCTGATTTGGGCTAGGAGGGAATAGAGGAAAACAAATTACAGAACAGTTCTCTATTAAATACTTTCCTAGTAAAATGCCACCTGGGTAGCTTTAGAAAGTACTACACTTCAAGAAGAAAAAAAAAAAAAAAAAAAGAAGGCTAACTTTATATTTAACCCATTAACTAACTTGTGTAATCATATAGTCCATTGCCGTTTAATCAGGACAGCTAATTGCCGTAGCTCAGAGGTTAGCTTAACCAGGTCACTACTCTTCCTGGGAATCAGCTTCATCAAATTCGTAAGATGGGCCTTAATCATCTAGATGATTCTAGTAGATGATGCATTCATCCAGTAGATGATGCATTTCTGATTCTGTATTGTAAAATACAGTTTTTTTTTTCAGGTTACTCTTCATTCTAAGAATTTTTAAGGAGTAAGCTTCACATTATAATTAGCAAGTAGTTATCCTGTAATTAAGGCAGACTTCATCTTCTGTAAACTACAATACTCCAATGGACAGAATTGGCTTTTCCACAACAGGCTGCCCAGTAAGCTGCCAGGATGACTTTTTGAAATAAATCCCCTGTTTAAAATCTTTCTGTGGCCTCCCCAGCACCTGTTGAATCAAGTCCACACTCCTTAATGTCCTATGAAACATGGTATCCTGGCTTCATCTGTCTGCCTTTACTTCATAAACCACTTTATACAAACTGTAACAGTTTATGCTGTAATTTAAAACAGGTAAAGTTCCTTAGTGGTCTCTGTTGAGTATAAAATATGAACGGATTATAGAACATAATCAGTTAAAAAGTTGTTGTATTTGAGCATCCCAGACTCAAATGTTAGCCTGTTTACTATCTAGAAAGTCACAAAGCCAATCAGCATTCCGTAAGTAGACAAACTCCTGCCAGTATCCATGAGATGAACCTGGAAGGTGAATAGAGTTTCTTCCCTTTGTCTAATTGTCTTGATAAGGTATTCTTGCAACTCACCTATCTTTAAATGTGGGTTTGTCTTTTCCAAAGATTTAACAGATATACAAGTTCATACAAGTTAAAAATCTACATGCCAAATGTTCTGTGTGCCAAGATACAGCGGTGAACAAATGTCCCTGTCCCCTGTGCTCATACTTTTTTAGAGGATATGGACTATACATCAATAAACGTGTCAGATCAAAGCTTAGAAGGTAAAAAGCAGCATAAGGAAGATAATGATGTTTCAGAAGTCAGCAAAGACTTCTCTGATAAGGTGGTATCTCCTTTGAACCTGAGAATAAGAAAGCAAGTTATGCAGGTATCTGGGGAAAGATCAGAGAACCGAGCAAAGGCTCTGAGTGGGAATGTGCTCGCTTAGGAGAGCAAGAAGGGAGCAGAGCACGGCTTGAGTGGTGTGGGCAAGTGAGAAGAGCAGATGAGAGATCCGAGAGAGTGTGGGGATGGGTTTGGGGTGAAAGTGCAGCATATCCTGTAGGACACCGTGGCAGTCAGTTGTAACCAAGGCACCCTATTAAGTGTCTTCCATAAGTTCTCTTCATAGCAATTCTAGGAAATAGGTAGCCTCTATTAAAAACAAACAACAACAACAAAAACAGATTAAACAAAAGTTCCAAACCTAGTAAGAGGTGGTACTGAAATTTGGCCTCATGGTCTACAGACTTCAAGTTATTTATCATCTTTACATGTTTCGTGTATGTGTATGTATTTCATAAATAAATCCATTTTAAGTTTCCTATTATGCAGGACTAATGCTGATGGACTTTGTTAAATGGTGAAACAATCTGGTTTCTGCCGAATAAGAATTTAAGACCTACTGCAAAGATAGGGTAGGCCCAGAAATGGAGATTTTAGCCACCTACGGAAGCAAGCTTGTAAGGTTTTCCTAGCAAGCTATTATCTACTGTAAAATTGATATCTAGCCACTAAAAACAGAAATAAAGTTGAACTTAGTTTTTAGTACGTCAATGAAATGGAGTCTAGTTAATCATGAATTTGCTGGGTGCATTTTTGAAACACACTGCCCATCTGTGCGTTACACTTTTTAGTGAGCCTCCAAAAATGCACTGGTGCAATATTTTTAGGCTCCTGTTTGAGTACACTCCTTCATTTTTAGGATATTTTGGCAAAGATAGACGTTACTATTGCTCTTAAGATGGTCTTAAAAGGAAAACGTGCACCAGCACAATTTTAAGAAATTATAATTAAACTGCTACTTATAACCTTCTTACCTTTCTAAATAAAATAGAATGTGTAAAATGAAAGCCCAAGTTCCTGGAGGATATTAAAAGTCTATTTAATGCACCAGTCATAAATTTTAAGTGGATCACTTGGAATTTATCTTGTGTGTTGTAAATATAGAAG
This sequence comes from Enhydra lutris kenyoni, assembly GCF_002288905.1. Lineage (NCBI taxonomy): Eukaryota > Metazoa > Chordata > Mammalia > Carnivora > Mustelidae > Enhydra > Enhydra lutris. The sequence continues at coordinate 41,868,341 of NW_019154099.1, read as the reverse complement.
TGCAGTGAACTACTACACTGTTCACTTACAGAATAATTGTTACATAACTAGCAATTTTCAGGTCTTCACCATGATAGGACTAATATACATACAAAACCATTTACTCTACATATGTATGCCCAATACCAAAAGAAACACATGGGTGAGCTACCACTTAACCACTACTATTTTAGTTTAATATAATCAAGATTGTTTACAATTTTCAAAATGTTTAACTGAAAATACTTCATAGGCAAGTACTAAACAAAGTAATTGTTTCCTTTCTTCCAGATAGCTGGTAAGGCGTTTCAAGAATTATGTTGAATTGACTGGATAAATCAAGGTAGAATGAGTGTTATCACTGGTACAGCATTTAGTCTCTACTGAAAAGAGCTAGAAGCATTTGATAGAACCTCAAAAGAAACCCAGGTATAGCAACAGTACCTTCAGCCACAAGGTGAACAGAAAGTATTACAGCTAACACTCGTAACTTCCTAAAAATACCACAGATGATAACTGATATTTGAAAGAAAATATGTTCAATATTTCTTCATTTTATTATTATTAATGGCAAATATTGGAGTACCAACAGTGAGACTGTGGCTCTGCCTTCTCATTTAATGCTACTGAGCTTCCGTGAAATAGTTCATCTTATTCTGAGGAAATGGAAGCTCAACAAGTTCAACTTGCCCTCACTTATTAGTCTGCTCAGGACACTGTAACAAGAACTGCTTAAGACTGGGTGGCTTAAGTTTTCTCTGTTCTGGAGGCTAGAAGTGTCAGGTAAGTCAAGCAGAGAGTCAATTATCATATGGTTTCACTTATTTGTGGAGCATAAGGAATAGCATGGAGGACATTAGGAAAAGGAAAGGAAAAAATGAAGGGGGGCGGATCAGAGGGGGAGACAAACTATGAGTGACTATGGATTCTGGGAAACAAACTGAGGGTTTTAGAGGAGAAGGGGTAGAAGGATGATGTGATGGATATTACGGAGGGCATGTATTGCATGGAGCACTGGGTGTTATGTGCAAACCATGAATCATGGAACACTATTATCAAAAACTAATGACATACTGTATAGTGACTAACATAACATAGAAAAAAAAAAAAAAAAAAAAAAAACTGTTCTGGCCAATTTGGTTTCTGGTGAAAATTCTCTTCTTGTCTTGAAATAGGCAGCCTCACCAGGACCTGTGCATGGCCTTCTTTAGTTATGTTTTGGGACAGCTCTCTAGCGCCTCTTCCTCTAAGAAGATTCTATTGCATCAGGCCCCACCTTAAAACCTTATTAAACCTTAATGTTTTTAGAGGCTCCATCTCCAAATACAGCTGCCCTTGGGGTCTGGACTTCAACTATGAATCTGGGGGAAGATCACAAACATTCAGTCCATAACACCCTAGTTACCCAACTAGTAAATATATATTTCCTTTTAATACTTAAATATAAAAGGTACTACATTTTAATGTTAATATTTCATTGGAGACTTAGATTAAGTGAAACTGCTTTAAAAGAGCCACAGGGATAACTAGTATAAGAACTGACTGGTAAGCCTTTAACTAAACTATAAAACACTCAATCATTGAACCACAGTTAGATAGGGTACCATAAATTGCTATAAATATCCCTAGTACTCAAGTAAAGCATTAATACAGGAAAGAAAGGCAAGATTCAAGCCTGTAGAGATCAGACTGCATTTTAAGTCCCAGGGAACTAGACTGTGAGATTAAGAGTGTAACATACAAATCCTAATACATGAGCTATGAGATTAGCATACAAATTCTGGAAGGGGAGGCTGACTCACTACTTGGATTTAAGACAACTGAATCAGGGTAGAAGTGGTAGGAAGGATGGAGCATAACCCTCAATGGAAAGGGAAAGAATAATCTTGACAAGAGAACAGGTAAAAAGTAAATTTCCCCAATATCAACCTGCTTCTTGAATATGGGAAATAGGCACGTTTTGCAGGTTGAAAGTTGTAGGAAGGATTTAACAACAGGTTAGAGTAGGATAGTATGCATATGAACTCTACAGTTTCTAGATTCTTCCAGACAGGTTGTAATTCAGAGCTTTCAGGTTCCCTTAAAGACCATGAAGAGCATCTTAGGATTTCTCCTTGAGCATTATCACCCAGACACCCAAACTGGGTTACATTCATACAAATACCTTAACACAAAATGGGTCTTGGAGTGGACAAGTGAACATGTCAAAACCCACACCAGGTTAATCCTTAACGCTGACTTGGCCAAATAACAGATGCCCTACATATGGGCTGGAAATGATCATTTAATATGAGTTGAAATGAATATTAGCGTAGCAGAACATAGCCCAATAAGAGTTATGATTTCTAGACAGACTTCTAAAAACTAGAACTAAATAAATGTTAAGAGTAGCAATCCAGAATTAAAGCTTCAAATGGTCTTGAAACCTCTCTTGCATACTCTTTAAAATCCATTATCACCTATATCTTGATGCTTCCTCATTTTGATCTAGCCAAGTGTTTTCTACAAGAAACCAACGATTCTAGTGACCGGCTATAATCACCCTACATGAGACACTTGATTTTTGTAAGGTGGTTTCTGTATTTACTGATACAAGTATTGAACACTCTTGAAAGTGCGTTTTGGGTATAAACTAGAGGCCCTAGGAGCTCAGAGTTTAAAACAAAAAAACTCAATTTAGATAGGAATACTGAAAAACAAAAATAGGGCAGATCTCTATAAAGCAAAGGAACAAATACAACCCTGTCAGATACAAACTTTTGGAAGGCCTAACAAAAGGCTCACGAATTGTTTTAAGGTATGTAGCATCCTACGCATGCTCTTAGACACTGTAGAAGTTCTAGGCTAGTTAACATTTTAAGCAGTCTCACCTTTTTTATTTGCTTGAAAATAGTTTTCGGGAGCAAAGACCTGTCTTCCCCACACACTGGAATTCAACCAAAAAAAAGTTTAATAAGAGGCATAATATTAAATGCCAATGTAACCTTTGAAATACTAAGAATCATCTTTGCTAAGAAGACACAATATGCCTTTAAAATTAAGTCAAAGCAGACACGCCAATCACATTTACTCAAATTATCCCAGTGTAAGATAAACATTCGGTTAAGAGAACTCTACATGCCTATTCAGTGATTTGCAATCTCAGGCTTATACTGGACTAAAAATAAGTTACGTAGTCCATGTTTTCCCACAAAATTTTAACAGTGAGCTAATGCATTACTTCTTTCAAATATTGTTGTAGGGTTTTTAAATTTTTTTAATTTAAATTCAATTTAGTTAACATATACTGTATTATTAGTTTCAGGGGGAGAATTTAGTGATTCCTCAGCTCATATAAAATCCAATGTTCATTACACGAAGTGACCTCCCTAATGCCCATCACCCAATTACCCAATCCTCCACCTCACGCCCCTCTAGCAACTCTTAGTTTCCTGTAGTTAAGAGTCTCTTATGGTTTGCTTCCCTCTCAGTTTTCATCTTATTTTTTACTTCTCTTCCCGTATGTTCATCTGTTTTCTTAAATTCCATGTGGGAGTGGAATCATATGGTCCTTTTCTTTCTCTGACTGACTTGTTTTACTTAGCCTAATCCCCTCTAGTTCCATTTTTATAGGTTCAAATTATTTAACTGCTTCAGATTGCCTCAACACAATTCATTCAATATTTCTCATTGTCATCTACTAAAATACATCTTAGAAATGTTAACCCACTGGTCAACACAATTCATTCAATATCTCTTATATATTGCCATCTACTGAAACACATCTTAGAAACATTACCCAGTGATCAGTTTTACCCCCATAAAATAAATGGGTATGTATGGGGACATTTTTGGTTGTTACAAGTATTGGCTGGTGATGAGTGAGGAAGGTGGAAGTGCTACTAACATCTGGTGGGAGATAAGAGAGGGATACTATTAAACATCCCACAAACAGCCCTCCCCAAACAAAGAAAGTACCAATGATGCTGAGCTTTAGAAAACCTGGGTTAACACTGGAATTATGCTAATGCAGCAGGCACAGAGCTAATTACTACAAATATAAAGAACATGGATTTTGGAGTTCCAGGGACTGGCTTCCATCCTTGGCTCCATTATTTACTAACAATGCAATCTTAGGCAAATTGCCTAACTGCTCGGTTGCAAAACCATTAATTCCATCTCAGTTATTGTGAGGAACATAGGAGGTACTACATGCAAAGCTGCTAGGACAGCGACCAGGAATCAACAGATGTAGAATCAAAAGGTAACTGTCACAGTAAGGAGGAGCCCAAGGAGACAGTCCCTTGGATGGGATCCTGGAACAGAAGGAGCTTAGGTAAAGGCTGAAAAAAAATCTAAGTTATAGACTTCAGTTAATAATCATATAGCAGTATTAGTTTATTCTGATGTACCCCACTAATGTAAGATGTTAATAAAGAATATGTACTAATTTCATGTTTCCTAATTCTCAGTCTATACTGAAATTTTAAAATGGAAAGGCAAGTAAGGTATTTCCTTCTTCTGATTGACGGTGTCTTCACCCTCAAGAAATTTTCCCTTTACGTACTCCTACTATCAAGATGAGGTCACACTCCAAACAGTATTTAACCAACTAGAGATGATCAGAAGGAGATAAGATGTGATACATAACAGAGCTTTAAACTCTCTCAAAAGCTAAGTCCTACAACATTTAAGATAGAAGAATTTATAGACTATTTCCCAAAAGAGGTTTTAAAACATTACAGAACTGTCAAGGTAAATAAAAAGGGCTACATTACTCATCAGTAACCAAAACCTCATGAAAAATAAATATAAAAGGTGTGTTATATTTGTTAAAACTGAATTCCTTGACTGAGTCAGGGAAAAACCTTCCTAGACTACTATCCCAAGACTGCAACACATTTACTAGATACTGTTTTGCTATCTCAAATTTCATTTTTCTTTATCGCATTAGAGAGTTCATGCTGAAGACACACTGTCTCTGAAGACCAGGCTACAGACAGGTAAAATAAATAAATCTTTTTCTCAAAACATTTAAAAATTATGTTAGTAAAGTATTGGTCCCTACTCTAAGTCAGATTAAGGAGAGAACACATGTGATGTACTATGAATTCGCCTAGTATCACTTTTTCAGGGAGCTCAAAGAATTAGGTGACAATATAAAGGGAGAACATACACTTTCTTATTGTATTTGTCTACATTTAAAAACCAGTGTCTGAGAAGGGAGTTGGGGGAAATTGGAAGGGGAGGTGAACTATGAGAGACTATGGACTCTGAAAAACAATCTGGGGGGTTTGAAGGGGCTGGGGGTGGGAGGTTGGGGGAACCAGGTGGTGGGTATTAGAGAGGGCACAGATTGCATGGAGCACTGGGTGTGGTGCAAAAACAATGAATACTGTTATGCTGAAAATTAAAAAATAAATAAATAAAAATAAAGAGAGACTATTCCCAATAAATAAATAAATAAAAACCAGTGTCTGAAGTACTGGCTGAAGGCTGGCTTATAGACCTTATTTCGCATTGCTTTTATGTAAGTCAGGTCCCTAATCCTTGTAGCCCCTTTGAAGAAGGCTTACAAAAAGAGCAGCAAAAGTACAAAGCCGCTTGCTGGAGTGCTCAGGAAAAAAAAAAAAAAAGTGATAGGGGTTTTGAGTCAAATTGTGTCAGTGCCAAAATTGGTGGAATCCTAACCCAGGCGCTTGGTGTTTGAAATTAGGATTTCTGCTGACATGATCACTTTAAAGTGAGGTCATTGCAATGGGCCCTAATTCAATAGGGCTAATGTCCTTACTACAAACACAGAGAAGAAAGCCACATGACAACTGAGCAGACATTGGAAGCACACAGGTACCAGTGAAGGAATGCCAAGGCTTGCCAACAACCACCAGAAGCTAGGAGGCGACAGCTAAGGCTTCCCTTGAGCCTTCAGAGGTAGTGAAGGCCTGCTGACTCCTTGATTACAGACTGCTGGTTGCCGGCTCTGAGACAGAAGTCTGTTGTTTGAAGCCACTTCGTTAGTGTCACTCTGGCAGCCCTAGGAACCTAACGCAGTGAGAAAGCCATAACTATGTCACTAGGACTATAGAGGCAGCCAAATATGGAGGCGGGATTAACTAATGCCAGTGGGTAAGGAATCCAACTGTAGTAGGTAAAACAAGGGAGAAACACAGTGAGCCCCACTGTACCCGGTGTGCAGAGGAGAGTGGTCTTTTCCTTGGGTTCATATCTACATGCCAATGCTGCCACTCCTTCAAGATTAACTTGATTTCAAAATACATTCTTTTATAGCACCTAGGAACCTAGTCACAAATATCCACAGCCTAGAATTTGTATTTCAGCTGTAAAGACAGGTGCCATGTTTTCCCTTCAGGTAAAATCCAGCAATTTCTTTCACTCACAAAATGAACTTGGAGACATCAAGAGTGTTCCTCATTATCACATGAAAGGTTTTGAATTCTTAAGTATTAAAGTATATCCCTTTATTCCCCCAAAACATAAGACAGGCAAAATTCTAAATTTTAAATCATGTGCTTATCCTCAATGGTTCAAATGGGAAAAGGGGTCATTATTAAGAATCTTTCTTAAGTATAAATCGTGGTCCTCTTTCAAAATTTGTTAGCATTTTGAAGATTAATAAGAGCACAAGTTAGTACAAATACAAGACTGGGGCCACCAATATGCTCCCACTCCTCCTAAGCCTTTCACTAATCACTGTCACCTAGAGGAAGGAGTAACAGTTTAACTTGTGGGCATTTTACAAATGAAAGAGTGTTATTAAATGGAGAACCTAATTCCTAGATCACCCCAAACTGCAGCCCTGGAAAGGGGGAAGAGTTGCAATTTATTTAAAAGAGAAAGAGCCAACTCTTACCTGAATATCTTAAGCCCTATTGAGTGGGAAACCTATTTAGAGAGGTGGCTACCCGACTGGGCTCACTCAAGGGGCTATGTGTTCAGGCTCACAGAAATCCCAGATGTGGAAATGCTGAGGCATACAAACCAGAGATAAGGGGATATAATGAGACTAACAAGACTACCTCCTTTGTCTTAAAACTCAGAGAAGAGGTCTCTCTATACCAGCTACAGCTGGACTACTGAAAATTACCAAACTTTAAAGAAAAAGTAAGCTTAGTGCTATCAGTGGTAAAGATGTTAAGAAGATTTAAGTTTCCCAGTCAGTTCTCAATAAAAGACTTCCAGTGAAAGCCCTCAGTGGCAAGCCATTCAGGACCCCTCGCACTCTAGAGAGCCTTTTTCCTTCCTTTCTGTTCTCACCTTCACTTAATAAACTTTTTCAGTTCGCCCGTGTGTGTCTGAGAGATTCATTCTTTGGCTCCATGAGACAAGAACCCTGCAATCCTGTAACACCATGACCTACCTATTTATGGAATTGCTAGAATCAAGATTTTAGAACTAACCCTCCAATCCCATTCACCAGTTTGCACATTCGAAGAAATGAAGCCACTAGGCGAAATGCCCTAAAATGTAACATTTAGTGGGGTGGCAGAATCTACCAACTTCTCTCCTAATGTCCTGTTGGTATTAAAAAGTCAAAAACTGTTATTTGTTAAAATATTGCTTACTCACAGTAAGTGCAACTAATTTTTTTTTTAAGATTTTATTTATTTATTTATTTGACAGAGAGAGAGAGAGAGAGATCACAAGCAGGCAGAGCAGGCAGAGAGAGAGGGGGAAGCAGGCTCCCTGCCAAGCAGAGAGCCCCATGCGGGGCTCGATCCCAGGTCTCTGAGATCATGACCCCAGCCGAAGGCAGAGGCTTTAACCCACTGAGCCACCCAGGCCCCCCTAAGTGCAACTAATGTTTTATGCCAAGTTCCTGACTCTGGAACTTACAGGACAAGCTTCTCATCCTCCCTAGGAAGAAGAGCCTGGGAAAGGAGTTTGATCCCTGAATCCTACCGATCTGGAAAAAAAGATGGGACAAGAGCAGCACTGGGTCCCTGGCCATGCTGGGGAGCCAACGCTTATTACTAAGACGGGGGCAAAGAGCTCTACAAATTCCAGATATCATCACACCTATCACAAGTAATGTTGCAGGACTATGCAAGACCCTGGCACACAAGTGTGCGCAGAAACAAACGCGCGAAGCTGGAGCAACAAGCTTTAGCAAAAGCCGGGCCATGAGAGCAATTCAGCAGCGGGAAAGGGAAGCCAGGCACGTACACCACAGAGACACCAGCCGACTGGTCGCCACTTAGGGCTTCCAGAAGTGCCAGGGCAGCCTCCTCGCCATGGGTGCCCAGGTCCTGCGGGCGCAGACACGTCCCCACTCCGCCACCCACCCACCCCCGCGAGGGAGCCCCAGGGCCTTGGCAGGGTTCGCCAGTACCTACCCGCGCGCGGGCCTCTGCGCTGGATCTTGGACTGGGTCATGGAAGGGCGACGTCAGCGTGACCACCATCTCGGAGCCCTGGTCAGGGCTATGCCAACTCCTCAGACCGTGGCACTGCGGCTTCAGCGTTTCTTTTCCTTTTCTTTCCCCGGACCCCACTCAGGCTGCTAGTGAATACTCCTCCGGGGAGTGGCTCCCACCACACCCTGGCCCTGCCCACGGGCTGTACTGGGAGATCCTGGAGCAGGGGGAGGGGACGTCGTATCACGTGCGTGGACGTGAGGCGCGCCAGGTCTTTGTCTCTGGGCTGCCAAGTGGGGCCAGCCAGGGTTAAGGGCGGATGCGGGGTGCCTTGGACTGACACCATTAGAACAAGCAGCCAGGAGAAAGTACTTCATAGGGCCCGCACCAACCTGCCCTGCATTCCCCGGATGACCATGACCACCCAAGCTCAGGGGTAAGTCCTCAGCCAACTCGGACCCGGTGGGTTCAAACACCGTAATTAACTCTGGGACTGGCCAAACTACCTAAGCATAATTGGGGGGGCGGGGTGTGTACTGGTTGAACTCCTTCATGGTTCTGTGCCTCAGTATCCTCTCCTGGTGATGTGAAGGTAATATTAGTTCCCATTAATAAAATCTTTTGTAAGGTTTACACAAACTAACCAGTATTTAGGCATTGGGCCTGGAACATGAGTGCTTAAATATGGTCATAATAATAAATGTTCTTATTTTTTCACATAGTCCTTCCTGTAAAGAACAAATAAATCCTCATCAGGCCCACAGTGGCAATATCTAGAGGTCCCAGTCCGCAGGGCCATAAACCACCACAGGGCTGGCTACTAAGGCTATCTGTGTGGTCTCCCAAAGGAGATGGTTCTGGGGGACAGCTGAGAGTAAGGGAAGCAGGTAAAATTGTAGGCAGGGAGTCCAGGCTATAGATCCATTGCGTGAGCAGGACAACCAGAAATAGGAATTCTCTCTATGAGGATCTGAGAGACCAATATGTAGGTATAAGAGACCCATAATCTACTTGCAAGAGTCTTGGTTGCCCATTTTTTCAAGCTTGAGAATTTTGCAGTCATTTTTAAATACACATAGTATAATACATTTTTCTTTCTTTCTTTCTTTTTTTTTTTTTTTTAAAGAGTGATGCTACTGTGATTCAGTTACAGGTTAGAAAGAAGTTCAAGTGGAAGCTCATTATTTATCTTGTGGGTAAAATCTTCTATATGTGGTTGTTTCATAGAATACATATTAAAAAGCTGTGACCTCAGAGACATGGTAGTGGAGGGGACAGAAATAGCTGCTCCTAACACTGAAAAGTTTGTCAACTAGTAGTTCCTTTAAAAAAAAAAAAAAGTATTCATTTCTTCTGGCGGTAGTAAAACATGACCTTGCTTCTTGCCAGAAATTTTCTTCATATTATGTGGTTGACTATTGCTTCCAGAGATAAGATAGAACTTAGGACCAGTTTCAATCACCCAACAGACCATTCGCTTTAGTCTTTTCCATGCTGCATAACTGAATGAATACATGGTCTATCCTCACTATATAGGAGGAAAAAAAGCTCATCCTATTTCTGAAAACAGATCTTGACAAACAATGATATTGGGTCTTTTGAAAAAGCAGGCGTCTTGTCAGTTGAGGCTGCTATGACAAAATGGCACAGACCGGGTGGCTTAAAAACAACTAAAATGTACTTCTCACAGTTCAAAAGGCGGGAAGACCAACATCATGGCACTGGCCTGGTTAGGTGATGACCCTTTTCTGAACTGCAGACTTCCTGTTTAAAGTTCACATGGCAAAAAGGGCTTGGGATTTCTGCTGGATCCTATTTATACGAGCACTAATCCCATTCATCAGATCAGAGCCCAAAGGCCCCACTCCCTAACACCATCATATCAGTCATTAGGATTTCACCATATGAATTGTGGGGGACACAAATATTCAGACCATGACAGCAGGTGACCTTGATGACCATTTTGATAGTTTATATAACACTTCAAAGGATTTTTCACCAGCTTGTGTTGTATTTGTCTTCCCTATTTGTATTCCCTATTTGTAACACTGTAGTTCTTTTCTACCTATCCACACTCTAAGCAATTCAGGGGGCTTAGGCAATTCCCATATCTTACCTATAACACTGGACAGACTTCTTTCAGGTTACCTTCATAAATTCTTTCTCTGACCACCAATGGTACTTAACAGGTATATTACTCTTCAGACACATGTCATATTTTTTTAAATAGTAGACTTTATTTTAAGAAATTTTAGTTTTACAGAAAAACTAAGCAGAAAGGCCAGAGTTGCCATAGGTCACCTCCCCTCCTCCTTCATAGATTCCCTTATAATTGATATCTTGTGTTACTGTGGTATACTTGTTATAATTGGTGAATTATTATATATATTATATATATATTATATATATTATATATATATTTTTATTAACTAAAGCCCATAGTTTATATTAAGGATTCACAATTAGTCTTGTATAGATCCATGAATCTTGACAAATGGATAATAGCATATATCCAACATTATAGTATTATACAGAAAAGTTTCACTATCCTAAAAGTATTCATCCCTTCCTTCCTCTACCCAAACCCTGGTAACCACTGATTTTTAAAATTTTTTCTATAGTGTTGACTTGCCCATGAGGTCATACAGTTAGAATTATATATTATGTAGCCTTTAAGATTGGCTTCTATCACTTAATAGTATGCATTTAAAGTTCCTCCATGTCTTTTCATAGCTCAATAGTTCATTTCTTTTTCGTATTGAATAATACTCCCTTGCATAGATATATCACAGTTTCTTTATCCATTCACCTTCTGAAGGACATCTTGGTTACTTCTAAGTTTGGTAATTATAAATATATATGTAGGTTTTATCTGGCCATAATTTTTCAGCTCTGGTGGGTGAAAACACAACTGTTGGGCCATATAGTAAGATTGTTTACCTTTGGGGTGCCTGAGTGGCTCAGTGGGTTAGACCTCTGCCTTCGGCTCAGGTCATGGTCCCAGGGTCCTGGATCGAGCCCCACATCGGGCTTTCTGCTCAGCAGGGGGCTTGCTCCCCCCCCCCACCCTGTCTGCCTCTCTGCCTACTTATGATCTCCCTCTCTCTCTCTCTCTGTCAAATAAATAAGTAAAATCTTTAAAAATAAATAAACATGTTTCCTTAAAAAAAAAAAAAAGGTGGTTTACCTTTATAAGAAACTGAATTACTGTCTTCCAAAAGGACTGTTCCGTTGTGCCTCTCTACCGGCAGTGAATGATAATTCCTACAGCTCCACATTGTCACCAGCATTTAGTGTTATCAGTGTTTTGTATTCTAGTCATTCTTATAGATGTGTAATGCTATCGAGTAGTTTTAATTTGCCATTCTTTAACGACATAAAGTCGAGTATCTTTTCATTTGCTTTTTTTTCTGTGTATCTTCTTTGAAAAGAAATTTGCTTTGATCTTTTGCCCTTTTCCTGTTGGGCTATTGGTGTTCTTACTGAGTTTTAAGAATTCTCTGTATAATTTGGATACAAGTCCTTTATCAGTTGTGTATTTTCAAATAGTTTTTCTCAATGAATGACTTGGCTTTTCATTCTCTTAACACTATCCTTCACAGAGCAGAAACTTTACATTTTAACAAAGTCCCAATTTTTTTCCCCACTTGATATTATATGCAAACCCAAAATAATTTAGATTTTCTCCTGTACTATATCCTGGAAGTTTTTAAATTTTGCATTTTAAATGTATGCCTATAATCCACTTTGAGCGATTTTTTTAAAGACAGGTGTGTTTTCTATGTCTGTATTCATTGTTCTCCATGTAGTCATTACAGTACCACTGAAAAACTATTCTTTCTCTGTTGAATTGTCTTTGCTTCATAGCAATTTTTGTGTGGGTCTAATTATGGTCCATTCCATTCATTCCATTGGTCTATTTCTCTGTTCTTTTGTCAATACCACACTATCTTGACTAATGTAGCTTTATGATAAGTCTTCAATTTCTCTGAAGTGCCAGGGAACAGATAAAGCAGAGCTTTGTAGACCATAATGAAGAGCTGGAATTTTATTTTTAAAAATGAAGTAAAGCCATTTAAGAGATTTAAGTGGAAAATGTCATGACCTCATTTATTTGTTTATGTTCTTATTTATCATTAAAAAAAAGGAAGCCTGGGTGGTTCAGTTGGTTAAGCGACTGCCTTCCACTCAGGTCATGATCCTGGGGTCCTGGGATCTAGTCCCACATCGGTCTCCCTGCTTAGCGGGGAGCCTGCTTCTCCCTCTCCCTCTGCTGCTCCCTGCTTGGACTCTCCCTCTATCCTCTCTCTCTTTGTCAAATAAATAAATAAAATCTTTAAAAAAAAATTACCCTGGATAATGTTTGGAGAATGGGTAGTTGAGCCAAGAATTTAGAATCAGACTGGTTAGGAGGCTTTGAAGCAAGTGAAAACTCCTAGAAGAGTCAGATGTCAGATTAGCTAGAAATGAATATCTCCTTTCACATTTCTTCCTGATTCAATAAGCATGGAGTCTGAACTGAAAATAGGAGTTGTGCAGAAAAGATGTGTTCATGAATTCAAGGATCCAAAGGTAAAATTGACAGGCTCTGATAGTGTAATATTAAGAGGGAGATGTCAGGCTTAGATCATCTCTAATAGCCTGTAGTTTAACAAACCATGTGCTCCCATTTTTGGTGCATTTTACAAGGTGCTTAAGCATAAAGAAATGATCTGAGGTTAGTTGAGGAAGATGAGCATAATTAAATGGCCATTTTGTTCAGGTGTATCCTAAAAGATATTTACTGCTTTTTGAATCAGATGTATAATTAGTTTCTTACTTATGTGTTTGATAGGCCCATCTGCCTATCTAGGAAATTGAGTGTGGAATGTGATTTCCTAAATTGAAAGCTAAATTTACCTCCTTATGTGTTAGGATAGGTTCTTTATCTACCCTTTCCATATTGCCTACCCCCTACTCTTTCCCTACAGTATTTTTACTAACATAATTTTACCACAGTTAAAATCATACAACAAGTTGAACAAAACATGAGACTAAAATATGAAAGATTAATTTTTTCAAAAGGAAAAGAAACAATAGATTGTTTCTTAAAGATGCAGGCTTGGAAACTGTAGTGTTTGTGTTTGAATATCAGCTCCACCAACTGACTGTTGACCTGGATGCTTTTATTTTCATTTATCTTCTTATACATCAGTTTCTTCATGTCTACAATGGAAATAAAACTAAACAGCTTCATCCTAATGTTGTTTTGAGAAATAAAACCGTTCTACAAATCTCAGTCTTCTTTATGCCCAGGAAGGATGGGAAACTGATTATAGGTAAGCTCTAGAAATGTATTCCACAGCACATGATGCAGAGGTACCTTTAAATAGGATGGATTTGAGGGGGGGGAATAAATAGGATGGATTTAACAACGATACTAAAGGCAATAGGGATTCTTGCTTAAGGGAGGATGGATGCAACATTTGGTATGCATGATGCCATCCACATCCTATTAAGTAATGACTTACATGCAGATGTTCTGGAGTTCTTGGAATCATCAAGGCTCTACTGATTTTAAGTCTAACCCATCTGGCCACAATTTCCCCAACCCCACAAAACTGTTGCCCAGAATCTCCAGACCCCTTTAACTAAATTTAACAGAAAACAGGTAAAGGGACAAGTTCAAAGAGAAGGAGACCCATGCCATATGGATTTCAAAAGGCTTTCATTCCTTAGGCTTAATATGAATAGGAGGTGACACATCATTCATCTAAATGACCTGATGGCATTGGGCCTGGAGACTTGTGGAAAAACAGCTACTCACATAGAGGAACTATGCGCCTACACTTTTTGGAGTATTTCATGGAAGTGATGGAAGTAATACTTTGGTTCCCTGGGCTCTTCAGTACTGACCAGAGTAGCTGAAATTCCAGTCATTTCATGATATTTCATGATATTGTCTAGTATTTTCTTCAGCTGGCTAGAGAGCAGTACTTGGCCTCAGTTGTGACCTTTATATAGAAGCCTGGAGACAAAAGAAGCAGTCCTTGAGTCTCACTCACCTGCAGCTCCCTACTCTCTGGATGAGGAGGCATGTGTTGGGAGGTGAGGGTAACTTTGCCTATAATTTTTCCTAAAGGCTAGGATGGGAAGAAATTATCAAAACAAAATCCACAAGGCATTCTTCCTCCATGAGTTAGAGAAACATTACATAGACTATAAAGGACTATTTTTGGAGGAATTTCTGTATTTCTGGAGGAATTCTACAAATATTTCCCTATGATGATAAGATTGTTTTAGGAATGATAACAGTAACACAGCAAAATTATTGGACAATGGCAATACATCCAAATTCTGGAGTCCTTTTCCATCCATGTTCAATACTTGTATCAGTTTGCTAAGTCTGTCATAACAAAGTACCACAGACAGGGTGGCCTAAATTTATTTTTCTTGCAGTTCTAAAGGCTAGAAGTCTAAGATCGAGTTGTTGGCAGGTTTGTTCCTTCTGAGACCTTTCTCCCTGGCTGGCAGACAACCACATTATCACTGGGTCCTCAAATGGACTTTACTTTGTATATGTATGCCTCCTGGTGTTTTTTCTTTGCTAATAAGGACACAAATTATAACGGATTAGGGCCCCACCAATATGACTCAATTTAACATTAATTACCTTATCTTTAAAGCACTATCTCCAATATAGTTACATTCTGTAGTACTTGGAATTAGATCTTCAACTTAGGAATTTTGGGGAGACATATTTCAGCCCATTACCCTACCTAAAGACCATGCCAGCTTGATATGGTGCAGCTATCCTTGCATTGACCAAGGAACATATTGCCAACAACCATCCGTAACAGTGAGACTTATCCCTAGAAAAATAGCTTTTATTGCCCTGGTAGGAAAGCTGAAGGCTAAATCTTCAGTGACTTCAAGCTTTAAGAGTAATGGCAGCCTTGGGGCACCTGGGTGGCTCAGTGGGTTAAGCCTCTGCCTTCAGCTCAGGTCATGATCTCAGGGTCCTGGGATCAAGCCCCGCATCGGGCTCTCTGCTTGGCGGGGAGTCTGCTTCCCCCCTCTCTCTGTCTGCCTGCCTCTCTGCCTACTGTGATCTCTCTCTCTCTGTCAAATAAATAAAATCTTTAAAAAAAAAAAAAAAGAGTAATGGCAGCCTAGAGTTTAGAAAACTGGAAACATTTTGGTGGGTGTTCCTCAGAAGCCTTACCTAGATTGATAATTTAGAGAAGTATAGGTACAGTTAAGATGTGCTTAACTAAGTACTCCTTAGTCTTCTTGTGGCTCTCATCTTTCCATCTGAGTCTTGTTAGTATCTCTGGTTTTATTCCAGAAATCTTAAAGCATGTTTCTGACCAACTTGAATAAAGATCCACAGGAACTGTATGCTAAGTATATCTATTTGAAATGAAACAGCAAAACGAAATGACAGTAAGAATAATTCTCACATTTTGCTGCTTGTTCAGAGTCTTCTAAGAAAGATACATATTTACCAAGTCATAACAATAATAGATAGCATTTGTTAAGTAACTACCTTGTGTAAGGGTTTTTTCAAGATTTTTACAAGTATTGTCTTTACAACAGCACTGTGCTTTAGATTGTCTTATTATCTTCATTTTATGATGAGAAAATTGTGTAGGAGAGATATTTTAAAACTTGCCCAAGTGTAAAAAGCTAACAAGAGGTAGGGTTGTAATTACGATTCAGTCAGATTGGTTAAGAGTCATCATGAGCTCTTTGTGCCTCCTTCCTGATTACAAAAGAAGACATATTTATGTTTAAGTTTTTCTCTTTTAGTTAAATACTAATTACACAAAATGGACTTACAAAAAGAAGCAAGGAAAGGGAACCTGCCCTAAACACCTCTGAATGTTTAGTACTGGGTTTAAGAGACTGAAAATTTTGAAATACAAATACATATTCATGAAAAAAGCTTAAAATTTGCCATTTTGGATGCCTGGGTTGAAATATGCTTTGAAAACTGGGGGAAAAATTGAAGATCTTAAACCAAAGAAATACTGAGGAAATATCTCTATAAAATATAAAGAACACAGGTATATTTGTACTTCCCCCTAGGACCCTCTTGTTCTATGGTTATTACTTTAATCTAAAACACCTTCTTCCCCAGCACACATGTAATGTCAATCAATATGGCTTCCCCTGCCACCAGGGGAATTCCAGCAGAACTGATTTCACAATTCCAGTTTTGTGTTTTGTTTTTTTTTTAATCTTTCTAGTGATTGGCACAGACTGATTTGTGCTAAATGAATGTTCAGAGGTCATTTTAAATAAGTCTTCCATTTCTAAAAAAACAAACAAACAAACAATAAAAACAAACCAAATGCATCAATGTACAAATCTATGTAGTGAAAACATTTACTCATGCTCACATAATCTCATCTTTAAAGCAAACTCCCCAGGGTTACTTTCTTTTCTGCACTTGGATTGAATTCATGACCGTTAATGACTGCATCATATTTAAAAGGAGACAGTGCAATGTAAGCTACCTGAATTCTAAAAAGATCATCAAAAACTGGAAATTTTTATTACTGATAGACCTGCTATTCATATAGCAAAGAAAATCTTTTTTTATATATTTTAAAATTAAAAACATTAAAAGTGAATCATAGTATTTATTTTTATGTTTGTTTTCAGCAAACTCATATAGAAGAAACACTGAACCACGTGTGTGAACCACGTGTGTGAGAGTAGAAAAAATAAGCACTAGGCTAAGAACGTAAAGAGAAACCCTTAGGAGACATGAGAACATGCAATAGCTAGAACTAGAAATCATCTTAGAACTAGAAAAGACTTTGAAATCCTCTTGAGTATATGTCTTTCAGTGCTATTTCCTATTGTTTTGATTTTTATTGTTGAAGTGTTCAGTTGATCCAGGTAAAAAACACACCTGAGTAACCTGTTATGTCATGTACAAATTGAACTGGCATGACAACATGGTTTTAGAAATCCTCAGTAAAATTATTTTGTGTTGCCAGCTAGTACATTGCTGATCTGCTCACATTCTGTAGTTGCATTATAATTCCCTCATGTGTTTAATAAGGCAACTAATATGATTTGTAAGGCCTTAGTCACTAACATCTATTCTCCAATCTTCTTAAATTCAAGTGTGTCATTTTACATGAGACTGCTTTCTGTAAATAATATGTTTAGCAGAGCCAGGGTAGACACAGCCCACTGGATACAAACAATGTAGCATTACTGCTATAGGCTAATATTTATTTTTCTTTTTATATATGGGTTTTGATTAATCTTTTGTTTTTATTTTTCCCATGACTTGCCCCTCTTCCCTTCCTGAGCCCTCCTCTGTATTAAAAAGTTACCATCCTTTCCCTTGGATAAATTTTATGTGATACTATATAATATGGCATGGATACACTATAATTTAGTCTTTTACTTATTTACTGGCTTTCATCTTTACTTATTTTTCTTTATTATGAATACGTATTCATTAAATATCTTTTTTAAAAAGCCTATATCTATTTGTACTTAATTTTAGGACTTGAGACTTTACACTTCTTCGAAGCTACCACAAACCCAAAATATTTATCTGGCCATTTACAGAAAAATTTTAGTAACTCTTGTTTAGAATCTCATAGTTGGGTTTTTAAAAAGATCACTTTCTCCTTTCATTCTTAAAGTGAAATTTGTGATGAAATTATGTTTTTAAGCCCCAGAATGGCTTTTTTTGGAGGACTGAGTGGGGTTCTTGTTATTTTTAGTCATTGCTGGTGTGTGTGTGGTGTGTGAGAGAGAGATAGAGAGAAAGAGAGAGAAGTTTTTGGTTTTATACAGCTCACTGGTCTCCTTAGGTACTCTTTGTATGTTTTATTTTGTTTTGTTTTTACTCAGTTCTCATTAAACAGTTCAGTTTCACTAAGTGTATGTTCTGATTATTCTACCTGATTACCCTTTCTCTAGCTGGTGGGCCTCCTTTTGTGGCCTATTATCTATCTTCTAGGTTCCTAGAAACTCAGGTTTGTTTGTAAGAGGGCCTTCTCACTGTTGAAACCCTGAAAGTACGGAGATGAGAGAGTCTGGTTCTATAAGCTTGCATCATGGGTCAGGCTGTCACCACTCTGCTGAGTCCCCTGAAGGAAACCTCACTGTTCTCCAAAATCCCCATGTTCTTGCAGTGGCAAAACAGGAAAGTCTGAGCCTGCAAGCTCAACAACAATTTATACTTTCTTTTTTTAAATGAGATGTTAAGGTGAAGGAATAGTTACATATATTCCTTCACTTCAGCCTGGGGAGCCAAAGGTCAAAGTCTTTGTTGAATACCATCTTCCAGCCCATTTCCAGTACCTGGAAGATATTCTCCACCAGTTTTACCGATGCTTCAGCTGCGTGCAGCTGCCCAAAGATCATAACATTTATTGTATGATAAAAGGGAAGTACCATAGAATTGGGATCAGAGGAAAATGGAACCATGTTCTAGAATCCCTGCTCACATGTCAAAAGCTTTAAAGTATGTTGTCTCAATTTAATCTCTACAGCATTATTTTGGGAAGAAATGTCAGGGTTTATACAACAAATACAGAGAAGTTGAGGCTAGACAGCCTAGGACTTTCCCTAGATATTAATGACAATAAAAATAACCCAAGCCCCCTAACAATTTATTTTCCAATATGTTAGTTCTCACCAGGAGAGATTAGTTTCATACAATCCTGTTTCTAATAAAATTCCGGAATCCATTTTCAGAGATTTATTTTAGTTATTTTTCTTTCCATAGCAGAAGAGCTTGTTTAAACATCATACCAATTAACATTAAGTTTTGTCATGTATGTGAAAAAAGTTAAGAATTCTATTTGACATAAAGAATGCAGTATGCCAAAAATAGAAATCATGTGTTTCATTGCTCTAAGTGCTTAATTAAGTGAATTAGATTAGCAAGCTCTACTGTTAAGATTAGAATATAATTTATTTCCAACTAATTCTATCTTCAAGCAACGTTTTTTACCCAGAAAGGTGCCCTAAATAAAGAATTCAGAGGAAGAAAATGTCACAGTTCTCTTTAAGATAGCCACCTCCCCTCTGCTATCATGTACAGTATACAGTACACAGTATACATTTCATTTTGTGTAGCAGACTTTTAAGCCTTGATAACTTATGTATCAAAACGTAAGCCTGAAATATTATAAGACTACCTTTATATGAATTAGACCCATTTTAAGACCAATACCTAAAGATGGAGACAGTGAGAAAAAGATCCCATGTAATAGATTTGTCATTTTTATGCCCCAGTTCAAAGCTATATGATTTTCTCTATCGCCATAAATTATCTTTCAAAGGCTGTCAAATATGTTCTCTTTTCCTTCCTGTGCAGCTAGAAAATAGAAATAAGAAATTTGATTTTTATAGGTAGATAAGTTATCAAAGCAGAAATGCCTTTGAATTAGATCATTCTTCCATAGCATAATGAATTTGAAATCTCCAGAAGAGTTTTATAAGGAGCATTTAGCAATACTCAGGGAACGTCGAACATTGGGTATCAGTGAGACTTCGGCTGTAGTCCACACTTTATATAGCAGCCTTAACATTAGCTGAGAGTGGGGCAGGTCAGCATCTGATTACACAGTGAGGAAGGATTTCTGTCTCGACAGTAGGTGAGCACCTCTAGTGGCTGTTTGTTCATATTTATCAAAGGCAACTTTTTTTTTTTTTTTTTTTTTTTTGGTCAGACATAGTTTGAAGCAGTGACTGGATAAAGCTTTCAGAGTCACAGAGGTAATAGCTGCATACTTTAGATACTTTTCTGTGCAGTTTGTATAAGCATCAACTCTTTGGTAAGTGATTCTACATAGAGAGATTTTACAATATGTACGAAAGGGATAGAGAGGACTCTTCAACCTGTAATGAATAGAAAACACATTTCCCAATGCAGAGAGAATCAAGCCATGGGAATGATTTTTATCTATTATGCATGTCACATATTGTTCCCAAAATGATTTAAGATTTCTTACAAGGATGCATAAAATGAAAAGATAAGAGTGCCATTTCATACACACAAAAAAATGATGTAGGAACAAAGTAGCATAAAAAAATGTCATAATAACCCACAAGTCTACTGTAGATAAACCACAAAAATAGATCTGACTTGTAAATTAAAAAGCTTGTAAGTTATAAAATTTACAATGGCCATGAGATTCAAACAAAACAATTGCTAAAGGGAAGTGCACTATACTTTATACGTATATCAGATAAGTTTCTCCCGGGGGTCCTCATGAAAAGGACACAGAAATGCAGATGAGTCACATGTACCCAGAATGTCACATTTTGCTCCTAAGAGCTGAGAATTTCTTTGTTACAGAACCTTAAACCTTTTGAGATAAAGCACTGTTATGTAACTCATCCTATTTTCTATATAAAAAAATTCCTACAGATTATCTTTATAGGAAAATATTTTTATCTGTGGTTAAATATATAGCTGTATAGTTAAAAGATATTGCTAAATCCAATTTTAAAATTAATGTCATATTTAAAAAGCAAGAGACACATCTTACAATAAGATTGGATGCTATTAAATTCCATAATCAGATTTTTTTCTCTTAGGAATTCATTTTAAATTCAGCCTCTTTTGGGCCAAGACACCCCTGCAATACCAGTCTTTAAGTTATGCTTTTGTAATATCTCCCAAATTCCTCCTCATTCCACATAACCACCGCTACTGCTGCCATTCAGGGTTCCATCATCTCTCATGTGGGCCATTCCTTCAGCTGCTTCTTACATTCTCATTTTCCTATGCTTTGTCTCCTATGGCTTAAGCCAGCCTCCTTTCCACTCCCAGGTTGATCTTTCTAAAGTGCTAATATGTTTATGGCCACCCTTTGTTCAATATTTCAATAGTTTCTATAATGATTTACGTGGCACTTTATAATATGTTCTTTTGTTTCCTTTCCAGGACTATTTGGAACATCAAACACTCAAACATTTTACCTTTTACCAGCAGCCATCCCAAGCCATGCATACTTCCCAAAATTTGACAATTTTTTTTCCTTCACATTCTCTCTTTCTGTCTTTGCACATCCTGTTATCACTGTTTGAAGTGTCTTTCTTCACCTTAATTTCAGTATGATTGTCACCTTTCCTGGACTCACTTCCCTGGTGCCAACAGTGTGGGTTGGCTTACGTTCAGCGGTGTTCTCTTAGTCCTCTGTGTTTTTCATCTCTGTTATAACCCTTATCACTATTCAAGCACCTTACTTCTCTGTCCTCCATGAGATGGTGAGTTTTCTAAGGATAGCAAGCATATCTTTTCAGTCCTCTAATTCAACTTCTGAAAGATTTACATACAGTTGCTAATAATTAAAACAGCCTTGATGTCTATAGTTCTTCCAGTGGGGTAGCCTGTGTTATAAATCAATTATTTCAACAACTGCAAAAGGTAGATAGTAATGTTATTTCTAGCTGATAGATAATAAAAGGAAAGATTGAGAGTATAATCAGCTTTTCAAAGGTCATCTAACAAGTGCATCTAGTACAGAAGAACTAGAATGAAGAGAAAAGGCTAAATGGTTTCACTAATTAATTTTTTTTTTTTTTAATTCTAGATGGGGTACTCCTGGGTGACTCAGTCAGTTAAGCATCTGCCTTGGGCTCAATGACCCCAGAGTTCTGGGATTGAGTCCTGCATCAGGCTTCTTGCTCAGTGGGGAGCCTGCATCTCCTTCTGCCTGCTCTGCCCTAGCTTGTGCTCGTGCTCTCTCTCAGACAGATTCTCTCTTGGACAAATAAATAAAATCTTTTAAAAAATAAAAATAAAGTAAAAATAAAATTCCATATGAATAAAAGTACCATACTCAAGCTCAAAATCAAACCAAATCTGAAAGTAGAATGTATTTTAACTATTTTAGCAAGGAAGGATTAAATATTTATTTGCCAGAAACTTGTGCAAACCTGTAGAAGCAAGCTGAAATCAAACAATAGGGGAAAAAAAAACCCTCAAAAATGGCCAAGGCAGATAATAATAATATGAAAAATAAGATTGTATCAAAGTTTGTTACCAGCTTTAATTTAATACAGGCAGTTCTCACTTGGCATGGTAGTACCACATGGTAAAAATGATCTTGTAAGCTGAAATTGTACAAAGTAATCATAATCAGTGGGAAAGATTATAATGTTCTATGATCTTTATTTTGTCAGGACATTAAAAACTCTTACTAGAGGTTAAAGGTACAATAAAATCAAATTAGTAAATTTAACATTTACATAGTACATTGCACTTAAAACCACCGAAACATTGAGAATCACCATTTTATTTCTTCTAAAAAAAATCTGTGAGGAGTAGTTTGGACCTTGATCTTACCTTCTGCTTCACGTTGTTTAAAGTTATGATATAGAGGAAGCATCTTCTCTATGCCTTGGCAAACTGTCATTCTCCTTTCAAATTTGGGATCAGCTTCCAGCATTTCATCCTTTTTGCTTCCCATGTTGTGAAATGCCTCTGAGAGTTCCTTGAACATGAAATTTTTTTGACAGCGATACCTCCTCTAGGACATCTTCATCTTTGTTGTCACAACCATTTTGTTCATATATATTAATAAATATTTCTTTTCACTTTATTCACCTTGTCATTCTAATTTCACTTAGTGTCATTTCTTTCTATTTGTTCCTGCACCTTCATATTTGTTACCCAATTCTGTTTTTAATTATCCACTTAATAAGAGGTCATATGGGTTTGTTTCCATGAGACAAGGAGGAGCCCCAACTGCATGTTTTGCTGCCTGTGTGTGGACTGGAGAACAGATGTGTAGGGGCTACTTACTGACAAACTTTGGAAGAAGGAATATGAACGGCTGCTGATCAGGATGCCCACCTGTTGTTTCTGTAATGATTCGTGAACTGAAGAACACGTAGTGCAGATCACCCCTAATGCTAGTACTCCTGGTTAATATAGTAGTTAATATAGTAACTGCAATTTGATCTGTGGTCTTGGGGGAGGCTGATGTTATTTAAGTAAATTCTAGTAAATGAAACTACTGCATATCACAACCATGCAAAATAAGAACTTGTCTACAGTAAATAGAGTAAACTCTATTTACTATACCACATCTCATGCATTTCATATTGTAAATATTACCATAATAATCATAAGTAGGCATTGTTACAATCCTAATTCTACATGTGATGAAACTGCAGCACAGAGCTATAAAGTAAATTCACATAAGGTCACATAATTATCTGTAATCAGGATTCAAATCCAGGATCTTTCTTTTGGAGGCTGAGCTCTTAGTCTTAATACCCTATTACTCCTGGTATTCTGAATTAATGAATGAAATAATAAATGTACTGAATACAGAAATTTCCTGTCCTTTGTGATTTTTCACAATAATATTAATGAATTAATTCCCTGTAAAGAGATGAATTGGTTTTAGAATCTCATTACCTGATAATACTAAACCCAAATGAATAAATTTGTTCCTGCACTTTTTTTCAGAATAGATAAAATATTATAAAATATCAAACAAAACACTGTAGAAAGAGTGTTTTTAATTTTTAATGCAAGTTGAACCTTAATTTACCATCACTCACTACAACTTGATGTCAAATTCTTCAACATGTATATAAACTGTGTTGTTTTGTTATTTTGCCTTTTTATTTTGTGGAGTTTGTTGAAAGGTATGATGATAGCAAAGAGAGGAAGGATCCCTTTGAAGTTTTGATAAACCCATGAGCAATCTTCTCAGATAGACATACACTCAGCATCTAGTGTTTAATTTAAATGTGCACATTGACCCCCTGGAGTCTATTCACAGACTTCCTAGAAGATTAAGGGCTCTCCTAGATCTTAAGTTTCCTTATAGGCCAAATGTCAATTTCTTTCTTCTGCTGTATCACTTAGTGAACCTGGGCTCTTAAGGGTCTCCTGTGGACTGCCATGCCATCATCCCAACACAAGCCTTTACCATTGACCCTGGTGGAGAAAAGTACATGGTCTGTCACGCACCAGCTGTAAATCTGCTTTGGCTTTTCTTCTTTTCTACCAGCTCCTCTACTGGCACAGAGTTACAACATACTCATTTTCTTTTTTCCTGCTCCTTTCATTCCCCATGATGTCCTGTGTTTGATTGTCTTCAATCAGGTGTTTATTTGGTCATGTGTTTCCACTCTACCAATAAGGGCCTGTATTGATTATCATCCATGCATTCAACCAATATTTATTGGGTGCAAAAATATGTGAATAATTGTTCTCAGTGCTGAGAATAAACCAATTAAGAAATTCAAACTCACAGAAATAAATGTAAAGGTGATATAGAGTAGCTTTTTAGAAGAAGACCCTATTTAGCATCTTTCGGGAGGGGAATTTCTAAAAAGTCATAATATTTGAGTTGAGACCATCTCTTCAGGCATGCACGATAGAAATATATTAGGTAAAGAGAACAGCACGTGAAAAAGGCCCTGGGGTAGAATAAGCCTATTTATGCATTAAGAAGGTTTGCACATTTTGGAAAGAATTAAAAATAATAGTGAAAGGAAATTTTAAACCTACAGCCAGATCCTAAGGGATTCTAGAACAGGGATTGAAAAAAGAGGCTAATGGGTGGCTCAGTGGGTTAAGCCGCTGCCTTCAGCTCAGGTCATGATCTCAGGGTCCTGGGATCGAGTCCCGCATTGGGCTCTCTGCTCAGCAGGAAGCCTGCTTCCTTCTCTCTCTCTGCCTGCCTCTCTGCCTACTTGTGATTTCTCTCTGTCAAATAAATAAATAAAATCTTTAAAAAAAAAAAAAGAAAAAGAAAAAGAAAAAAGAGGCTAAGCACCAAGTTTAGTAAGTAGTTTATGAGATGAAGTGAGAGAATTATACAGGACATTTGAAGCAATTGAAAGGAAGTGATTGATTTAGTAATACCTATATAATATATCTTATAAACATTACTTGGACTTCTCCTGGAGAAGTTTAAAGCAACATTGGGGAAGCAGTAGTAATATCAATAGAGGGCTATTTTTCCAGTTCAAGGGGCCTACAGTCAGGTGAAGGCAATGATGATGAAAGGGTGTGGATGCTCAATGATTAATTTTGGACTGGCCCATCTGATTTACGTTATGAGAAAGAAAAAGCTTAGCTCAAGTTATTGACAGGGTGTATTGATTTAAAATATTCATAGACCACAGTCACTGAAATAATATTCTTTACATTTTTGTAATTTATTTTTGGGATAAACTGTATATGAAAACATAAAGAAATTTTAATATATATTGGGTTCCTGCAAACTTTGCTGAAATATATCCTTTCTAGGCTTTTAAAAACTACTTTACGGTATCCCTTTTTTCATTTAATCAATAATGCTCTCAGGTCTTAAATATTACAGTGTTCTATTTGGAATACTTTCTTCACCTGTAACTTTATAGAACATTTCTTACTTTTGAATGCAAAATACTTTTCTAAATATCAAATAATTCATACAGAATTATCTTATAGTCTCTTTAACTGATTTAACATATTATTTCATTTTTTAGCCTTTTTTTTCTTACCTAAAAGCCTTACATATTTTATTTGTACTTATTCAGACATGGTGATTTTAAATAAATTTTAAATTCTCAAAATGTTTCTGTTTTTCATCTTGGTAAGTCATCAACATGCCATTAATAGATTCCCCCCAGAATAGGTCAGTGTAAAGATGTAAACTTCTTTTCATCTATAAACAGCCTAAATCAATGGTTCAGGCCTGAAATATTTGCCTAACCATTCAGTTCAGCAAATCTAACTGGAGAATCTATGTGACAGACTCTTTGCCAGGTGCTGTGGGAGGCTCCCTATGCAGTCACTGTCAGTCTTTAAAATTCAGTTGGCATCATTAATGTAGAAATGATCTATATTTTGTTTTTCAATAGCATGTTGATAGTCTACAGGTAGATCGACCTCATAGGATTTTTTTTCCCAGTATCATTTGTCATGCTATCACCAGTGCCTATGAGTTTTAGTGATTTTTTTGACTCATACCAGTTGCTAAGTAACATGGAAAAGTACAGCTGCAGCTTCACTTCCTTCAAACTGCTGCTCCTAAATATGAATAAAACCATAGACATTCTATTTTTGTGTTCAGAACTCACCGCTTTCAAAGCTTCTGTGTCAGATTCTCCGAAGCATAATGGAGAAGGCAGTAAAATTACAGACCGAATAAGACTTCTGAGAAATATTTGCTTCTTTTTTTTTTTTCCTCCAGATGCAATTAGATTATTTTTTCTTTTACCTCTGAGCTTCCATTAAAGTTCTGTAATGGATGCATTGAACTAAGAACTAAGAGGACACTGCTTGACCTTGAGCAAGTTATAAATTTCTGAAGTTTCTGTTTCTTAATCTGTAATGTATGAAGTAGTTAAATTCAGTGTTCATTTTTCCTCTTCCAGCTGTATGATACTATGAAACAGTCTGCATTATATCACTGAACTACTGAATGGCATTCTTTTTAAATAAATTTCACAAATTATGTTATTGTTTTGTAGTTCCTCTTTATTTGGCTTACACGGGATAAATGCTAAAGACATTTTAAAGAGAATTCTACTTCTAGACACTTGATAGTTCTTTGCATTCTCTATGGCTAAGTAAAAATATTCACATAAAGATAATATGACATAATAAACCTTTGACAAAGCTCTAGGTCATTTCCCTAATCAAAGTTCACATTGTAGGTGCCTGATATCAACTTGCATCTTGGGGAATGAAACAAGAGTGTATCTTCCTTGCCTTCTATTTCTCTCAATTCCAGGTTCTTAATTGCTTTTGTAAGATCTCCAGGGTGGCAAGAGTTTCTTTAGAGTATCCTGAGTTTTTCAAATGTAATATGTATCTCCCTCCATTGTAACTATCCTTGTCCTTGTCTGCTTCCCTCCCTAGGCCTTGACCTCCTACAGAGAGAATGTTTTGTGTATTTCATCTTTACAGTTCCAGGACCTAGCACAGTTGTTGTTGTATTGAAGTTATTAAATATTTTCTTTTAAGCAGCAGAAGTAAAAAGTGCTTTGGGAAACCTCACATATCCTTTGACTAGTGAGAATACAGTTAGCAAATTACTTCTTTTCAGAACAAAATTTCATGGAGCCTATGTCTCTAGATTCTCTCTCCTCAGAAGCAATCTAAGAAATAGCATTTTAGGGTGCCTGGGTGGCTCAGTGGGTTAAAACTCTGCCTTTGGCTCAGGTCATGGTCTCAGGGTCCTGGGATAGAGCCTTTCATCAGGCTCTCTGCTTGGCAAGGAGCCTGCTTCCTCCTCTCTCTCTCTCTCTCTCTCTGCCTACTTGTGATCTCTCTCTGTCAAATAAGTAAATAAAATCTTAAAAAAAAGAAATAGCATTTTATGTATTTCTATAGAGCATATCTTCACTCTAACTATAACAGAAGGTGTAAATTAAAAAAGTATTCACAATCATTTCAGATTCATTGTTTCTATTTCTGCCATCTGTCTAGCGGGCACATGGCCCTGGAGGTAATGGGGAAAGGAGTTGCCTTTATCTCAAAAGGACTTTTTATATTAATACTGGCACTTATAAAATATATTCTAGGATTAAAAGAATTGTATATTAGAAGAATACTTTAAGTTAATTTCCAGTTAAATGGAAAGTCTAATAGTACCCTCTTCCCAAGTGTATATATAATATATATTTAAAAAGAAAGAGAGAGACAAATCAAGAAGCTGACTCTTAACTATGGAGAACAAACTGATGGTTACTAGAAGGGGTCATGGGTGAAATAGGTGATGGGGACTAAAGAATAATACACTTAGCATGATGAGCACTGAGGAATGTATAGAATTTTTGAATCATAATTTTGTACACCTGAAATTAATATAACACTGTATGCCAACTATACTGGAATTAAAATGAAGAATTTAATTTAAAAAAATCCTCTGCAGGACAAAAGAAAATAACTAGTGTCATATAGAATTTAAATAATTTGGGTTTTTAAAATGATATCAGCAAAAAAATCCAGACTTACTTTTGCCTTAAATTTATTAAATATAATTTTTGAGTGGAATAGGATAAAAGAAATATTTTATAATAAAAAAGGAGGTAAAGAAAATTACCTCTTTCTCATTGTATTAGTTAGGTTCAGTTTACGAAAATGTAAATCAGAATGTGAAGACCTAAATAAATTCTTTCTTATATTCCTGCTTGCTTATACAAATATATTGTTAAATTGAATAGTAAAATGTAGGTTTTTACCTGCTTTTATAGTATTTGTTCTGTATAGTCAGTGACAATTTAATTAAGTGGAGATGCTCCTAAAATATGTTGGCTTTCAGGGTTAAATTATTTTCTCCTATAAGTGATTAGTAATTTGAAAATTACTAGTAATTTGAAATTAGTAATTTGTAATTAGTAATTTGAAAATAAAATACTTTTATCTAAAGTATTTTTTATATGTAGGAGCATTTTTTTTACAATTTAAGTGTACTCACTAATTGTATTTCTAAATAAAAACATAATACTATAGAAGGATTTCTGTTAAACATACTATGAAATAGAGTTGACTTCAACCATGATTTTATGATCTGAGTTTGGAGGAATTTGTTATACTGTTGAGGTCAAAGTATATTAATTGGAAGGAAAGAAAAAAAGGAAAAGAGAGGAAAGAAGGAGGGAAGGGAAGAAAGAATGAAAGAAAGAAGCACAAAGAAAAAGGGAAAAGAGAAATTGGGGATCTATTTTTTACTTATGTATTTATTTGTTTGTTTGTTTGTTTAGGGGGAGGAACAGAGGGAGAGAAAGAAAGAGAATCTTAAGCAGGCTCCACACCTAGTGCAGAGCCCTATACAGGGCTCCATCTTACAACTCTAAGATCATGACCTGAGCACCCAAAATGTGTATGAAGAAAATAAAGTGTATTATCTGGAACACAGCACTTAATTTACATGATATCTTTTCAGCTAAGGTTCTTGACTGGCTCAGGGAGAAGACATATTTATGAGTATGCTGCCAGGATTACATCTCAAATTTTATATTCTTTGGCTTTTTACACATATTCTGTTTTATCAGTGGGACCACCAAGAGCAGTTTTGTACACTAGCCATAGCTTAATTTGGACTTTTTCCTGTGTCTTAAGTTAGCTGACACATAGACTGAGATAACAGCTTAGGCTGATAACTATGGTGTTCTACATCTAATTCCAATAGATTGATTTCCCCATACCACCAAACAACTCAGTTCTGATACCACCTGGAGACAGCATCAGATGTCTCAGACAACTATGCCTGCTTTTAGATTTTTAGCTAAATACTACCAGACTGCCCTCCCACCACTCCGTTTCACATACCACTGCAAGTCCAGACTCTTGTCTGTGCTTCTGAACAACTGGTGATAAATGGGAGGTTCTAGCACCCCTGCTTTGGCTTTAATCAGTTTGCTAGAGCAGCTAACAGAAGTCTGAGAAACATTTCATTTACTAGACTGCTAGTTTATTATAAAAGGATATAACTCAGGATGAAAGAGATACAGACAGCAAAGTATAAGGAAAGGGCACAAGCTTCCATGCTTGCTCTAGACATGCTTTTCTCCCTGAATCTCACATATTCGCCACCTTGGAAGCTCTCCAAACCTTTTCTTTTGGGGGTTTTAATGGAGACTTCATCTTGTAGGTAAAATTGATTAAATCATTGGCCATTGGCAATTGTTTCAACCTCCCTCCCCAGATGTCAGAGGGTAGACTGAAAGTTTCTGTCCTCTAATCATATGGTTGGCTCTTCTGAAAACCATCCTCAAACTTAGGTGAAGTCAACTCTTTAACATAACTGAAGATACAATGATTCCTCTCATTGCTTAGGAAATTCCAAGGGTTTTATGCCTTCTGTGCCAGAAAAGGGAGGAAGACCAAATACATAGTTCTTATAAAGTCACAATACGATCTTGACTAAGACAACTCAGTTCTGCTTCACATGATCCTTCTTTATGAAAACTAGTCTAGACATATTCTCCTAGGAAGTGCAGAGGAGCAAGAGAACAGGCGGAAGTAATTGTTTTGTTTCAATGAAGATTATGCTCAGAGACTCAGTCTGTCTGCCAGCAATTTACTTAATATAGTTTCACTGTGGGAAGTTCATAAGCCAGTAGTATACAAGGTAACATCTCTTAGTAACCCGGTAAAGAATTAATATACTCCAGAGATAGATTAATCACACTATTGTCCCACGTAATGGAAGATGAAAGGAATACAGTCTAAATTTAGGTGAGTTGTACCTTTATACTAGCTGGTACTCAGGAGAGATGACTTAACCAACGAAGAGCTGAGATCCAGCTGCTAGTGCAAAAGTAAAAGTTCCTGTTGCTAGAGCATGTTGCTAAGGAATGAGGACACCAGTGTTAACAGGCAGGATAATCTTCACAGGGACCTTGCATGGTTTTCACCACTCCTGACAATGAGTTGCCTTGCCATGGCAAGGGCTAATGCCCCAAGGTCTTTGGAAGGTTATTTAGGCCAGCAGAGTGTAGCCTTGTCAACACTGAACACTTGGATAGTCCTCACAAACTCTGACTATGTATACTGTAAATTTCCCCTTGCTATAGTTGTTTCTTCCTGGTTCTTATCAATAAAATTCAGTATTGCCCCTCAGAAACTGAGCTCCTGAGTACTTAACAGCAACTGCAGGTGTTGAATGACAGCATCCTGACAGAGTAACTTTATTCATACATCAAAACAACTTTAATTATAAAAACAAATTTAGTGGTAAAAACAACTTCATTTATTTTATTTTATTTAAATTCAAGTTAGTTAACATACAGTGTAGTATTGGTTTCAGAAGTAGAATTTAGTAATTCATTACCTACATATAACACCCAGGGCTCATTCCAACAAAGTGCCCTTTTTAAATACTCATCTCTCATTTAGCCCATCCCCCACCCACCTCCCATCCAGCAACCCACTGTTCTCTTAACTGTAGAGTCTCTTATGGTTTGCTTCAACTTAATTTTTGCCATGAACAATACATTTGAATCATGTCAAACCACTACACAATAATAAACCAGGTCTTCTCTATCCCCCTGATGGCATCAAGTTTGCTAAGATTCTGTTACCCAACCCAAGTCAATGTGAGAGTCAATACCAGAGTCATGCAGGAAGTGGACTGTAAATTTATTTAAAAAATAAATACCAGAGTCCTGCTGGAAGTAGACTATAAATTTATTTAAAAAAAAAAAAGTATGGCTTCAGAAAGACCATTAACTGGCACCATCAATGTACTATACCACACCTCAACATATGGAAGGAGAGTTATGTCCATTGAAAATAGGGATCTCAGTAGGATTTGAGTGTTCAACATATTCATAATTATTGGAAGACACCCAAATGTCTCCTGTTCAGTTCTTTGGCTTCTTTTCTTTCCTAAACAATGCTATACATTTGACATAAGTATCTTGAAAATTTTAAGAATTCTTTTTTTTTCCATTTTATACCAGCCACCCATAAAATTAAAAACTTTATTTTTCAGACAACTTGACTTACACCACTAAGATATGAGGAATTCATTAAAGGTAGAACTGGTGGCTTATTTTTTTTTTTTTTTTTTTGTTCTCAGTCATTATCTTAATGCAGAAATTTAAAGCTCAGAAAATAGAAAACAGCTGAGAACTTCAAATCTCTCAATACCAGTGACCATCCAAACATCTTCCCTAAACCACTTGGCCAAACTCTACCATTGCTTCTGGCGATGGTAGCTTACAGCCTACAGTCATGTCCTTGGGATGGTCCAGACTCCCTTAAGTTTTCCCTTGGGGAAGCTGATCTGCCAAAATTATTTGTTTATTCCAGTCCAAATCTGAGGACCGGCCCCTGATTTCCCTTCTCTGAGTGCATTTACTCTGGAAAGCTTGCAATTATAAACCCTTTCTTGGTCCCCTTGAGGTGTATATGTATTTTCTACAACTCAGGAATATCTTTCTCAGTGACTTGGGAGCCATTGCTTTGAAATATAAACATCAAGAAAGATAAGACCCCTTTCTCCCACTCTTTGTGCAAGAGTGGGAACCTAACTTCTATAAGCACTGGTTAGCAGACATAAGCTGCTCAATCTGAATAAGTCACTTTGGGCTGCTATAACAAAAGACCATAGATTGGGTGACTTATAGACAATAGAACTTTATTTCTCACAATACTGAAGGCTGGGAACACAAAGATCAGGAACTGGCAGATTTACTGCCTTGTGCAGACCCTCTTCCTGGTTTCTAGGTAGCAGTCTTAACTGTACTTTCCTAGGGGGAAAGTCAGGTAACTCCTTGTGGTCCCTTTTATTAGGACACTAATCCCATTCATGAGGGTGCCACCCTCATGACTTATTACCTCCCAGAGGCCCCACCTCTAATACCATCACATTGGGGGTTAGGGTCTCAACATACAAAATTTGAAGGACAGAAACATTCAGTCCATTACAACATTCTTGAATATCTTTCAGTACTTCCTCTTTAACATACTCCAGTGTTTCAAAGACATTTTATCTTTAGTTCTGGTGATTTGAGCTCAAGGTACCCAAGGCCTCTGCTGCTCTAGTAGAGAATAAAACCTGTCCTACTAACTTAAACTAGTACCGGGCTTTTTTCACTTTGACACAACCCAATGCAAAGATAAAATTAAGGTTATGATCTTTCCATTTGAGTATATAGATAAGACTGGAAAATTTTAACTTAGTCCCTCTTGAAATCATCCGATGATTCTAATAGTGTCTGGGTTCATCCTCCTTTGTTTGATTTCTACTTTATTTCTTTAAAATTATTATGCATACTTATTTATATTCTATTTCCAATAATTCAAGTATCTGTGATCTTTGCAGGTATAGTTTTGTTGCTTGTTTTCCTGCTTATTCTCACTTATGAATTTTTTTGTACATTTTGCTTGTATGTCTCTTTAATTTTGAGCTCGTGTTTTTTGGAAAGTGGTCTATAAATATTTAATATTTTTTCTGTAAGATGTTTTCTGTAAGAATGCTTTCACTGTCTTTTTGTCAAGCAGTTGAGTTGATGGCATACCCGTATCTATGTTCAATTAAAACATTTGGATTCCAGTTGTTGTTGTTGTTGTTGTTTTCCTTTTTCTTTTTTTCTTTTATTAACTTTTTTTAGTGACTTTCAGTTTTTTTGTTGAAAATGCTATATACTCAAACCTGAAATCCATGTGTTGGCTATCCCTTTTCCATGAATTCTTATGGATTACATCTTTTAACTTCCTTCCAGAACCAAAGTTAAAACAGTGTTCTCTGTTGAATATCAGTGCTGCATGTGGTTTGTTTTGTAGTTCACCCTTTTCACCTAAGCTTTTGAGATCTCAGTTGGTGGTTTGCCTCTCAGAAAGATTAGAAATTCCCTCTAGAAGTTTCAGGCTGATCTATAAAGGTTCATAGTCAGACTGTACTGATGTGCTACAATACTTCTTTTTTTTTTTTTTAAGGTCTATTTATTTATTTGACAGAGGGAGAGAGAGATCACAAGTAGACAGAAAGGCAGGCAGAGAGGGAGGGGGAAGCAGGCTCCCCGCTGAGCAGAGAGCCCGATGTGGGGCTCAATCCCAGGACCTTGAGATCATGACCTGAGCCAAAGGCAGAGGCTTAACCCACTGAGCCACCCAGGTGCCCCTGCTACAATACTTCTGACTGGCAGAATCTTTAAGTCTTTTTTCCTTGACTAATCAGATTCCCTAGTGTCAAGTAATATAATCCTGGAAGGTATAAGCCATGCTGTCAGAATTCTGGGAATGGAAGTGAAAAGGCTTCTCAATCAAATTTAATTAACGCTACAGTAAAAATGGTCCCAACATCTAAGTGATTCATAAAATTTTGATTTTGATTTTATATTAATTCTTCTTTTTTTTTTTTTAAAGATTTTATTTATTTATTTCACAGACAGAGATAGGCAGAGAGACAGGCAGAGAGAGAGGAGGAAGCAGGCCCCCTGCTGAGCAGAGAGCCCGATGCGGGGCTCGATCCCAGGATCCCAGGATCATGACCTGAGCTGAAAGTAGAGGCTTTAACCCACTGAGCCACCCAGGTGCCCCATATTAATTCTTCTTTAAGCATCTGCTGCATCTCCTCTCCAAAGTCATCTTTACTTTAGGGCCCAAGCTGTGGATCAGCTTATACAGGGCAGTGGTTTTAAATCTACCACTCAGAGGTTAAATATCTCATGTTCCTTCATATTTCAGAAGTCTAGCCAAATAACATGAGTAAGTCTTTCTTGATAGCCATAGAAGTATAACCCGTCCCCAGGAAAGGCACTGCATTTATGTAAATAATAAAACAAGTTGTCATGATTTTACCATTTGTAGATATTCACTATTTTACCTTTTCTCTTACCTGTACTCTTCCTATTTTCCATGACTATGGAATCATTCTTACTTACCTTCTCTGAGAGTTAATCATTCTGCCTGGATTATGTTGGGACAGTTCCCATGAAGGTCATTGTATTGGTCCCGACTCATGTCTGTATGCTTTGTGACATTCTTAGGCTCACCTTCAATATGAGATGAAGTACCAGAAATTATACTTTTCTGAGTTTAAATATAAAACAAAACAAAACAATGACAATGAGGAATATATATATATATATATATATATATATATATATATATATAAAACAGTTAACTAGTGAGCTCATGTTTCTTGTTAAATATTTATATATAATATGGTATCACATTTCATTTAATACCACATTTATTAGAAATTAAAAATGGCATAATAATAATAAAACACAACATAAACGTGGAAAAATATCTAGAAACTTGAAAATGGAAGAGAGTTAGGGGTGCCTAGATGGTTCAGTCCATTAAGTGTTTGCCTTCAGCTCAGGTCATGATCTCAGGGCCTGGGATTAAGCTTCCTACCCAGCTCCCCGCTCAGCAGGGAGTCTGCTTCTCCCTCTGACCCTCGCCCTGCTCAGGCTCTCTCTTACATGCTCTGCACTCTCTCTCACTCAAATAAATAAAAAATCTTAAAAAAATAAAAAGAAAGATAACATATTCTATAAACATAACTGGGCATCTATTCTCTTTCACTAGTATTGAAAAGTATTTTAATTTACAGAAATAAAAAGTAATCTCATGTGTCAAGGTGAGATAAAAATCATTTATAGCAATAAAAATAAGTGAAAAAATGATGATTGTATTCAAATCTTAAACTGTTTAGATTTAAGTAAAGGTAAAGAAATTGTTTCTAATTTTTCTGCAAGGGGGAAAGAAGCAGAGAAGGCAGCGAATGTCCTGAAGAGGTCCATTTATAGCCTTGGGACAAAGGCACGGTGGGCTCTATATTGCTGAAGAAGCTTAATATAGGGTATCCTGACATTCTTAATAATTTTAGTAAAGATTTCGAATGTAATAAAATAAAGACTGAATCCCAGCATTGTTACTAAGTAGTCACATGACTTTGAACAATTTGCTTAACTTTGCTAAGTTTTAATTTTATCTGAAAACAATGCTGATTATATCTCACATCTTAGGACACATATGAAGATCAGGTGTTATTAGTTATGTATCTTTTGTATTTTTCATTATTGGTTTTTGCACATAAGTAGAACCTAATAAATTCAAGTTTTACTGATAATATCAGGGTATAGTAAATCAATTATATTTTAAATATATTATGAAAATGAAAACAATGTAATGAAAAGTGTTCATTTATTCAAAAAATATATTTATATAGAATGCAGAATAAAGAGAAAAGACGGAGACAGGAAAACTTTTTATGTAACCACACATCTTATTCTCCTTTTCTTACCACTTCCATTGGGAAGTTTTAAATAAAAACATACAAACTTTCCTTTTGCTAATTTCTCAGACAGAAAGGCAGAATTGGAGAAACCACATGATGGTGTTAGCATCTGTTTTAGTCAGCTTAAGATGCCAAAACAGAGTACAGTAGTCCCCTGGTTAGCTTCCTATAAAAGGCCAACCCTAAAGGCCTTCACTGGCAACCCTGTCCCAACCCTATCAGGACCCCTCTCACTCTTGAGAGCTTTTTCTGTATTTTCACTTAATAAACTTCTTTTCCTTCACACACACACACACACACACACACACACACACACACACACACACTCTACAGTAGAATAGATGGTTTAAACTGCTAACATTTACTTAACAGTTCTGGAGGCTGGAAGTTTGAGATCAGGGTGCCAGCCTTCTTCTTCTTCCATGGCTGTACTTTCTCATTGTGTCCTCAATGGCACAGAAAGAAAGAGAGAGAGAGGAAGAGAGAGAGAGCATTTAAGTAGCTCTCTGGTGTCTCTGTTTATAAAGAGCATTAATCTTCTGCCCTTATGATCTAATTACTTCCTAAAGGCTCCATATCCAAATACAATACATTGGGTTTTGGGGCTTCAGCATATGATTTTGGTGGGGGCACAAACATGCAGCCCATAGCAGCATCCATGTGTCTGATGATGATGATGTCAATTTTTATAACTGATCAAGGAGATTCTCAAGATGGAGAGACTTTAGTTTCTGTGGGTTCATATAGAGTATTTTTTTAAGTCCAGACTTTGACATAATAATATATCATTCTTTAAGGAACTGTTAATAGCATCTTCATGACTACTGTTTCCTCAAGAGCTTTGCAAAAAAGAAATAGAAGCTTACAATTAAACCGTTTTAACTTAATGTGAAATTTAAATTTTGTGTTTCAGTTTACTCTTAAAAATGTAGGTCTTTTTCAATATAAGCTTTGGATTTTTGTTCAGTATTGCATTCTTTATATCCCTATATTTTGAAAGCTAACTTGAAAACAGAAATAAGGAAATTTCAAAATATCTAATTTTTTTTTTTTTTTTTGACAAAGAGAGAGATCAATCACAAGTGGGCAGAGAGGCAGGCATAGGGAGAAGGGGAAGCACACTTCCTGTTGAACAGAGATCCTGATGCAGGACCCAGTCCCAGGACCCTGAGATCATGACCTGAGCTGAAGGCAAAGGCTTAACCCACTGAGACAGCCAGGCACCCAAAATTTTCTGTTTCTTACTTAAATAACAGCATTTTTTCCCTAGGTAGAAGAGGAAGCTTTATCTTATTTATTTAGAGTCCAAAATTATTTTTTAGATCTTTATATATACACAAATGTGATACTATGTGAAATCACTTTATATCATCAGTAGTTCATTAGAAAATATTGTGTATGATTACTTAATCTGAAAAATAGTTAATGAGTTCCAAATTAGTTTAAAATGAAAAATATTTTTTCTTCTCAATTTATTTCAATAACTATATCTAAATATGGCATCAACTTCAATGTTTTTCCCAATCCAGAGTTTTTATAACTATAATTTACTATTGGCTTTTTTATTAATATACTGAAAATTATTTTACTTCTTTGGACGTATTTGATGACTTATTATCTTAATTTTATTTAACTGTTTTTAAAAATCTGAAATCTAACTATTTTTTAATGTAAGATTATATATATGGTTAATATATACTTTCAGGATTAAAAGTCCTTTTTTCAGCTTAAATACATACACTAAATTCATTGACTCCTTAAGTAGCAAGTTATTTTCTTGATTAAACATTCTATAAAATTCTTATATTAATTTTCAATGTTAAAAATGAATAAGTGCACATGGGCAATTCTTTACAATGTCATTTATCTTGTAGTTTTATGTTCCTGTTCTGAAATTAATGCTTTTCTTTTTTTAGAAATTTAAAATGGCATTTGCACATTCCAAAAACACTACTTAGAAATTTAATTAGGTATTCTATATTTATTTTTTGCACACTCTTTCATATAAGGACAGATTAGAAGACAGATTTTTCAAATGAAAAATATCATTTCAAATATCTAATCTTTATAAAAATTTTAAAATTCTTTTCTTGTTCTTGTCTTTCTCCCTCTTTCCTCTTCCTCCTCCTCCTTACTTTTCACGAACCTTCACTTCTTCTCTCAGTCTATAACCACACACTCACACACACACACAGGCATCCCTAGTTATTTTCCAGACATGTTATATCATAACCTAACAGAGGGAATA
This sequence comes from Enhydra lutris kenyoni, assembly GCF_002288905.1. NCBI lineage: Eukaryota > Metazoa > Chordata > Mammalia > Carnivora > Mustelidae > Enhydra > Enhydra lutris. The sequence goes on along the minus strand of NW_019154099.1, from coordinate 41,830,072 downwards.
TTGTCTTTTGGGATCAAATATGTGCTATAGTCTATAAACCGGTTAATTCTATGACCTAGGAAAAATCAGTATCTCACACCTAAAGTATATTTTATAAATGTAAAGTTATAAGCACCATTTTTATGACATTTAGCTCAGTATTCACTGAGCTACCTAGCAATCAGAACATTTTAGCAATAAACCTTGAAATAATTGTTGATCCCAGGAAAACAATATAAAGGTATTAATTATACAGTTGTGTTGCCTTGGACATTTTAGAACAAGTCCTAAATAAAAATAAAAGTAAAAGCTTCTAATCCAACAACTATACATAGCAACAATTAATATGTCCTCACTTTCTCTCTTATGACTCATATTTGATGTCTCAAAAAAAAAGTAGGTAGACATTATCTATAGTGGGACATGTACTAGTCATGGGAGTTAGGGTTATTCCTAAGCAGATATATGACCCTGAAGAACTACTTAGCATTTTGAAATCTTTGTACTGTTTTTGAGGATATGAAATAAAATAACTTCCCTTAAATCTTCAGGTTAGGAAAATTATATTTACAACTTGTACAAATTATAGTAATTCTAACTTAACTGGTATATCTAATAGACACTTCCAAAAAAATTAGTATAGCAAATGTCCAACTGTAGATTTTCACCCCAAATCTGTTGCTTGTGGGGCGCCTGGGTGGCTCAGTGGGTTAAGCCTCTCCCTTCAGCTCAGGTAATGATCCCGGCGTCCTGGGATTGAAACCCTCATCAGGGTCTCTGCTCAGCGGGGAGCCTGCTTCCCGCTCTCTCTCTCCCTGCCTCTCTGCCTGCTTGTGATCTCTCTCTGTGTCAAATAAATAAATAAAATCTTCAAAAGAAATCTGTTGCTTGTGCTATATTCCATAACTCAATAACTGGCTTTCTAAAATGCATCTGTTTGTTCAGGATAAAAACCCACAAGGTCTTCATTAAATTCTGTCTTTCTTTCATGACCCACATTTCATTTTTTGGCAAATATATTTGGCCCAAACCATAAAATAATTACCTGAATCCACCAAATCTCACTATAATTGCTATTCCCACCTTCACCAATTTCTTACTAGGATGTGATGATAGTTTTCATCAGTTTCTCTACCCAAATTCAATCTAATTTTCTTGAAATAAATAAACAGTGTTATACTTTAAAATATTAGATTTATCATGTAAAGTCTAGGCTCAAATTCCTTCAATGACTTCTTATCACACTTAGAATAAAATAATTTTTTAAATAAAATCTATATAATTTGGTCAACAAATAATTCTCCAGTTTGATCTCTGCAGTGTGATGTCAAATACATCCCTGTTTTAAAATCTTTGCACCTCCTCTTTGCCCTGCCAAGTATGTTTCCACAAGTCCTGTTCTCTGGCTTCATTTGCATCTCTTCATTAGGCCATTTTTCTCAGTGAGGATTTCCAACTTCTGGAATTAACTGAAGGGCCTCAGAGGAGATGAAAAGGAAACATGGATGAGGTACAACTTTTTGTTTCTCATTGGGATAAGTTATTGTAATTTCTTAGGCTGTACATGAGCAGTATAGATTATGTGGTATTTTGTCCTAAATGCTTAGTCTCTAAACTAGACTACCTGCATGCTTCTGTTTTTAATTGCAGACTCCATAACATTTTTTTAAATCTCTTCTGTATTGATAAGGAAGTGTCTTTTTTTGATATGATGTTTTTATTTTCACACCAGGAATTAAAGAGATTTATGAAGTGTAGGGGCACTTGGGTGAATCAATAGGTTAAGGTCCACCTCTTGGTTTTAGTTCACGTCATAATCTTAGGGTCCTGGGATCAAGCCCTGCTTTGGGCTCCTCACTCAGCAGGGAGTCTGCTGGAGATTCTCTCTCCCTATCCCTCTTCCCCCACCCCACTCTCTCTCTTAAATAAATAAATAAATCTTTTAAGAAAAGATTTATGATGTATAAAACAACACCACTTTTCTCATTAAAGTATATTATTATTACTCAACAAAAAATCTCTATTACCTACATAATGAATTTATTGTTGTCATTTTAGTATTTAAAATTATTATAACAAAAATGATTAATATAAAGAGTTGATTAATATTAAATAATTTATTTTAAGTAATTACATATTTCTTCCTAAATATAAAATAAATATTCCCAGATGTAAGACATGTAGCAAAATCTCGAGTGCTCTTAACGATGTTTTATTGGTTAAAGTTTTATGAAACTGATTTGTCCTCTATAGTTAAGAGTCTTAGAATGATGTCTTAAAAGTGCTGACAATTAAGTCTCTCTAGTGGTAGATTTATATACTAAGTGTATATATACTTTACAAATAAAACAAAATCAAGGCACATTCAGAAAAAAAAATTGAGATGACTTTTTAGATTGCACACTTTTAAAAATGATATTTTAGTCAAAAAACTATTCAGGTTATAATTTAAATGTAGAAGAAGTGGAGAGAGGATGAAACATTGAAAAATTAAAAAATAGACTCTATTCTTCTGGTTTTTTGTGTGTATATCTTTATAGCAGTGCTGCACAGACTTAGGAACTATAGATTTATTTCCAGATTTTGATATTTGGTATTCATACATATTTATTTCTTCTTTTCATACTGATTTTGCTATTTGCATTTTTATGAAAATTTAGGATTATCTGTTCATTTCCATACAAACACACATCCACACACACACACCAGTTTCAATTTCCTTGAATTTATACATTAATTCCAACTCCTACATTAATCCCTAAAAACAAAGCAAAAAGCATGTAAAAATTAACATTTTTAAAGAAATAACCTTTTTAATTCCTATGGCAATTTTATGTGGCTGACATTGATTTTCTATTATAATAGACAGTAAAGTTGGCACTCTTATTAGCAGTGTTCCTGCTAACTGTCCTCCTTCAACCACTACATTTTCAATAATTATATCATCATTATCATATCACCATTTCTATATCATCAACTGTTAAAACTTATCATTTGAAAACTTGATTCTCAGTATGCTAGGTGTTCATGAAACAGTTAGGTTTTTAAACTTCTAAACCTGGACTTTAATCAAGCATTTTCTAGTCTTAAGGCATTATTCTAATTCTCATCTTTTTTGAACTGAAATGTTGTTTAATTTTTTTTAGAAAATAAACTCATGATTACTGTATAGTCTGATTTCTACATGCAGAAGGTTATTATACACTTTATATTCTGAAGAAAAATAAATGGAGTATTTGACTGTATTCATTGCTATATATATTTTCATAATGTTTACATAATAACAATTGCTTTTATTTTATTTTTTGTTTCTATTTTTATAGTTTTCTAAACTTGGAATAATTTTTTTTTTTCAGAAAAATAGTAATAGTAAATTCTAATTTCTAAAATTTGACCTTTTAAATGCATTTTTCAATGTAACATAACTATTATACTGACATTGCATGAATGTATTATCAAAAGATTAGATACATTGTAGAAATATGAAGAATTACAGTTTTATTTTTATGAACATTTTATTAATGACCCAAATTGGAAGGAATTCCTCTTGCATAAATGATTTAATGCTATCTCAGAAACAATTGTAATTTAATGAGCTTGATCTCACTGTCAATTCACTGCTTACTAAGGCAATATAAACTGACATTTTAAAGTAATATTTAGTAACATACCTGGCCTGAAGGAATAGTTTTACCACATGCTGGCAAAAAGTGTATGCCCTTACCAATGAAAGAATACTACCTTTAATCTACCAAATTGATATGACAAGAAATCCAATTAATTATTGTCAAATTCTTATTGGGAGGCACATGTAATGTGATAATATATGATGCATCATTTTAGAATTTTATTTTGTTTTATTATTTTCTTTTAAAGAGAGAGAGTGTGTGTGCACAGAGGGGAAGGGACAGAGCGGGAGGGAGAGAATCTTAAGCAGACTCTGAGCTGAATGTGGGGGCTCAGTATAAGGATCCTGAGATCATGAACTGAGGCAAAATCAAGAGTTGGCTGCTTAACCAACTGAGCCTCCCAGGAACCCCTAGAATTTTAAGTTATAGAATAAGCACCATATACTCTTAATATATCATGAAATAAATGCATTTCTATAAAAATAGTTTAAAATTTGCTTTTTATTGAAATGAGAATATGCAGAAAAAAACTATTTTCAGTATTTGAGTTATTTTAACACAATTTTCAGATAAAAGTAAGTATATTTTTCAGTATGTTCAGAACAGTAAGGATGGGCTAAAACCAAATCAGCAAGATAGTTCAGCAAGAACCAAACCAAAAGATAGTTAATTTTAAAAAAGTAATGAACCATCACATTTTATGTTTATAGATAGTATATTCACTTGGTCCTAAGCTTAGAACATTACACAAAGCTATACTTTGAGAAGTTTTGATCTCACCCCTTTTTCTCTTTTTTTCTCCATTTTAGTCACCCCCCCCCCCGGTGTAACCATTTCATTTCTTTTCTGTTATTCCAGTAATTCATTACAAAATATGGTTATGGGGCACTTAGGTGGCTCAGTCATTCAAGCGTTTGCCTTCAGCTCAGGTCATGATCCCGGGGTCCTGGGTTTGAGCCCCAGACCTCTGCAGAGGAGAGACAACCTGCTTCTCCATTTCCCTTTGCTTGTGGTCCCCCTCTTTGTGCTCTCTCTCTCCCTCTTTCTTTCTGTCAAAAAAATAAATGAAATCTTTAAGAAAATATGATTATGTGTTGGTATTCATCCCCTATATAAATAAAACATACTATAAAATTTACATTGCAGGTTGAATTTTTCTCTTGAAAATATCAGTATGTCAGCAATTTATTCATTAAATCTCTGTTCATGTCTTCTTCCCATTTCTTGATTGGATTATTTGAGTTTGATAAGTTCTTTATAGATTTTGGATACTAGCCCTTTATCTGATAAGACATTTGCAAAGATCTTCTCCCATTCTCTCAGTTGTCTTTTGATCTTGTCAACTATTGTTTTGTTGTCATGCAAAAGCCTTTTATCTTTAATGAAGTACTAATATTTCATTTTTGTTTTCTTAACCTTGCCTTTGAAGACATGTCTAGCACGAAGTTGCTGCAGCCAAGATCATAGAGGATACTGCTTGTGATCTCCTCTAAGATTATTTTTTTTAAGATTTTATTTATTTGAGAGATAGGGAAGGAAAGAGATTGTGCATGAGCATGCAAGTGGCAGGAGGGGCAGAGAGAAGAGAGAGAAAATCCCAAGAAGTCTCCCCACTGAGCATGGTGCCAGACACAGAGATCGATCTCACAACCCTGAGATCATTACCTGAGCCAAAATCAAGAGTCAGAAGCTCAACTGAGTGAGCCACCCAGGCACCCCACCTCTAGGATTTTGATGGATTCCTGTCTCACATTTAGGTTGTTGATCCATTTTAAGTCTATTTTTGTGTATAGGTAAGAAAATAGTCCAGCTTCATTCTTCTGCATGTGGCTATCCAATTTGTCCAACACCATTTGTTGAAGAGACTGTCTTTTTTCCACTGGATACTCTTTTCTGCCTTGTCAAAGATTCGTTCCATAGGGTTGAGGGTCCATTTCTGGGTTCTGTATTCTGTTCATCTATTTGCCTGTTTTTGTGCCAATACCATATTGTCTTGATTACAACTTTGTAATAGAGCTTGAAGTCTGGAATTGTGATGCCACCAGCTTTGATTTTCTTTTTCAACATCCCTTTGGCTATTCAGGATCTTTTCTGGTTCCATACAAATTGTAGGATTGTTTGTTCCAGCTCTGTGAAAAAAGCTGATGGTATTTTGATAGGGATTTCTTGAATGTATAGATTGCTCTAGATAGTATAGAGCATAGACATTTTAACAATATTTATTCTTCCAATACATGAATACAGAACATTTATCCATTTCTTTATGCCTTCCTCAGTTTCTTTCATGAGTGTTCTATAGTTTTCTCAGTATAGATCTTTTTCCTCTTTGGTAAGTTTATTCCTAGGTATCTTATAGATTTTGGTGCAGTTGTAAATGGGATCGACTCCTTAATTTCTTTTTCTTCTGTCTCATTGTTAGTGTGTAAAAATGCAACTGATTCCTGTGCATTGATTTTATATCCTGTCACATTGCTGAATTCTTTATGAGTTCTACGAATTTTGGGGTGGAGTCTTTTGGGTTTCCACAGAGTATCATGTCATCTGTAAAGAGTGAGAGTTTTATTTCTTCTCTGCTGATTCAGTTGTTTTACTTCTTTTTGTTGTCTGATTGCTGAGGCAAGGACTTCTAGTTCTGTGTTGAACAACAGTGGTGATAGTGGATATCCCTGTCATTTTCCTACCCTTAGGGGGAAAGTGCTCAGTTTTTTCCCACTGAGAATAATAGTCATTGTGGGCTTTTCATATATGGCTTTTATGATATTGACATATGTTCCTTCTATCCCCGCACTGTAGAGAGTTTTAATTAAGAAAGAATGCTATACTTAGTCAAATGCTTTTTTTGCCTTCCTTCTTTTTCCATTGTGAAGATCATATGGTTCTTGTCCTTTCTTTTAGTAATGTAGTGTATCACATTGATTGATTTGAAGATGTTGAACCACCCATGCAGCCCAGGAATAAATCCCACTTAGTTGTGGTGAATAATCCTTTTAATTACTCATGGATCCTATTAGCTAGTGTTTTGATGAGAATTTTGGCATCCATGTTCCTCAGGGATATTGGTCTGTAATTCTCCTTTTTGGTGGGTTCTTTATCTGGTTTTGGGATCAAGGTAATGCTGGCCTCATAGAATGAGTTTGGAAGTTTTCCTTTCATTTCTATTTTTTTAAACAGCATCAGGAAAAACAGTATTCGTTCTTCTTTAAGTGTATGATGAATTACTCTGGGAAGCCCTCTGGGCCTGGACTTCTATTAGTTGGGAGATTTTTGATTACTGCTTCAGTTTTGTTGCTGGTTATGGGTCTGTTCATGTTTTCTGTTTTTTCCTTTTTCAGTTTTGGTAGTTTAAACATGTCTAAGAATACATCCGCTTCTTCCAGAATGCTTAATTTATTGGCATATAGTTGCTAATAGTATGTTCTTACAATTATTAGTATTTCTTTGGTGTTGGTTGTGATCTCTCCTCTTTCATTCATGATTTGATTTCTTTGGGTCCTTTCTCTTTTCTTTTTGATAAGTCTGGCCAGGGGTTTCCTCTTATTAATTCTTTCAAAGAACGAGCTCCTAGTTTCTTTTGATTTGTTCTACCATTCTTTTGGTTTCTATTTCATTGATTACTGCTCTAATCTTTATTAATTCTTTTCTCCTGCTGGATTTATGCTTCATTTGCTGTTCTTTCTCCAGCTCCTTTAGGTGTAAGGTTAAGTAGTGTATTTGAGACCTTTCCTGGTCTTCTATTGCTATATACTTCCCTCTTAGGACTGCCTTTGCTACATCCCAAAGATTTTAAACAGTTGTTTTACATTTTCATTTGTTTCTATTAATTTATTAAATTCTTTTTTAGTTTCATGGTTGACCCATTCATTCTTTAGTGGGGTGATTTTTAACCTCCATGTATTTGAGTTCTTTCCAAATTTCCTCTTGTAGATCAAGTTTCAGACATTGTGGTCTGAAAATATGCGGGAAATGATTCCAATCTTTTGGTATTGATTTATGACCCAGTATGTGATCTATTCTGGAGAATATTTCATATGCAGTCCAGAAGAATGTGTATTCTGTTGCTTTGGGATGGAATGCTCTGAATATATCTATGAAGTCCATCTTATACAGTGTGTCATTCAAAACCTTTGTTTCTTTGATCTTCTGCTTAGATAATCTGTCCATTGCAGTGAGCAGGGTGTTAAAGTTCCCTACTATTTTTTTGTTTGTTTTGTTTTGTTTAAAGTTCCCTAATATTATTATATTATTATTCATGTGTTTCTTTAATTTTGTTATTAATTGGTTTATATAATTGGCTCTTCCCATGTTAGGGGCATAAATGCTTACAACTGTTAGTTCTTCTTGTTGGATAGACTCTTTAGTTATGATATAGTGACCTTCCTCATCTCTTATTACAGTCTGGATTAAAATCTAATTTGTCTGATGTAAGGATTGCTACCCCAGTTTTCTGTTGATGTCCATTAGTATGATATACCCTTTTCCACCCCCTCACTTTAAATCTGGAGGTGTTTTGGGGTCTAAAATGAGTCTCTTGTAGACAGCATATTGATGGGTCTTGAGTTTTTATCCAATCTGCTACCCTCTCTCTTTTAATTGTGGGCATTTACCCCATTTACATTCAGAGTAACTACTGGAAAACATGAATTTAGTGCCATTGTATTACCTGTAAAGTCACTCTTTCTGTATGTTGTCTCTGTTCCTTTCTGGTCTATGCCATGTTTGGGTTTTCTCTTTGCTTAAAAGACTCCCTTTAAGGGAGCTAGTTTAGTGATCACAAATTCTTTTAGTTTCTGTTTGTCCTAAAAACTTTTTATCACTCCTTCTATTTTGAATGACATCCTAGGTGGATAGAATATGCTTGGCAGCATTTTTTTCTCATGTAGTACCCTGAATATATCATACCATTCTTTTCTGACCTGCCATGTGCCTGTGGATAGGACTTCTGCCACTCTAATGTTTCCACCCTGTAGGTTAAGGACCTCTTACCCTGGGCTGCTTTCAGGATTTCCTCTTTGTCTCTGTGTTTTGCAGGCTTTACTATTATATGCCGAGGTGTTGACATATTTTTATTGATTTTGAGAGGGTGCTCTCTGTGCCTCCTGGACTTTAATGCCTGTTTCCTTCCCAAGATTAGGGAAGTTTGTTAGCTACAATTTGTTCCAATATAATTCTGTCCCTCTCTCTCTCTTTCCTCTTCTTCTGGGATTGCAATTATTCTAATGTTGTTTCACTTTATGGTATCACTTATCTGTTGAATTATCCCCTTGTGATTCAGTAGTTGTTTATCTTTTTCTCAACTTCTTTATTCTTCATCATTTTGTCTTCTATGTAACTAATTTTCTCTTCTGACTCATTTATCCTAGCAGTTTGAAACTCTGCTTTTGACGGCATTTCATTAATAGCCTTTTCAGTTTTGACTGGATTAGATTTTAGTTATTTTATTTCTCCAGAAAGGGATTCTCTAGTGTCTCCTATGCTTTTTCCAAGCCCAGCTAGTATCTTTATAATCATTATTCTGAACTCTAGTTCCACATCTTACTTATGTCCATAATGATCAGGTCCCTGTCAGTCAGTACCACCTCTTGTACTTTTTCTTGAGGTTAGTTTTTCCATCTTGTTGTCTGTCCAGAGAGGAATAGAAGAATGAGAGAACAAAATACTAAAATGACAACAGTGACCCCAGAGAAATATACTCTAAGCAAATCAGAAGAGATCCCAAACAGGAAAAAATAATTAATTAAAAAGACAGAGGGCGCCTGGGTAGCTCAGTGGGTTAAGCCTCTGCCTTTGGCTCAGGTAATGATCTCAGGGTCCTGGGATCGAGTCCTGCATTGGGCTCTCTGCTCAGCAGGGAGCCTGCTTCCCCCCACCCCCACGCCACCGCCTGCCTCTCTGCCTACGTGTGGTCTCTCTCTCTGTCAAATAAATAAATAAAATCTTAAAAAAAATAAAAAGAGAGAAAATATAATTAGGTGAAGAGAACAGAGGAATATTCTGGATCCTGTATGTATTTTGGTCTGTTTGTTAGAAAACTAGATCCCAAATTGCAAAGAAAGAATAACTTATATATGTACAAAAATAAAATTAAATATCGATAGAATATAACTTTAAAAGAAAATTAAAAGACCAAAAAAAAAAAAAAAGAAAGAATGTAAACAGGTGAAAAGAACAGGGCAAAACACTAGATTTGGGGTGTATTTTGGTCTGTTAGAAGAAACTGCATCCCAAAATTAGAAAGAAAACTTACATATATATAACAATAAAATTAAATACAATGAAAAGATAAAATGTAACTATAAGAATGAAAATTTAAGAAGTCTTATTGATAAAACAAGAAATTTTTTGAAAAGAATGAGAAAAAAAATTAAAACTGAAAGACTAAAGAATCATATGAAAAAAGCCATGAGTTCTATATAATATTTTACCCTAGCACTGGAGTTCTACAGTTCTGTGTGCTTGGTAAACTTGGTCTTAACTGGATGTTCTTGCTGAACTTTTGGGGGAAGGGTGTGTTATGCTGATTCTAAGGTATCTGTGCCCCATGTGGAATTGCACCACCCTTGCCAGGGAGCCAGACTAGCTAAGCAACTCTAGATTGCTCTGTGTGGCTTTTGTTTCCTGAAGGGTTTCTGTGCCACTTTAGAGGATAAGAATGAAAATGGAAGCCTCCTAATCTTTAGCCCTGGAAAGGAAAGCTCAGGCCCCCCAGTCCTCTCTGTACCCTCAGGAAAAAGCAGTCAATCACTCCTGTCTTCCTGGTCTCCATCTGCACTCTGCCCTCACCCAAGCTGTGACTGAACATTTCTATCTCAAGCACACAACTGCACTTCAAGTCTCCAAACCCTGCAAAGTCCTGTGGTGTGCACTTACGCTGTGATTCTGCTGCTCACTGACCCCCTGATCAGACAGCAGTCACCCAACCATGTTGTGATTCATGGTTTATGGTTTATGGTTTATGGTTATGGTTTATGGCAACACTGAGCTGAAAGCCCACTCCTGGGCTCACTAATTACAGCCAGCTTCCCCACTCCAATGCCTGGGAACTCTGCCACACTCAGATGCTCCTGTTCTTTCTGTGACCCCGGGAATCCTGAGGCCACACTTTCCCACCTAGGATTCTGGCCTGCTTCACCACCTGAGCACCTTTCAGGCAGAGATCTTTGTCACGAGAGCAGACTTCTACAAGTTCGGATTTTGCACTCCACTGCTATATCATTTTCCGGTAGCCAGCTCACAGAGGCTCCCACTATCTACAGTTTATCTTCCTATATATCACCTCAGATTCACTTCTCCGTACTCCCTACCTTACAGAAAGTGGTTACTTTTCTATTTGTAGAGTTGCAGCAATTCTTTTCTTCAATTTCCCATTGAGTTCAGAGGTGTTCAGAATTATCTGATAGATATCTAGCTGAATTCCCAGGACCAGATAAGCTAAGGTCTCCTACTACTCTGCCATCTTGGAAAAATCAGTATTCATCATTTATAGCTTTACTTTTGTCTTAATTGCATTGACTCATATCTAGAGATTATGTTAAATAGTGATGGAGATAATGGGCATCATTTTTTATTTCTGATTTCAGTAAGAATGCTTCTTTCTTTCTTAGTATAAAAGATCTGATTATCTAATTGTGCATATGGCTTGTTAAGATAGTATCACTGGGTAGTATCACTAGTCTAATTTTACTGATTTTTTTTTTTAAATGAAGTATAGGATCACCTGGGTGGCTCAGTTGGTTAAGCATCTGTCTTGCACTCAGGTCATGATACCAGGGTCTTGGGATCAAGCCCCACATATGGCTTACTTCTCGGAGTCTGCTTGTCCTTCTGACTCTTTGACCCCACTTGTGATCTCTCTCTTGCTCACCATCTCTTGAATAAGTTAATAAAATATTTTAAAAAATAAAAGAAATGAAGTATAGGTATTGAATTTTTAAAAATTATTTTTCAACATCTTTGAAAATTATTTTTCTGCCTAGTAAATGTATAAAATATGTGTTATATTAATAGGTTATCTAGTATAATAGAGCATATCTTGTATTTCTGGAATATACTAATCTTATTCATGACACAGTATTCTTTAATAAGCTGATAGATTCTGATTACTAATTAATTCTGCTTTTAAAATTATATTGTCATGGTAAGATACCTCTGGCATCCTTCTGCCCCACATTTATGAAGTTTTAGTATCTCTCTCATACTGACTGACCTAATAAAATATATTTGAACCTTTTCTTCTTCTTCTCTACTTTAAAAACAATTCAAATAATGGAATTTTCTGAGTTTTGAAGTTTTGGTGGATTTGCCCTCTAATTTTCTGTGTGGTTTGGAAAAGTATAGTATTTTATAACCAAACTACTGTCTACATTAATTCCACATTTATGTGTTCACAAATACTGAACTTTGATACCTTAAAATTATTTCAAATTTTAAGTGTTTCCTGAGTATTTGGCAAGAAAATGTGTTAAATCTATATTCTATTATGGTTTTACAGTGTCTAATATATATCTTTAATATATGCCTCATTTATCCTTAAAATGTGCCTCGATTTTCCACTTTTTGTCATCTAATGAATTTATTTTTGTTTTGTATCAAAACAATTTGACACAGAAATGTGACTTGTGTCAACAACTAGGTAATTTTTTTCTTTTTTCTATAATAGAAAAAATCTTATAAATACATGGTTGTTAATATTTAGAAAAATATATCAGTGGTTCTCAGAAAATTGGTAGTGTTGCCCAATTTTAGGTTTATAAAACTTGTAGAGGGGCATATGACTTGTTCGGTTGGTTAATCATCTGACTTTGGCTCAGGTCATGATCTCAGGGTCCTGGGATTAAGCTCTACCTCGGGCTCCCCACTCAGAGGGGAGCCTCCTTATCCCTTGCCCTCTATCCCTAACCCTGCTCTTGCTGTCTCTGTCTCAAATAAGTAAATAAAATCTTTAATTTTTTAAAAATAAAACCTGTATAAATCAGCTTCGAACTGGTTTTCCATGGAATAGAGATGCAGAACCCATAATATTGATAAAGAAATCAAGACCTGTATGTGAACAATTAACTTGTCAAGTCTTACTGCATCATCCTTTTTAGTAATACTGCTATCTGTAAGCCAGGCTAAAGGTAGCAACCTGTGATTCTTTAGCACTAGAAAGTTTCTTCTATAGTGGTATTTATCATTATTAACGCTATTGAGGGAAAGTAGTAACTAGTATATTAAGTGTACATTTCACAGCATCATTTTCATAGAAATTTTCATTTTATACAGTTTTTGAATTAAGAATACCTTTTTTATTTTTCCTGTTTAACAGTAAAGAAAATGGTAGCTTTAAGTGTTAACAGCCCTGCCAAGAAGATTAGTAAATAGCTGAGGTTTACCTCAAATTTGGTCTTCTGATCCTAACCTAAATTCTGCCCACTCTGCCAGTGGATCTCCATTGCTAATGTTATATGTACAAGATTATACCCAGTCTTGTAAAGGCTTTATATATCCAGAGTAAATTGGGAAAAGCAAGTACAATGAAAGGGAAGTTGCATATACCTAAAGGTATGTCCTATATTTTTTAATGTTGCCTTTTTTATTTTCATGGAGTTACATATCATTCTATTATTAAATGGTATTTATTGTGATAATGCATATATGAATTTCTGTGGTTATGCAATAAAAATACATTAAAATTATTTAGTTTTTTAAAATTTGAGTATGGTTGACACACAATGTTACATTAGTTTTCAGAATATGGGGTGGTGATTGTTTATGCTATCCTTATCACAACTGTAGCTACCATTTGTCACCATATTATGCTATTATAATATCACTGGTTCTATTCTGTATGCTGTACCACTTATTCTCACACCTTGATCATTCCATAACTGGAAGCCTGTATTTCCTACTCCCCGGATCCACTCCTATCCCCCTGGCAACCATCAGTTTATTCTCTGTATTTATAGATCTGATTCTGCTTTGGTTGTTTGTTTATTCACTTATTTTGTAGAGTCCATATTTGAGTGAAATTGTAAGGTAACTGTCTTTCTCAGTCTGACTTATTTCAATTAATATAATACCATGTATTCCATCCATGTTGCCATAAATGTCAAGATCTTATCAATTTTTATAGCTGTGTAATATTCCATTTTAGATATATCACATCTTCCTTATTCATTTATGTATCGATAGACTTCTGGGTTGAGTGGCGTACGTTCTTTATGTATTTTGGATATTAACCCATTAATAGAAATGTTATTTGCAAATATTTTCTCCCATGCAGTAATTTGCCTTTCTATTTTATTGATGTTTTCCTTTGCTGTATAAAAACTTTTTATTTTGATGTAATCCCAATAGTTTATTTTTGCTTTTGTTTCCCTTGCCTTAGGAGACATATATAGAAAAATGATGTTATGGCTGATGTCAAAGAAATTACTTCCTATCTTTTCTTCTAGGATTTGTATTGCTTCAGGTTGCACTTTTTGAGTTTATTTTTGTGTATAGTTATAGAAAGTACTCCAGTTTCATTCTTTTGCATGTAGCTGTCCAGTTTTCCCAACATCATTTATTAAAGAGACTACATTTTCCTCATTGTGTATTCTTGCCTGCTGGGTCATAGACTAATGGACCAAATAATGATGGTTCTATTTCTGGGATATCTATTCTATTGATCTATGTGTCTATTTTTGTGCTAGTAACCATAATGTCTTAATTACCATAACTTTGTGGTATATCTCAAAATCTGAAACTGATACCCCCAGCTTTCTTCCTCTTTCTTAAGATTGTTTTGGTATCTGAGGCCTTATGTAGCTCTGTACAAATTTTAGAACAAATACTTTGTTCTAGTGTTGTGAAAAATGTTGGTATTTTGATAGGGATTGCATTGAATTATAAAATGCTTTGGCTAGTATAGGAATTTTAACAATATTAGTTCTTTCAGTCCATGTGGATGGACTGTCTTTCTATTTGTTTTATTTTGTTTCTTTCATCAATCATCAGTGTTTTATAGTTTTCAGAGTACAGTTCTTTTACCTCTTTGGTTAAGTTTATTCTTAAGTTGTTTTCTGTTTATTTGTTTGTTTTTGATGCAACAGTAATTTGAGTTGTTTTCTTAATTTCTTTTTCTGCTACTTCACTATTATTGTATAGAAACACTAATGATTTCTGGGTATTCATTTTGTATCCTGCAGATTTTCTGAATTCATTTATTATTTCTAGCAGTTGTTTTGTGGAGTCTGTAAAGTTTTCTATGTATAATATCATGTTATCTGCAAATAAGACCAGTTTATTTTCTTTTTTACCGATATGGGTGATTTATTTCTTTTCCTTGTCTGATTGCTGGAGTTAGGACTTCCAATACTATGTTGAATAAAAGCTTCAAGAGTGGACACCTTTGTCTTATTTCTGATTGTAGATTAAAAGCTCCCAGTTTTTCACCATTGAGTATGATGTTAACTGTGGGTTTTTTAATATATGACTTTTATTATGATGAGGCATGTTTCCTTTAAACCCACTTATTGAGAAATTATATTATGAATAGATGTCAAATTTTCTGAAATGCTTTTTCTACAGCTTTTGAGATGATCACATGATTTTCATCCTTCCTTGTGTTGATGTTGTTCATCACATTGACTGATTTGCAAATGTTGAATCATTCTTGGATCTCTGGAATAAATCCCAGTTGAATGTGTGAATTATCTTTTTAATGTTTTATTGAATGTGGTTTGCTAATATTTTGTTGAGGATTCTTACATCTGTATTTATCAGGGATATTGGCTTGTGGTTTTCTCTTTTTGTGTTGTTTTTGTCTGGTTTTGGTATCAGGGTAATGCTGGCCTTATAGAGTGTATTTGGAAAATTTACTTTCTCTTAAAATTTTTTAAATAGTGTGTGGTGAATAGGTATTAGCTCTTCTTTAAATGTTTGGTAGAATTCACCTGTAAATCCATCTAGTCATGGACTTTTTATTTTTTGGCAATTTTTTGGTTACTGATTCAATTTTGGTACTAGTAATTGTTCTGTTCAGATTTTTTGTTTCTTCCTGATTTAGTTTTGGAAGATTGTATATTTCTAGGAATTTATCCATTTATTCTAATACTACAAATAATTTTTTGTAGTATTCTCACAATTTTTTGTTTTTCTGTGGTGTCAGTTAATTCTCCCTTTTTTTCTGATTTTATTTATTTGAGCATTTTCTCTCTCTCTCTCTCTCTCTTTTTTTTTTTTTTTTGATGAGTCTGGCGACACATTTATCAATTTGATTTACTTTTAGCTTTTTTTTAATGACAAAATTAAATGAGACCAACCCTAAACCTAAGTCTCAGTTTATTTTCTAATTACAAAACTCTGAATCCTGAGTAGTTTCTTCTATGCTACAGATGCCTAAATTTTATGTACTCAGCATCAACCTCATGGGTTATTACCAAGTCTCTTCTATATCCTTTTTTTCTTTAAGTTTGTATTTATTTATCTGACAGACAGAGACCATAAGTAGGCAGAGAGGCAGGCAGAGAGAGAGGAGGAAGCAGGCTCCCCGTGGAGCAGAAAGCCCAATGCCGGGCTTGATACCCTGACTCTGAGATCATGACTTGAGGCCAAGGCAGAGGCTTTAACCCACTGAGCCACCCAGGCACCCCTCTCTTTATATCCTTATCACAAATACATCATTTAAGGGTTTGACTTACCCTGACTAAATAAGTTGTATAATTTCAAGCATAATATTTACCCAGTAAGTCAAGTTCCTCTTAAAACCTGGAACAAATTTGAATGATGTCTTATTAATCCTCAGTGATTTTAAATTTTAAGTATTAAGAGCAATGATAATTAAAATAATTACTTCCAGTGAATGTCATTTCAGATATTAAGTCAACTCCCTATTTTTCACTTCAGGGGGTTTTTACCCATATATTTTCAGTTTATTTATAGATACTAGTTCATTTGTCCACTTTACAGAGCAAGACAGTCTTATACTTTTAACTTTTGTCAGTAAAATAAATTCATATTTTGGCATTATTTCATTTTTCCTCCTCCATTCAGAAAACATTCTCAACCAAGTATATAAAGATGTGTATTTCTGCTTTGGATGGATTTTTTTTTCTTTTTAGATTTAATAACTTTAAGACATTTTTCAAAATTTGATTTTTGAGGAGCACTTTCAGAAGTGTTCCTTGTATTAGAAATATGCTCATATTCAATCAGTAAGAATTGAATTTCAGTCACATGGTAAAGAAAATATTTAGCCAATAAGTATAGCCTATATCAAACTTCTTCCTAATATAGTGACATTGGCCTGTTTTGTTTGTTTGTTTGTATTTAAGCAACTTAACACTTTAGAGCAATCATGTTCATTATCTTGTAACAGTCACTTACCTATGCAAAAAAAATCCTGAAAACTCAGGGTTTTTTGTTTTTTTTATTGTGTTGTGTTTGTCATCATACATTACATCATTAGTTTTTAATATAGTGTTCCAGGATTCATTGTTTAAGTAAAACACCCAGTGCTCCATGCAATATGTGCCCTCCTTGATACCCATCACTGGGCCAACCCATTTCTCCACCCCTTTCCCTCCTCAAACCCAATGTCTTCAATCTAGTTAAATGCTATAGTCACAGTTGACTAAGATATGTGTCTTAAAAAGTATAATTATGCTTTACTCTGAATTAAATACTTTTTACACTTCTTTCTCCTGTAGAAGAAATTACATATATACTTTTCACGATATTTTTGGTTAAAAAATTACTTCCAGTATAATTTATATACAATGTTATGTTAGTTTCAGGTGTACAATATAGTGATTGAATAATTCCATATATTACTCAGTGCTCATCATGATTACTGTACCCTTAATCCCCTTCACCTCATTCATTCAATCCTTACCTGCCTCCTCTCTGCTAATCATCAGTTTATTTGCTATATTTAAGATTCTTTTTTTGTTTGACTCTTTTTTCTTTGTTTCTTTGTTTTGCTCCTTAAATTCCACATAAGTGAAATCATATGGTATTGTCGTTCTCTAACTGAGTTATTTCACTTAGCATTATACTCTCTAGGTCTAGTCATATTGTTGCACATGACAAGGTTTCATTTTTTATGTCTGAGTAATACTCGATTATATATATGTATATGCCACCTGTTTTTATCCATTCATCTATCATGGACACTTGGGTTGCTTCCATATTTTGGCTATTTTTAACAATGTTTCAGGAAACATAAGGGTGTGTATAACTTTTCAAATTAGTATTTTCATATTCCTTGTGTAAATGTCCAGTAGTAGAATTACTGGACCACATGGTAATTCTATTCTTATGTTTTTGAGGAATCTTCATACTGTTTTCCACAGTGGCTATACCAGTTTCCATTCCTACCAGCAGAATATAAGTGTTCTTTTTCCTCCACATGCTTGCCAACATTTGTTTCTTGTATCTTTGATTTTAGACATTCTTCCATTCTTACAGGTATGACATGATATCTCATTGTAGTTTTGATTTATATTTCCCTGTTGATGAGTGATGTTGAGCATTTTTTCATGTGTGTTGGCCATTTATATGTCTTATTTGAGAAAGATGTCTGTTTATATTCTCTGCCCTTTTTTAAAATTGGATTTTATTGGTGTTCACTTGTATCATTTCTTTATATATTTATACTAACTCTTTACTGGATATGTCATTTGCAAATACCTTATCCCATTCAGTAGGTTGTCTTTTAGTTTTATTTTTGCTGTGCAAAAGCGTTTTATTTTGCTATAGTCCCAGTAGTTTATTTTTTTTTTCCTTTTGCTTCTCTTACCTTAGAAGGCATATCTAGAAATATGTTACTATGTCCAATATAAGAGAAATTACTGTCTGTGCTCTCTTCTCAGATTTGTATGGTTTCATGTCTCACATTTAGGTCTTTAAACCATTTTGAGTTTCTTTTTTTATGTATGTGGTGTTAGAAAGTGGTCCATTTTCATTCTTTTGCATGTAGCATAAACATATACCTTTTTTAAAAAATACTTTATTTGTTTATTTGACAGAGAGAGAGAGAGAGATCACAAGTAGGCAGAGCGATGGCAGAGTGAGAGGGGGGATAGCAGGATCTCTGCTGAGCAGAGAGCCCGATGTAGGGCTCGATCCCAGGACCCTGAGATCATGATCTGAGCCGAAGGCAGAGGCTTAACCCACTGAGCCACCCAGATGCCCCACCTTTAATTTTAATGATACAAAATCAATCCAGATATAAGAACTGATGGGTACTAAGCAAGTTAGAATTTATGGAATTTTCAATGTAAGAGGTAAAGACTTCATACCAAATAAGGCTAAATGGGAGAGAGCAAGTAGATAAATGGTTGTTTTCACTGAAATTTTTATGAATGTTTCAAAACAAAATTTCAGTATAAACGTGTTCTCATTGCTCTAGTAAGGACATTATAAATAAGAATCTCAATCCTTAAATACGATTGCTATTTTTGCAATTTATAGGGCATAATGTGTGCATGAATAGGTGGATTGAGTAAGACTGTGCCTCAAATACTTTCCCTCTCTACAATATTTTTGGGAGAAATTAAATAAGCCACTGACTTGCTACATTATTACTCTGAGAAAGGGTCGCTTATGAGCAGCAGCAAACTACTAAGAGGCTAGCATAGTAGGTTTCTTCCATAGCAATAGCAGTAACTATTCAACAAGATACAACCTCTCCGGTTGTTTCAGTGTGATAAAATACAAATAGAAGCTGTTAGCAATGAGTCACACTCTAGCCCCTCACTACCAGCAAAACCACAAGAGGTTAATTCCAGTTTTCTGTCTACTCCAGCTAATAGGGCAGGTGAAAAGCATGCAGATTTCCTAACTAGTTTCAATTTAAATCTATGGCTAAACTCAGAGGGGCTTTAGTACTGTTTGACATATTATAACATATACACTGTATATACATATTTTATTATATATTACATATGTGTGTAAATAATTTGTAGTCTATTTATTCTCCCATTCCTCTAAAAATCTATTTCATATCTCTACTCTTTCCAAATCTCCATTCTTTCAAATGTCCTACTCACTCTCAGCTGAAGAGTTTATTTACTTCACTGGTCAAATAAAAACCATAAAAAAAGAACATTACATCAGTTTTCTTATGGTTTTTGTTTTACCAGTAAAATAAGAAGAGACCTCCCCAAACCGTGACTGGAACAAATGTGATTCTCCAAACCCTGAATTTTATTTTTTTAACCTGTATAAAAGTCTGTGAGGACAGTCCTGGGATGCCATGGGAGCTCCTTAGTAATCAGAGAACGCTATTCTTCTTACTTTTCTGTTCTCCTGTTCTTAATAAATGTTTTATTAAATGTCTTATACTCTCACGTTTGACTCCGGGCATCAAATGATTGCAAGATTTCTAATCATTACTTCTGAATTCCATAGAAATAGAAAGGATAAAAGGAAAAGTACACATCTGCTGCTAAATCAACTCCCTATAAAGGAATTTGCAAGAAGCCTACACTCATTCCTTCTACTGATATTTTATCATCTCTCCATTTCATGGAAGACTGGGCACAGGGCAATGCTAATAACAGAATGATTCTATGTCTGTGAAAGATGGGACAATGGATATTGGATTAGCAGCTAACAGTTTCCTGTGTGTCAAAATCTTCACACTTGATCTTAACCCAAAGTCTGAGAAATGATAAAACCTTGATTCAAAATATGAGGTTTCTGAGAAATGAGTAGTCCTTTTGATCTGATCTGGATTTTTCTTTTCCTGAGAAGAAGGAAGATATAAAGTACAACACAATATATCTGGCCCATCACACCCAGTATACAGTAGTAGAGAATGTAAAAGAAAATCTCTCTCTCTCTCTCTCTCTCTCTCTCTCTCTCACACACACACACACACACACACACACACACACCTATTCCAGATTACAAAAGAGGAGAACAGAAAACACACCAGGCACTCTCTCAGAACGATGATCAAAACCCATTTATGAGGACTAACTAACATTTCTTACCCTGGTAATAGAATAAGATCTTCACTTTCTCGTTCTCCTCTGTACATGAGTCTCTGTAAATTTAATGTTTCTTCACTGTTAAGTACCTTTGTGAGTCATGCTGTGATGAATATTGAGGAACAAGGGGTTTCACAGAACCCTACAGAGACTAGTATAGTTTGTGGGGTTTGGGATTATTCTGAGGGCCATATAGTCACATGCAAAAGTGTGTAGGGTGGAAAAAGGAGTGGGGCGAACAGTAGATAGACAGGAACAGTCAAATTTTAAATATTTTTGTAGTTAACACTCTCAAAATCCTGTTAGATTACCTTTACTTTTTGGGCAATTCATTATGTGACTAATTACAACTAAGAACTTGTCTAGATACAATTTTTCAAGCACAGAGATTCTTGAACTTACTGACAATTATGTTCCATTTATCTTCTCAAACCTCACATTGGCAGTTACCTGAAACCACATAAAACTATAATTAAGAAGAAAATATTTTAATATAGTCATCATGGGTAAACTCAATCTCAATAATATGGCAGGGATTATCAGTGGAAGATGCTTTAAAAAGTTTTAGCATGGAGTTTCTCTCCTCTAAGATTTATCCTCTGCAGTAACTGCTTTAAGAGCTTCAGTTCGGGCTACAGAGCAGTAGCAGGTGGCTTTTTTCTCCGTGCGGGGCTCCAAATTATAGGACTCTCAGTGAACTCTGATTGCCGAGCCTAGGCAGAGAACATCCCCACTATCAAAACAGTATTTCCTTTCATTTTTGCTTGCAGCCTTGATAGCTTTATTATGAATTCATCTTTTCCTTGAAGAACTTTACTGAAAACAACCTAAGGGAGCCATCATATGGAAAATTCTAAACATTTTCTATTTTCTTTAGTTTCAATGTCTCAGTAAGCACATAGTCTATTTTTAAATATACACAGGTAAAGGTTTGGCCAAATATTACGTAATAATAGTAGTAGTACCAGCAGCAGCAGCAGTATTTCTTAATATACAACTCTATTTTTGATATATACTTGTGTAATGTTTCCTCATCACCTTTGTTCAGCCACATTTTACTTTGTGTTAGTAACAACATTTCACTTCCAAATTATGTCTATTTAAAAATTGTGTTTAAAAAACACCAGGAAAGTTAATAAATAAGTTAGAAGTTTATTTTCCTTCAGGTAAAACATATATGGAAGAAGATAGTCTGTGTCTTCTTCTGGTGTCTTCACAATAGACATGCATAGAGAGTATCTTCTGTTCTCTGTATTGGATACACAATATGCCTGACAAAGATTCAACCTACTCTTCCTCATTCTAAGGAAGTAGACAGAAGGACAGGTAAGGGAGAAAGTCTTTGTTTTATTGATCACAGACAACGAATCATGCTGACTCTCACTAGCAAAATCTATTGCAAGACTGGCTGTAACATTTAGTTTTAAAGTAAAAATATTGTCCAACTCCAGTAATAACAAGGATTATTCAATAACTAAGAAGGGGAGATTGATTATTGAAAAGAGTACACAATCCCATTATCACATCTGCATGTGTATTCACTGCTTTATCTAAACGAATACTTAGGCTCCTCATGGAAATTTTTGCAATGTGCTAGCAATATATTTGATGTTTCTGTATGTTGGCTGTTTTAAGTAATACTGAAATGAACAGGGGAGTACATACATCTTTCTTTAAATTAGTGTTTTTGTTTTCTTCTGATATACTCTAAAGTGGAATTGCTGGATTATATGGTAGTTCTACTTTTTTAATATTCTGAAACCTCTATACTGTTTCCATAGGGGTTTCACCATTTTTGCATTCCCATCAGTAGTGCACAAGGGTTCCCTTTTCCCCACATCCTTGCCAACACTTGTTATTTCTTCTTTTTATTGTTGTTGTTTTTTTTTTTAATTGTCGTTGTTTTATGTTTAATATATGTGGGCTCTTCTGACAGGTATGTGGTGATAGCTCATTCTGGTTTTGATTTGCATTGCCCTAATGATTAATATTGTTGAGTATCTTTTCATGTACTTGTTGGCCATCTGTGTGTCTTCTTTGGAAAAATGTTTATTCATATTGATTGTTATCATTCTTGTTTTCCTAATGAGTTGTGTGAGTTCTTTATATATTTGGGTATTAACTTCTTCTCAGATGTATGATTTGCAGATACTTTCTCTCATTCAGTAGGTTGCCTTTTCATTTAGTTTATGGTTTCCTTTACTGTGCAGAATCTTTTTAGTTTGATGTAGTCCTACTTGTTCGTTTTTGCTTTTATTGCCTTTCTTTTGGTATCAGTTTCAAAAAAAAAAAAAAAAAAAACCCACATAATCTCCAAGACCAATGTCAAGGGGGTGACTGCCTATGTTTTGTTCAAAGAATTCTAAAGTTTCTGGTCTTACATTCAAATCTATAATCCATTTTGAGCTAATTCTTGTGCATAATGTAAGATAGTCCAGTTTCATTCTTTTGCATGTGATTGACAAATTTTCCCAAAACCATTTATTGAAGAAAGTATCCTTTTCCTGTTATATATTCTTGGCTCCTTGGTCATAAGTTAATTGATGATATATATATATATATATGGGTTTATTTCTGGGCTCTCTGTTCTGTTCCATTGATCTATATATCTGTTTTTATTTCAATGCTATACTGTTTTTATTATTATAGATCTATAATATCATTTGAAATCAAGAATTACGATGTCTCCAGTATAATTTCTACTTTAAAACATTTTTGTTATACACCATTTCCTACCAGCTAATGCCTCATTTCTTTCTTATGCTAAGCTGTTCAATGAGGTTGGCCTGTGCTGCATGTAGCTATTTAAATTTAAATTAAGTATAATAAAAAAATTAGTTTTTTACTTACACTGTACACATTCAAGTATTCAATAACCATGTATTACTACTGATTGTCACATTGGATAGTACTGATGATACATACATTTATTATAAATATAATAAATAAATTAATTAAATAAATAAAATATACAAATAAAGAGGATCAAAAAAGCCAAATATTTCTTTGAAATTAGTGATGAAATTCCTCAACCACTAGCCAGGCTTATCCAGGAAACAGAAATGGAAAGAATTCATATAGAATTAATGATAGGTATCACAGTGATTAGAAAGAAAATGCAGATGCAACATGGGGGGTTAAGGGGGTAGGAGAAGAGTAAATGAAACAAGATGGGATTGGAAGAGTAAATGAAACAAGATGGGATTGGGAGGGAGACAAACCATAAGTGACTCTTAATCTCACAAAACAAACTGAGGGTTAAGGGGGGGAGGGGGGGGGGGGGGGGGGGATTATGGACATTGGGGAGGGTATGTGCTATGGTGAGTGCTGTGAAGTGTGTAAACCTGGCAATTCACAGACCTGTACCCCTGGGGATAAAAATATATTATATGTTTATAAAAAAATAAAATAAAAAAAAAAGAAAGAAAGAAAATGCTGATTTACTATTCATAACACTGTTCAATAAATGTAAGCATAGACAAATATAGTAATATCTAGAAAAATGTAACTTAACTAGTACTAAATCAAGAACAAATAAACATCCTGAATAATGACATAATTATTAAAATAATTGAAATAATAGTAAAAAGAAAACACTAGCACCAGAAGATTTTATAGACTAGTTCTACCAGATACTCAGTGTGTAGATAATTCCAATATTATAGTAAACTAGACAATAGAAAAGAGTAATGTTCTGAAACTCATTGTGTTCATTCAACTCAATACGGTAACAGAAAAGAGTACAGAAAGGAAATACAGACGGATGAACAAAGATGAAAATTTTTATATTAGTAATTGGTACTAAATTCAGTAGCATATTAAAAAAAAGTGATATAACATGGATAAGTAGAATTTATCCTGAAAAAACCCTATCTGGGATAGGTCTATGATGTTTGCTCCTTACCTTTATGACTGCTTTGTAGGCTCTTCTGCCTGGAAATTTTAGAGTAACTCCAGCAGGATCTCATTACTAGATTCAATTTGGTTTTTACTTTCGTTAATTAAGGGACTACTAATCACATGGGTCACACAAACATGTGAAGCACATGTATACAATTAGACTGAAATCTCCCATAATTCTCTGGAAGCTTGACCTGACCCAATAAATTCACTTTCGTTTTGTAATGAAATTATTTTGCTGCGTTTAGGATTGTTCTTGTTGGGGTAGTCACATTTTCTTCATTTTCCTTTACCACTCATCTAATTCACTGTATTAATATGCATATACTGTATTAATTAGGACAACTTGGCTTTTATTGTGCTAACAAACAAGACTTAAATTCTCTACACACAGAGGTTTATTTCTTGCTGCCCTATGTCTGCTGTGGAATCAAACATCTATCTAGAGGATACTGTTTGTTCCCATCCATGTAGGTAACCAGTCATCTAGCCTGCTCAGGTCTTAACATTCCTCCTCCACCTCCAAACAAGATCTTGCATTTTACAGCAGGCTATATTGTAAATGGAAGGCCTCACATGAGTTTTCCTATGCTCATGCCTGCAATGAGTCATTACTTGTAGTCACAACATAGAGCCAACTTAAATATAAGGGAACTAGAAAAATGGGATATCCTATTTCTTTTACCCTTATTTGTCACTAAAAGTCATAGGGGGTAAGAATATAAAGAAGGAAATAAACACATCACCTTGGGGGAGAGACTACTTAAAGTAGCATAGTCAGGAAGAACCTCCTTGAAGATGGGACATTTGAGTTCATCAGATCTGTACGGGATGTGCTTTTGTTTGAGACACTATTTACTGCTGATTCTGACCTAGAATCTGTAGTTGCATGCTAAACTATGGATTTTACTTAGAGGGGATGCAAATAATTGCTGACAAGAAGAACCCAAAATCATGATCACATTGCCTTCAAGAACAAAAATTCAGTAAACATAAACTTCTGAACATAAATTTGTAAATAAGCTGGCAATACTCCTATTTCTTAATTCTTACAATCAATTCTCAAAATGTTCCCTTTCTGTACAAGTACAGTCGTGACTATATATTGACAGAAGAAAAACACAACTCAATGGCAAATGGATCATCTTTTCAGTAAATGCTGCTAGAACAACTACACATCCACATGTCTAGAAAGATGAATCTAGAACAGACCTTATATTTTTCACAAAAATTAACTCAAAATGCAACACAGACCTAATTGTGAAATAATACTATAAAATTCCTAAAATGGTTGATTCAGTTGGTTGAGTGTCTGACTCTTGATCTCAGCTCAGGTCATGTACTCAGGGTCCTGAGATCAAGCCCCACATCAGACTCCATGACGGGCATGGGGCTTGCTTAAGGTTCTCTCTCAGCCTGCCTGGGCTTGGTCAGTTAAACATCTGCTTTCAGCTTAGGTCATAATCTCAGGGTCCTGGGATCAAGCCCCACATCAGGCTCCCTGTTCAGCGAGAAGCCTGACTCCCCCTCTCCTCTAGGCTCGTGCTGTCACTATCTCTGCCTGTCTCTCTCAAATAAATAAATAAAATCTTAAAAAAAAAAAAAGATTCTCTCCTTCTCCCTCTGCCCCTCCCCCACCATGTGTGTGCATGCTCCCTCTCTCTCTCTCTCTCTCAAAAATAAATAAGTAAAAAATAAAAACCCTCCTAGAATATAACATAGGAGAAAATCAAGGTGACCTTGGGTTTGACAATAACTTTGTGGATACAATACCAAAAGCACAATCCATGAAAGAAAAAAAATGATAAATTAGAACTTCATTAAAATTAAAAACTTCTAATCTGTAAAATATACTGTTAAACCTCCTCCTCCACCTCCTCTTCCTCCTTCTTTTTACTTGCAAACTGCACAAGACAGTTCCTCTGTTACAGTTTCTATAGGGAATCCCCTTATTTCCCACTCTCATCACAGTTCCAGCAGTTTCTGGAATACGTCAGTTTCTGAGCACAGGTAAAAATTACTTCATTCCATTCTTCATCAACAAAAGTAAGTGGCAGAGGTTTTTGATGTTGCTAATGCTGGTTTTCTCACTTGTCCCTGGTTGCTCTTCCAGCTTTTCCATCACTTGTGTATCTAATCTATGGTATTAGTGTCGTTCTAACTGAAAAATTAGAGTGATTTCTTTTAACCTGACCTGCCCCTGAGTAATATAGGTATAATCCAGTAAAGAAGAAAAGGGGATTTCTAGGACAATGGTTAAGGACTGGAACAGAAAGGAGCCAAGACAATCAATTGATAAAAGTTGAAAACTGAAGACTCAATAAATAGTAAGAAAGGATATTTTGAGGTATCTTTTGTTCATCATTCTCAATCCCACACTAACTCAAATATGAAACTACTCCTCAGTGTTGTCAATTTAAAAGATCCTAATAGCAGTTAGCATTCATTCTCATCACATGGCCTATCATAAACCTTTCCTTTTTTTTTTTATTTTAAAGATTTTTAAATTTTATTTATTTGAGAGAGAGGAAGAGGGAGAAGCATAAGCAGGGGGAGGGATAGAGGGAGAGAAAATTCCAAGAAGACTCCCTGTTAAGCACGCAACCCGCCTCCAGGGCTGGATTGCACAGTCTGAGACCATGACTTGAGCCAAAACCAAGGGTTAAACACTCGACCTACTGAGCCACCCAAGAACCCTTAGCATAAACCTTTCTAAATTGATCATTATTCCACATAAATCATTCTGGGGATGCAATGTCCTTGGAAAGCAGTCAGGTAAAGGGAATATGATTCAAGAAGAGATTCATAATATTTTATTTGTAAAATAAAATAAGGTTCAAGAAAGTGGAGGGGAGAGATTTCAAGAGGGAAGAAAGAAAATGGAATTGAGGACATACCTCAAGTAACATGTTTCTTTGTCAGGGCTGTCCACAGGAAAAGAACTAACTGTTTATTTATAGGAAGATATAAAAGAAGATATTTCTTGTAGTAATGGCTCACCTTGTTATGGAGGCTCAAAGGTCCCACAATCTTCTGTCTGAAAGCTGGAGAACCAGGAAAGCTAATGATACAGTTCAGTTTGTGTCCAAAGTCCTGAGAGTCAGAGGAACCAATGGCATAACTCCCAGTCTGAGGTCAAAGGCCTAGAAACCAGAAGGCTATAGGTGTGAGTCCTGGAGTCTGAAGGCCAGAGAACCAGGATCTCCAATGTCTTGGGCAGAAGAAGACAGTTCCTCTATGATCACAGTTTCTGTAGGGAATTCCTTTATTTCCCACTCTCATCATGGTTCCAGCAGTTTCTGGAATATCTCAGGGTATGATTTCAGGGTCCTGTTTCAAGCTCTGTGTTGGGCTCCGCATTCAGTGGGGAGTCTGCTTGAGAATTCTCTCCCTCTTCCTCTCCCTCCACCCCTCCTCTCACTCATGCTTAGTCACTCTATCTAAAATAAACAGATAAATCTTTAAAAAATAATATAACCATGAAAATTCTGGTACTGTGGTAAATCCAACATAAATAAAGAGTAAAAGAAATTTATTAGATACCATATGTGAATATGCTCAAATTTTGAATTAGATTATTTAAATGTGATATGTAATAAACCTCAGTTATAAAACCTCTGTTATACTCAATTTGGGGGAAAATATGAGTTTATAACTTTATAAACAAATCAATTTCTGAGTCGCTTTCACTGAAGTAATGAATATCTCATTCCCAAAACACCAAATTTTTTATGATGACCTTAGTAAATCCACCTTTTATAACTTATTCATTATCATTTTCAATGCAATCAAATAAGTGTAAGAGAAATCAAACAATATTATAATCATACAGATACTAACGAATCCATATTTCTTAAAGTAGAGAACTTTTATATCCACATGGAAAAAAAAAACTATCTTTCAGTGTTTTATATTCCTTTAACAATGTAATGCAAGCTTTTTACTTCTATTTATACTGCATAATTTACCTTAAGCATTTGAAGATTCAGGAATTTGTACATCTGCTTAACCTTAGAACCTGGTTTAAAAATGAAGTAGATTTTGCAAGAAGAAATTTATAATATTAAAATATACCTCAGGCTCTCAATATTTTATGCATTAAATTTGGGAAATTTATTATGAAATACATGACATTGACTCCAATATTTTTTAAATCTAATTTTCATTAATTTTCCAGCATATACTAAAGAAAGGGAAATTATTAGTTTAAATGAATAAGATTTTTAATATTATCTAGTAGTAGAGCACAGTGAGTAAAACATCCTCCTATTATAAGGAATTGCTTCCCATTAGAGATACTATTAAATTTCATCGGAAGGGAGTAAAGATGAATTAGCAGGCTTTGTAACAAACCAGCAGCCACAGCAATCTTGGGAAGAGAATTGCTACTTAACCATACCTTGTATGAGTGCTTCACAGACACGGAAATTCTATGATGGAAGAGAGAACATGACTTTAAATGTATTAGTTTGGAGGGGGATGAGGGGGTTGGGAAGGCTTGGTGGTGGGTATTGAGGAGGGCACATATTGCATGGAGCACTGGGTGTGATGCATAAACAATGAATCTTGGAGCACTGAAAAAAATAAAATTAAATAAAAAATTAAGTATATTAGTTTGGGTGGTCAATGGAGTAGAGGGTCATGACAGTAGCAATATCCTAAATTAGAAACAATATAAATTTTACAAGCCATTTTCATGATATAATTAAATCATAAGTGTAGCACAATTACAAATGGAGGAGAAAAACCCTACCAATATAATGATGTTAGTAACTAGTTAAAAGAGAAGGCATTAATATTAAAGTATATCCTCAGAGACTATTTGTTGGCTTTATTCTTCTATCAAAGCATCTATATCACCAAGCATGTAACTTATAAAGGTCCATGCTTGGTGATACAGATAACTTGATACAAGTATGTACCTTTGTAAGAATGAACTGTCACTTCTGCTATATTGTATGTATTATTCCTATGAACAGTATGTTGTATATTATACTGTCTTATATTATATTACATTATTATTATACTGAATTTTTTCCTTTACCTATATCTACATAATAAAGAATTTATATGAGAGGTTTTCAGTTTTGCCCTCTTCCTACAAATGACTGTGCATCACTGCATTTTGGGCCCATGAGTATTAATCTAAAATGTATTAAAATTCTTCAGAGATTCTATAACTTCTTGTACCAGTGAAAATATTTAGTATTATTTGATACTGTTTGAAACTGTCAGCCTTAATAAATCACTATTATTTTTCACAATGCCTTCACATGTAAAAATGTATTCTTATTATATCAATATCACTTTTATTTCTCTACCCTCTACTTAATATTTATCAGCAGTATTAAACATTATAATGCTTTATTAATTTCTGTTTTCTTTACCTTTCTCATGTTACCTTTCTTCTGATATTTTTGCCCACTTGTATTTTACTTGTTTACTTTAAAATCCTTACTTTCTTATATAAAAAGCTGGCTGCTTCCTTTTCCCGTCATTAATTTTGTTTGTAATGTAATCACCTTACTCAGTGCTATGAGACAAATGCAATTTCTTTAACATGGCCATCAAACAGACTGCCTTCTATAAAGAGCTATAAAGCTGCTTTTATATGGAGAGCTGAGACATAATTCAATTAGGAAAAACACTGTAAAATAATAGGTTTTTAAATTTGTATGTACAAAAGAAAAAGTGTAACCATAATTTTTATAAATTTTGAGTCAATGTAAAATGCTGGTCAATAATGAATTTTTAAATTTTAAAGATTATGATATCTAAAAAGATGCTTTACTGTGATAGATATTACTTATACTGTGATAGCCCTCATTATTATAAAGTGCACAGTGGCTTCAGAGTTCAGAAACTGGGGCATGTTTCAGATATCCAACTTTGGAAAGTCACCAAATTCGCAAGTCTTCTGCTTTTACAATGGCATGAGCTGCGAGACAGCCTGGATAACGTCTTGGCACCCTTCTGAGGCAATGAGGCACTGATGCCTGTCAGTGCAAGTGCAATTTGTATTTGCCTATGGAATCCTTGTTTATTTGGATTTAAATTTGGGTATCTCCTTTATACTAGAAACCAATGAAATAATGAACTACCATTCTGAAGATCCAGAAAGCTAATCAATCTTCTTCCTGACACGTATAAAACTTCTCTGTGTAATCTATTTCATGCTTCACATTCATTGTTTGCTTTTCAGACAGTTATAAAGCTTTCTACTAGGAAATGTTCTCTTTCAAATTCCTTTAAACAGAAATTCTGTATGAATCTTTTAGATACGAAGGACTTCTCGGATAGGGTAACAGTTTGACATATTGTAGGATTCATTAAATAAGTAAATCACTCATTTTTTAAAAATTACTTGTTCTGGTACTGTTGTAGAAGTAAGGGTTGGTTATACCAATGAAATATATGGCCGAGGCTACTACATTATAATTGCTCACATTCTTTTTTTTTTTATTTCTTTGACGGAGACAGATCACAAGTAGGCAGAGAGGCAGGCAGAGAGAGGAGGAAGCAGGCTCCCCGCTGAGTAGAGAGCCTGATGCGGGACTTGATCCCAGGACCCTGAGATCATGACCTGAGCCGAAGGCAGAGGCTTTAAACCACTGAGCCACCCAGGCACCCATAATTGCTCACATTCTAATGGGAATAACCCTCAAATATTTAAGCAAACTTAAAAATCATGGGAGACTGTGTAAAAGGTAAGATGCGAGTTATTTAAAGGGTAATTAGTGTATAGTGCTATGAAGATAGAGTGATCATTTCAGGAAAAAAGATACAACATGAGCATTGCACATAGAGGTCAGACAAGCATAACACCCGAAGACATATAAATAGCTTTGTATGTCAGGGGCATGGGGATAAGTACGAGCTATCAGAGGAGATGGAGAAGAGGAATTGTTAATGACATTTTGTATCTTGCTAAAGTTATTGGATTTTATCCTGGGGATTTGAGGTGGGGAAGTGACCCTATCAGAAGTATGTTTGAAAAAGATTATTGTATCAGCAGCGTGAAGGATAAATCTGACAGGGATCTGAAGCCAGAAGAACATTTAATAGATAGGAGAGATGCAAAGAGCAGCATAGACAGTGCACATTAGTGAGTCTTCAAAAATGTTTATTGAGTTGAGATGCATTGAAGAAGTTTGTTGAAACTTTCTTTTCTCACGTCTTATTTTTAGAAAATGTCAATAGCACCTATTCATTGGGTTACTTCAAAGGTCCTCCGCTGAACCTTGGTGAGGGTGAGATAGTTGAAGTCTGGGTGAGTGACCCATCTCATCACAGATGCTTCAAAAATGTCATCAAACACTTCTCTACAGATGGTTCCATTGTTCAAAATGGTCTTTGTAGGTCCTGAGTCTTATGCTGCAGTCTAATGCACAAAATAGTATCCTCCTTTTTGCAGTGGAATTCAGTCGGTAACTTAATTATTCCCTTTGCACCCGGCAAACAACATGTTAGTGACTGCACCCTCTTTGACTGTTAGAACCACTCTCCTTCCCTATTAACTACTCTTATGGCTACGGTGTATTCCATTTTCTTTTCTAGGTCATCTTCAGAAAGTGTTGCCAACAAAATAAATCATCTAGCAATTCCTTGTCAATAATTTTGAAAGCTAAGGTATACCAAAGAGCAAGCTGCCTACAGATGATTGAAAGCTGACTGAAGCATTTTATTTTTGGAACATCTCCACAATTTTCTAAATGTGTCATTGTAACACTGTTATATACATGAAAAATAGCTTTTCTCATTTTACAAATGGATGAATTAAAATACAAAAGATTAACTTGTAAGAAGTTAGTAAGAGTGCTTAGTTCAAAAGGAGAAAGAATAGCACAGTAGCATATGATAGTATTTCAATACCTCTAGTATCTTTATTGGCAGTAAGATTTTATTTGTTGACCTAGGCAATGGAAAATATTATTCTCTGTGAACACACATAAATGTACATTTCCTCCTTTGAATACACATATAATTTCAAGTCATATAATTTTTCAGGCTTGCTAAAAAGCCTAGGAACAACAATGGACCCAGTAACAGTGAGTGCCTTGCAAACAAATTGTGGTCTCCTAGATAATACTTCCCATTAAAATAAATTGGGGTCCTCAAAGAAATAGCTAAATCCAGATATAGTGCAAAAGCTACCAGGAACATGTAAAATGGACTCAGGGTCCAATTTGAAGAGATTTCTATATAGGCAATTCTGAATAGGCAATTTGAGCAGCCAAACAAGTGGAACTAACTGAACAAATTATTGACATTAATAAGATATGATAAATTCATGGATTGATAATGTTACCTAATGAGAAACTTACCAGTAACATTTGGTGGATACTGGACAACCAAAGTATTCTGCAAACTGATAAATAAAGGAAAAGACTCAAGGTTTCATTCTAACATTCTTGTACAAACTGCAACTAAATAGTTGATGATTTTTTTAAAAAAAAATAAGCACCCCAGCTAATAAAGGAAATGTACTATGAAAGAATTGGAATATAATGCAATCACTCATTAAATTACTGACATAGAAAATGTTTATCTATGACTGACTAAATTATTAGGAGAGAGGCTAAAGAGGATTGGGTTAACAGTACTAGAACTTATTAATCAATATTAATGTTTAAAGAAGGAAAGCAATACACAGTATTTCTGTAACAGAAAATATAAAATACTAACTGTGACTCTTTGAAGCCAAAATATAAAATCTGAGTTGGATTGAATCAATCAGTCTATGAGTTTATTTGAAATACAGAAAATAGGTGGAGAAAATATGGCATCAAGGATGAAAAATCCAGAGTGTGAGTGTTGGAAGAGGTCCTCTAGAAGACATAACGGACAGTTGTCCTGTCAGCCAACCCAAGTAGGCTTCCACTCCTTCTCTGTCCTTGGAATGTACACTTTATATATTCTTCCCACCATTCCCACAGTGGGAACTGTTACAAGGACATAGTCTTGAGAAGTACAGTGTCTTTGGTACCTTCTGGACAGTATATGTGACTCAACTGAGTTAAGGCAGACCTCTGTGTAAACTTTGAGATTTGGCAAGAAGGTGTGGAGATCCACTTGTCTTGCTGCCTCCCAAGATAGGCCTCCTATATAAGGTTCCTTGTTTATTAAGCTTGCCACCTACTTACCTAGAGTGGTCCACCTCTTCCTTCTGTCTCTCCCTACTCTCCACGTAAAGGGGAGAGTGTCAAATTTCACCTAGGAAGCTCCCAAAGTTTCAAACTAATAGTGAGACACATATAGGACAAATGACTTGGTTTCGTCAACAGTAACAAACAATTTTTAATTACAAGAAAAAAAAAAGATTAAAGTAGTATTCAGAAAGTGTCAATCTAGTACAATGTGTGTATTTGTTTGGATATTCATACATACAAAGCAACTTGAAGAAAAGAAAGAATAGGGCAAATGTGAATACTGACTGGATAATTATGTTACTGAGACATTATTGTTAATGTTTTGATGTAAAAATTTTATAAAGAATCCTAATCATTTAGAAATGTGAATTGAGTTGTTTATAGATTAATTATATGATTCGGGGCACTTGATTTCAAGTAAGTCAGGAGGTAAAGATAAAACCAGAGGGCTGATGACTTAATTAACTGTTGAAGTTGGCTCTTCACTAAATCAGGGTTCTTTATACTGTTCATTCACTTCTACATATGTTTTAAAGGTTCTGTCAAAAAAAGAAGGTTTTAAATAATGAATTCTGGAACACTGAAAAGAAATTTAAAAATAAATAAATATAAATTTTTAAAAAAGTTTTAAAAATAATTTCCTTTAAGTTCCATCTGATCCATCACGGAACAGTGTTTCACTAAAAATTGGTGTAAAATAATTCGGTTTCTTTCTTTACTGGTGAGAGAAACAAGGAATAGGGAAAGAAAGTTTCCCGTGCAGAGGAAGGAGGGTATTAAAGGACACAGTAGAGCAGCTGCCAAAGAGTAGAGCTCAATTATATCTGAAGGCTCACGGTAGCAACAGTTGTGCTGAGGCTACTGAATGAAAGTCACATAGACTGTGGTTAAATGTATTACTTACCTTGAGTTCCAATTAATAAGAACTTTGCTCTGGGTTGTGATGAGGGAGCGTTGAAGTTCACCAAGATTTGTGCAGAACAGGTACTGAGGGAACAGATCGGCTTACTGGAGGTGTTAGGCCATCAGAGTCACCACATCCAAAAAGTCAGCGATTTGTCTCAGTGGGGGAGAAAGATAAGATTAGGTAATTGTCCTACAACTGATTATGTTAAGAACAAATTATTTATGTAGATATAGATGCAAATAATATCTGTATAATCTCCAGGCTCTCTCGTAAATACCATATTGTAGGTACTCACTAAATATTCTCAATATTGGCTATGAGAATGATGACTTGGGAACAAAATAATAGAGAGTTAATTATCTTCTTGTAATGAGGAAAGCAAGAGCCATGGAAATAAAGAATACACACAGAAGGCCAGTCTTGAGAAATGAGATACCATGAAGGGAAGGAGTACTTTGTTGCAGGTAGAAAATTGAGGCACAGTCATCACCCTCTGATTTATGGCAATAAAGAAACAATGTTGGAGCCCAGAGGTTCATAGTGGATAATACAAATCTTGGGTCTGGGCATTTGGACAAGATGCAAATTCACAGGACAGTTCTTTGGGTATAATTATAATTTCTCATAGTTAGAATGTACTCAGAAGCATTAGCACAATTAAGCCTGGAGCTGAAAAGATTCTTTGGACCAAGATTGCTGGAGCTGCTGAGAGAAAACTGAGAAACTGGAAATACATCAGAGACAGATGTTGCAGCTCTTCCAATGTTGGCTCTAGCCAGTCCTGTTACTTACTACATTTGCAAACATTTATTGTGTAAATGGTGCTGGTTTCTTTTTCTGTCTTGAAAGAATCTTATCTTCTGTTGTCTTCCAAATCAAAGACTTGTTTATTTTAGTGCTCCACCTGAAGTTTTTAATGATTCATTTTTTTCTTATATTTTTGAGCCTTTAATTTCTGTCAGTTTAACATACAGTGTATAATAATTTTAACATTTTCTGGAACCAAAGCATGCTGGAATATTAGAAATATAAATAGCCATAGCATTATCTAATAAAAGAATATCAAAGAATAAACAAAGAATATTTATTTAACTTACTTGTAGTTGGTTAACAACTTAGTGTGGGACTCTTTCATTGGAATCTGATTTCTTTTACTGTACCTTGTATTACATAATTACTATTAATTCTTAGGAGGAGTACCTGTAAGAAATATACATGGTTTGTGAAATATTTTTTATTTAGAAAACAAAACAAAAACTAAACACTTGGTTAATCTGGCTAAAGGAAATTATCTGTGCAATATCTAAAATTAGCAGAAACATGAAATTTATATCACCTTAGTAAAGGGAAATTAATTTTAGAAAATTAAACGGAGGGAGAGTCACCAAAATTCCATTTTCCCTACCTTGTTCCTATATGGATGATTTCAACTCTTCTTCAATTCTGTTGAAGAACAAAGCACTGGTAGATCGCTTCTCGGCCTTTTGGCTAAGATCAAGTGCAAAGCACTGGTAGAGATTTTCTTTTTTAGGATTTGCTGAATATAAGAATTCAGACAAATAATGATCAGATATTTTTTAGTCAAAATTATTCTTAATGTAACACAAGATAAAATATGTAGAAATTTCAGTTTTATGAGGTTGAAAAAGTTTAATTTTAATGTTCATAATTTAGGATCTATACTTTATTTTCTATTTTTTAAGAGGAAAGTCTTGTTAGGATATAGGTAACTCATTTTGCATAGGACATAAGTCTGTGTCTTTAGCAGAAAAGGAGTTTGGGAAACAAAGTTCCTTGCTTCCATGTTGGAGAAGGACTTATACTTTAGTTAATTCTTCTATAAAGGAAAGGTATTTAAGATACTGGCAAGTTATGAAGCATAAGTGATAATAGCACCTACCCAAGGAAATTGACAATCTCTAATTTTTTTTTTAATAGGTACTTTAACTTGAAAGCAATCTGAGGATACAGGTAATACACAATTGCAATTTTATTGAAAAATGTGGCTTTCCACTATGTCGATAGCAGTTTCTGGAATCTATTGCTTAGTACTGTGGTGCCAATCATGTCTCAGGCCACGGCAACATCAGTAGGGTCAGAGCTTTGATGTCTTAGGTGGGATTCTCTGAGAAACAGATTCTGATATGGAGATAGACAAGCCAAAGTTTACTGGGGAGTGCTTTTAGGGACCATAGGTTTTTTTGTGTTTTTTTTTGTTTTGTTTAGTTTTGTTTTTTTATGTTCGTTTGTTTCTGCAAAACGCAGTGTTTTTAAATTATTATTGTGTTCAGTTAGCCAGCATATAGTACATCGTTAGTTTTTGAAGTAGTGTTCAACGTTTCATTGGTCGAGTGTAACACCCAGTGCTCATCACCACACATGCCCTCCTTAATACCCATCACCTGGTTGCCACATTCCCCTACCCACCTCCCTTCTGTAATCTCAGTTTGAGGAACCATAATTTCAAAAGAGTAAAAGATGCAGGGTTGCAGAGAAGAAGAAGTTGAATTGCCATAAAACTGAATAAGAACCTCCAGATTATTGCACAGGGCACTCCAAGGCTAAATGAAATAGCAATTCAGAGTTTTTCCAAATTGAGATACGGGGGCCAGGCTTTGTATGCCATATGTCTTTGGATATGAGTTACTTCTAAAATGGGAACAAACTTAAGTGAGACAGCTACCCTTGGCTAAGGGCAATTCCTTGAGATGGACTCATCTTTGAGGCTTCAGCATCCAAGAATGCTGATATCTTTGTCCTTAGAGGAGGAGATCTAAGCGATGTATGGAGCAGTGTTCGAATGTTCTTCCTGGTTGTGTCATCTTTCTGGCCCTCCTAGAGATTGTGAGTTAAGAGGCTTAATCATGTGACTTTTGCTATAGTAATTAAAATAGATTATGTTGTACACTAGTAATGATATAATATTGTTTTTCCTTAGATTCTTACATGAGATATTTTTGCCCATGTTAACTGAAAATTAGAATGTATTACCATTCGTGCAAAACCCTTTCAAGATTTCCTAAGGGTTATTGATAGGAAAATGAGGAATAACAGGAATCAGTCTTTATGTGTATCTTTCCATTTCTTTCTATATTAGAGCTTATAAATGAAGACCAGGTGCTACAGAGGCATTGAGAGCTTGTTGTAGGCATGACACACTTGTCAGCTCCCCTCATGCTACAACAGGCTCCATCACTAACAAAGTTAAGAAAACTACAGTGGAGTGGGGGGCACCTGGGTGGCTCTGTTGGTTAAACGTCTGCCTTTGGCTGGGGTCACGATCCCAGAGCTCAGTGAGGATACAGCTTCTCCCACTCTTGCTCCCCTTGCCTGCTTCTCTGCCTCTCTCACTCTCTCTGTCAAATACATAAATAAAATCTTAAAAAAAAAAAAAAAAACAGAAAAACCTCAGTGGGGATGCATTAGTTAAGTCTTCACAAAAAAGAAAGAAAAGAAAGATGAGATATCCAAACGGAGAACTTGGGATGAAATTGGGATACTTATTTTTGTTTTGGCCTTTTTTTATAGGAGACAAATATGAATTGGGTAGAACTAAGCCAGTATCTGCTGATACCACCGTATCAGATATAAATATTCAGTGCAATCCTTCCCTTCATTATTTCCTGTTTTCTTCACCCATGCTGTTTCCTTAGAGTTTTATCATCTCTTCTATTCTGAAAAATAAGCCAGTAAGAAGAGTGTTTATAAGGTGCCTCCATCTCTTTGACAATTCATTTGGCATTTTAATTACTTTAAATCTTTTGTATTTTTGTTCCAATATTAAATTTCTCCATTGAGTAAAACTTGGAAAAGTCAAAACAAAGAAACAAACATTTATGGAATCCCAATAAGACACAGAAGCATTTTAATTGGTCTCAAAAAAAAAAAAAAAAAGTGAATCAGGTGATTTTTTTTTTTAAGCTAGATTTATTCCGTTTTGCTCATTATCATCTTTAATCTCCTGGCCTCCAGTTCTAATGTGTGGCTGTTGTTAAGATAGCAGGAGTCATCTCTTGGCCAGATCAACACAGTGTGTGGGAGCCAGGGAAAAAAATAAAAAGAAAGTGGTGTCAGAAAAAAACTTGACATATAGAAGAGTGTTCTGGAGAACCTTGAGAAGAATTTGAGTAGTCATTGTAGAGGAACATTGGCAGGAAGCTTGAGGCTCAAGAAGGCCTGTGAAGTGTAGACAGCACTCCTGATTTTCAAGTGATGTGGGCTGCTGATAGGACTATTAAGCCTATGAAGGAAATCTATGCAGCCCCTGCTGTTAATCCATCTGCAGAAAGTTTCATATGCCAGTTTTCTTAATTAGAGTGGACAGAGAGGGGCATCCTGTTGAGATTAAGTCCACAGCACAATAAAGGAAAAAACTGTTTTTACTTATTGGGCTGCTCCCAAGAAATGTGCTAATTACCAAGATAGGAGAACATTTTGTATATCTGATAAGTGAAATTCTTCACAAATAAAAAGATTGGAGGTGATCTTTG
This sequence comes from Enhydra lutris kenyoni, assembly GCF_002288905.1. Lineage (NCBI taxonomy): Eukaryota > Metazoa > Chordata > Mammalia > Carnivora > Mustelidae > Enhydra > Enhydra lutris. The sequence goes on along the minus strand of NW_019154099.1, from coordinate 41,791,060 downwards.
AAATTTTTATTCAACAAGGAAGAATGCAGCCTACTGAGAATGCTGATTGAACTAACTGTTCTAAGTATGTTTACTTCATCTCTAACCCCAATTTACATAGAATTCCACTGTGCTAAAATGTGTGATGGACCTTTCCCATCCTAGAAGGGGAATTTATATTTTTTTCAACAAGGCAAAGATATGTTTCATAATTGTGTTATTTAAGAGCTGTGAATGCCCTGTATGCTTATGCTAGAAATGGAATAACAGTTTGAAATATAGGAAGATCTACACGGTCATTTTAAGAAATGTTTGATACCATGGTATCAGATACAAATCTTCATTATTTCCTGTTTCATTATTTCCTGTTTTCTTCACCCATGTTGGTTCCTGGTAGTTTTATAATCTCCTCTATTCTGAAAAATAGGTCAGTATGAATAATGTTCAGAAGGTGTGTTCATCTCTCTGACTTTCCATTGGCACTCTAATTACTCTTAATCTTTTGTATTGTTTTGTTCCAATATTAGATTTCTCCATTGGCTTTTATAATTACATTGTCTACCTTTGTGACTTAAGTAAATATGCAAAGATTTTCTTTTTTGTGGATATCTCTCACTTTTTCTGAGTATTTTCAATACTCTAGTTGATGCATTTGATTTTTTCTTAAAAAGCCATTTACAAATTATGAAAATGACTTATGAAAAGACTAGATTTATAATTTTGCCTTTATTACTAATATGTTCACTTCATGTTTTCATTAACATTTGCAGAATAAAGTAATTCTATTTTAAGTTAAATTTCTTCTAAAATTGGAAGACATTTTAATAGCTAATTAATAGAATATATTATATAACCTATCATAATTCTTTATATTCATTAAAAATGCATATATAAATGTATACTATGCATACATAAGTATATAATAAATATAATATATGTTAACTATAGATATATAGTGATTTCTAATTACTACTATATTATATATAAAAATATATTGATCAACACATAGAGATATAAATAGACACAGATAGATATACATATTAGTTATATATATTTCTTTCATGCCCACTTTTTGTTGTCATCTACAGAGTGTCATGTTTATGCACATTATACAGACCACTTTTATGCCAATATAATTTGTAAAGTACATGCTTAGTTTCTATCTCTGTCCCAGAAACCTAAATTTGACTCTGATACTTTTTTTGGATCTTGGGTGAGCAGAATGAACTTTGGTTTATCTAGAATTAAGCAAAGCTACATATTTACCTCATTCTTAGTCCTTTTGGGGACAGTACCACCCCTTTTGAGAACACATGATCTAGTCCAGTAAGATTTTAAGCAAGTGGGATATTTGAAAAGTACTTGATGCAGAGTACAATGTGCCTGGAGAAATAAGTACCCAGATATCATGGAAAACGATGAGTTATTCTAAAGTTTTTGAAACTCCATGGGTAAAGACAACATAGTAGAAAGTGGTGGCATACTTCGGAAACAGAAATAACTTAGTTGAAAAGCATAGGTAACAGAGGAGCAAAATAGGAGGGAATGTTTGAAAAAGCATTTTTACTATGTTGTGGAGGCACAGAATATTAGAGAAAGATTAATTTTTAGGCAAAGAAGCACACTTTAAAATGATTCATCTTGACTTTATATTCTAAATCTATGGAAATGGTTAACTCACATAGGGTATCTATATCTATGTAATGATAATAATGATTTATTCATTTTCAGAGTGTTCAGCAATTATGTGGAATAGGATATTAACAGGAGCTGCCACATAGTGAATTCCTCTTAAATTACTCCTCCTTACCAGTCTAAAATAAGCCACTGGCTGTTCAAGGAACTCAGTCAAATATGAGGTAACAAAAACACACTTCTTTCAGTGTCTATGTTTATGAATAATTCCTGGCCTATCCTATTGTCTTTATCCACATCATAATAATATAATTTAATCATAGATTTTACCCTATAATGATAAAAATTACTTGCATGTCAATCATTTTATAATTATAAAATATTTCAGATAAAGCATCAGCAAATGATAATAAATAAAATTTATTTTTCTCAACACAGTAGCAGTTATTTTTCTCATCCTCATTTTTGTAATGGCATTATGGTAGATTTTGATTTCTAGGCACATTTCCAGACTTCGCCTGATATTAATGAACAAGTCATCCCACGTGTTTTTGTAGCATATTCTGAAATAACAGTGTGCAAAAGGTAATGACCTAGATGGTGTGTGTTTCATTGTCACTAGATAATTTTATATTTCAGAATTTCTCAAAATACAGCAGGTGTACTTAGATCCACCTGAGACAAGTTCATACCTGGGGCTAGTTGGTACCCAGTGCTGGAGGCTTAGGCTATACAAATAAGCAATGCCGGAGGCTGGACCAGCCAGATACTTTTTACTCCATAGCGATGATGAATACAGCCTATAGCAGTCAAGAGACAGAGGCTCTCTAATCATTTTTTTTCCTTGGTTTAAAATACATGGGACGGATTTTGTTAAGGGACATGGAGAACGTGGGAGAGAGGCCCATGGATCTTTTTCTTTTTCTTACCAGGTCTCATTACCTTCTCATAGTGGAGAGAAATTAGTTACAGAGAAGAATAAATGGGGTGGTAATGACAGAGGAAGAGCAACAATTAAAATTACTCAGTTGGAACAGGTGTGTGTGTGTGTGTGTGTGTGTGAGAGAGAGAGAGAGAGAGAGATGTGCCTATAGGTACAAATTGCATTATTACACATGCCCAAATATTTTACAACTAATTAATGAACCCCCAATGGAAAAAAAAAAAAAAATCTAGTATCCATGTTTTGTTTTAGCTATATGTTTCCTATTTTATAATGGAAGATTTGTTTCTTACATAATTTTACAAGAATATTTAGTGTTCATAACAAATTCTTAACGAAGCCTGTCAGTTTGATTTAAATTGGAGTTAATGGAGTTCTGTGTTTGTTACATAAGGTAGCAATTGTTATTGCAGCAGGTTTATGTCAAGTATTGGCCCTTTTAAATTTTGATCATTACTGTTCTACATAATGGTCATTTATTCAATCAGTGCCACCAATTTTACATGTTGAAAAGAAATTTCAAAATTACATATCTTAATAATTTTAAGTCCGTTGCTACTAAACCCATTAATGTAAAAGCACATATCATCAACTACAGTGAATTAATTACAGTAGATTTAGGAACTTTTTTTTTTTGGGGGGGGGTATTCCTGTCCCCACTCTAATTTGCCCATCATGTTTTCTTTCTTTATTATTCTCTCTGCCTTTCTTCCCCACTGACATTTGCTTACCCTTCCTTACAGGATCTTCTTGTCTCTTCAGGATTCACTACTTTGCTTCTTTCCTTTTTCCTTCTCATCACCATGTAGTTATTTCTTCCTTATTGTGCATTTCCTATGCCTCATATTTTCTTCCACTTCTCTGTCACCTTCACTGAATACTCTCTTCTCTTCTTCCTCCATTCTTCATTTTTTCCTCTAGTAAAAGTAGAAGACCTTAGGTCAAGAGCTATGATTTCTAATTTTTTAAATTTCTACACTTAGTATAAATGCTTGATGCATACAGATTGATAAATATTGACTAATGTTTGTTCTTTCTTTTGACAGTGTGCTTTTTAAAATTTTGAATAGAAGGTTTATTTATTTATTTATTTTTAACTTATTTTTATTTTTCTTTATTGTGTTCAGTTAGCCAGCATAGAGTACATCATTAGTTTTTGATGTAGTGTTCAATGATTCATTAGTTGTGTGTAATACCCAGTGCTTATCACAACACATGTTCTTCTTAATACTCAGCACCTGGTTACCCCACCTCTGAGACTCTCAGTTTGTTTCCCAGAGTCCAGAGTTTCTTATGACTTGTTTCCCTCTCCAATTTCTCCCGTTCAGTTTTCCCTCCCTTCCCCTATGGTCCTCCATGATATTCCTTATGTTCCATTTATGAGTGAAACCATATAACTGACTTCTCTCTGCTTGACTTATTCCATGCAGCATAATCCCCTCCAGTTCCATCCATGTCAACACAAATGTTGGGTATTCATCCTTTCTGATGGCTGCATAATATTTTATTGAATATATGTACTACATCTTGTTTATTTAATATCTTTTTCAGGTCAACTCTTGAGCAAGATACTAAAGATAATATAGTGAATTAGATCTATTCCTTCCCTATAAGGAATTTACTAGCATAAAATTATAACATGGTTTTGCTAACCACAAATAAATACACCCTGTAACATTTGACCATTGTTTGGATATATTCCATCTGCAAAGCTTACTCATGAGAATTTTATGTCTCCTTAGTTCAATTGCCCAGCTCTTATCTAAAATTTAATTCAGAAATACTGGTTAGAAACTTGTCTTTCAGTACTTCCTCTGTCGAAACATCAACTTCAGTACTAGTAACTGCTACCCTCTATCTGTCTCCTGAATTTATACTTGCTGAGTAGGAACACCAATAATCCTGTTGGAGTTTGGTTCTATACGCAGAAGACTTACTAAGATTACTATGGCTTAGGATTTATGTGCCAAATAGGAACCCTCCCCTACAAGGATACCTGAAGAGGAGTTTAAGGAGAGAAAGAACAAAATATTTAGACGAAGAAAAAAAAAAAAAAACTAAGTAAAATCTTGATTAGAAAACATGCTTTAGTGTTATAGTGAAAACTAGTTGACCTCCTGTTGCAAAATATAGACAAATGCAGACCTTCGATTCACATGTTTGATTTTACATGAAAAAAATAGGCAGTCCTCAACCGTGTCCACTTAGTTAAAAAATAACAACATAATACAAGAACAATTGGATATGAACAATAAAATGTGTGACAAAGGTAAATTTTTAACATCTCTGCGGAGTCTATTATAGTCTATCAATTCCCTTCCCCATGTTTCTTAGTGTTCAGTGTAAATAAAGAAGCACAATGGACAAAGGCAGTTGTTGCCAGATTGGTTTTCTTAATAGGTCTTCGGCACAACATTAAAAGAAGGGATTAATCCATATGTAAAATGCCCTGGAAAGTATTCTCATAAACTGAATCCCAACAGCTGGAGCTGTGTTCCAAAACAATAAGCTATGAGTAGGTCTGTATTAATTGAGGAGGATTGGGCAAAGAGAAATGTGCTGTGACTATAAACTTGACCCAGCCATTGGCTTAGGCCATACAATGTGAAACAGTCCTAGCTGCAGGACTTAAGAACAATTTGTCTTTACTCATAACCCCATGATATTTAGCACACTGTATCAAATATGTTATATTTCAAGCAATTTGTAATTCAATCAAACCATCAATGATTCAATACCTAGTAAAGGAAATCACCAGCATTATGTAGAAAAAGTTATGCGGACTAAAGAGGTTGGTGACTCTGGAACTAGAAGGAAATACAGATTTATGTCAGTTTACACTCAAATAACAGTGAAAGATTACCTGATCTTTTAGTGCCAAGATCTATTTAAGGTCCTGATGGCCGAGTGAAGTAGTGCAGAGGACATGTTATCCAAATAGGAATTATGAAAAGGAGAGTAAAACAGAAACATATTTTAACAGCAACAACTATTCAGAGCATAAGTCTAAAATGAACTAACATACACAATTACAACTGTGAAGATAATTTTACTAATCTGTAATATACTGGATAAGAATTACTAAAACACACCATGTGTTAATGGGCTGAATTTTGCTCCTGCAAATTCATATATTGTATTCCTAACCCCAGATACCTAAGAATGTGACTGTGTTTGGAGATTAGTGTCTCTGAAGAGGCAGTTAAGTTTAAACGAAATCATTAAGAATTCAATATGACTGCTGTGCTTACAGAAAGAGATTAGAACAAAAACATGTAAAGATGGAAGATCATGGGAAGACATAGTGAGAAGATGATTTCTACAACCAAGGCAATAAAACCTCCGAAGAAATCAGCCCTGATTGCACATTGGTTTCAGACTTCTAAATGTTCATAATTGTGGAGAAAAGAAATATCTGTTGTTCATGCCATTCAGTCTGTGGCATTTTTTAGGGAAGCCCTGATAAAGTTTATTATAAGCCAAAGAAGTGAAAGCAAGATTACTTTAAATGCAGTGGTTAAATTGTTCCAATTGTGTAGAAAAGCTAAACTGTAGAAGAATAATTCTCCCTTGGACAAAATAAGTCTCTTTCATTTCCAGGAGCCTACCTTTTAACATCTCTGAAATCTGTTGTCTAGAAGTTCCCCTCTATATGCCCCTTAGTGTGCAAGAGTATTTTTGAAATGGTTCTCCAGGTGATTGTAATATGCTCATGATGCCATTGATTACCACACCTGCTTTAAAACAACTGTTTCAATTTAAAATGGTAATGGTAAGAATGAGAACTGGAGTCATAGCTATCTGGCCACTGGGCAGTCTACCTAAAATTCCCCATTTTTCCTGCTCTCATTCTTCTAGTCGTCATGACACATCCAAACTCTTCTATGTCATGTCTTACCTCCTTGACTGCTTTGTACAATAACATCCAGCTATAATCTATCTTTACATTTCTGAGGTCATGTCTAAAATGTCTTGACTAAGTATTCAAACATTGCTTATTATTGGTTCCACTTCCAATGAACCTCATCATGGACTTTATTTTGACCTCAATAGAAGAAGTAATTCAAATGTAGTTTCTTTTTAACTGAGATATTAATTTTTCAGGAAAAGTACATTTGCTTGGGTTTTATTTTGGAGTCTCCAATTACATATACATATAATAACTTGGTATATTTGTATTTATAAATATTTGTGTATGATATATTATTTATATTTTTACATGTACAAAAATAAATTATAAATGTACTATAAACATGTTGAATTTCTATTGACTTTGAAGATCTTATTTCTAATCTTTGCAGTTAGTGTGATAGAAGTAAATTTAAGACTAACTTAAAAGCTCTAAACCACATATGGCAAAGCAAGATTTTCATTCTGCCTCAACAAGTCTTTTCCTGTTTCTGCTTGACTTGGTGAAGAGTAAAGAAACATACTCCAGAAACATGATTCATTCAAGTGTTGCTGTCAGCATGGTCAGCATTCTAAAGGAAATGACTGTTTGTTTTTTTAAGCTGTACTTTATAGAGTATGGAAGTTGAAATAACACAGTGGGACATGGTGAAAACCTGCTGCCAGTCATCCAAGGTGAAACAAAGATGATGATGCCCTCCAATGAAGCAGAATAATTACTGCCAATGAAGCCAGAAGAATGACCAAGATCTCAAGGACCGTAGGATATAGGTGTAAGATCTCTGGGGGAGGGCTGAAGAGATAAAAGACTAAAGGAGAGAAAATAGAGCAAGGTGACAGAAAAACAGACTCTGATAGAGACATCAAGGCCAGGCAAATAACATTTAAATGGGAAAAAAAAAAAATATTTTTCACCTTTTTCTGGAGTCTATGCACATTAGAGACCTTTTAATATAAAAATATTTTCTTTCAAATAATGGACTGTATATACCCTCCCATATTATACTGTTTTAGCCGCAGAATTGGTGATTCATGCAAAATTGAAAACAAATTTCAGATTATATTTGTGTAATAACTGTTCATGATGGATATTTTAATGGTCCACGGCTTTGTATGTGTGTTCTCAGCTTGAATAAGTCCTTTAGCCTTACTTTTTTATATTAATTGAGAAAATGGAACTGCCTTCCATCTCTGTAGAGGTTACAATCATATATTTAAATATAAAAAGCATTGTAATTAATGCCAGTCATTTGTGAGTTCCTGCTATTAACACAAATACAAAGAAAAAGAAATAAAGACTGAATGGCACGCCTGGAAGATAAAGAAGGTAATTTCTAAAATCATCATCCCAGTGTCAGTATTAAAATTTTCAATATAAATATGCACCATTTTACAGAATGATGATGTATTCCTGAAAAGTCATGTATATTTTTGCATCCAAAGAAATTCAACTATGTATTAAACTTATTTAGGAGAACTCTTACTTCAATTCCAAAGTGAAATATCTTGCAAGGTAAAGAATTCTATTTTAAAATAAATGTTAACCTGATAAATTAACATTGCTAAGGCTTAATTTTTATGTACTAAATTTGCCTTAAAGAGAAAAAAAAAGGGGTACCTGGTCTTAGTTGGTTAAGCATCTAACTTCAGTCAGGTCATGCTCTCAGGGTCCTGGGATCAAGGCCTGAGTCTGCCTCCCTGATCAGCAGGGAGTCTGCTTCTATCTCTTCCTCTGCCTGTTTCCCCCCACCCTTAATGCATGTGCATGTGCTCTCACTGTCTTTCAAATTAATAAAATCTTTTAAAAATTAAAGAAAATAAAAAGAGAAAAAAGCCCTGCAAGTCCTAGACAAGATGAATTGATATACTTCTCAGTATTCTTTATGCTAAGTACAGCTAAAATATGACACCAACTTAAGACTCTAAAAAGTGGAGAGAGGAAGGTGGACCAGCTAGGGACTTTGCAGTTGAAGAACAATATGGCAGAGAGTTCACTGGCTTTTCTTTTTGCCTCATTTATCCTGGACTGGGTGCTGGAGAAACCTACAACCTACACTAAAAAATCATACTGAAAAAAAAAAAAAAAAAAGAAAAGAAAAGATAAAAGAAAAAGCCCCAAGAAAAGATCTTTCTCTCCAGCAGGACTGGGAAGGAAGCAGCCTAACATAACAGAAAATTAGATAATCATTTTTTTTAAATCCAGCCAAACACATGGGAAAAACTTATGGCTCTGCTATACACACATCAACACAGGCTATGTAGGAAGCAGACTTTTCACCATTGCCTGGCTATAAGAAAAACCCTCTCTCCTTCCCCACTGGAGTAGCACAAGAAGAGGCCTGATGAAAGCCAAAACTTTCACCACCATCCAGCAGTACAGACTTAGCCCCACATACCTCCATTGCCACCCTCAATTCTCTATCCCTCACTCCCAGCAAAGGCGTAAGGGTGGTCTGGACTTCTACAATGATCTAGTGGTAATGAGGTGCCTCTTTTGCTTCCCTCTGAGATGGTGTCCTAGGAGGCTAAAGGAGAAGACAGGACTGGTACCCCTTCAGTGGATGAAAAGTACAAGGGACCCCTGTGTACTATTTTTGCAACTCCCTTTGGATGTATAATTACATAAAAATAAAAAGTTTCAAAAAAGAAAAATGCATTCATCAAAAATTTTAATGGTTGCTCCAACTTGATTTTCAATACACTTCTTCACTTTTTAAATTGAAATGAAATTAAATGAAATAAAGTGCAGAAAATATGTTCAAAATTGCAAGGTCCCTAATTCTGTTAGCTGCTTCACCACACACATTAATCTCTCCCCTTTTAAGAGACCGCATTAAATTAATTTCAAAGGAACACTGAAGATCTATATGAACCACATTTGCATAAATAGGACAGCCAGTAGAGGGGAGATAACAATACATTTCTTGACAATAAAAAGCAGCTGGAAAAAACATAACTGGTAATTCAGGGAAGAGGGAATGTCATCCTGACTCTTTTCTGGTCATTGTAACATCTGAGAAGGAGTCCGTTCTGTTTGTCCGACACCCAAAAAGCTCAGGTTTCAAAAATTCTGAGACAGATATTTGGAAAAAGGATAGTTTGGAAAGTTTGGAACTATCCTTGAAAACATAGAAACATTTTAGAATAATAATAAAGACATACAATGTGAAGAGGATGAGAGGGTTGCGAGTAAGTAAGGATTTAAGGGTAGAACAAAAATGAAATGGCAAAATTAGGGCAAAGCTTTGCTTAAAAATACCACTTTATTTATTCACAAATATGTATTGAGAACAAAAAAGACAAAATGGCTGATCTCAAGAGTGGTTATTTTAAAAAGGGAAGAAAACGATAACAAAAATTCGTTTGTAATTTTCAGTTAAGTTACCTGAAAAATATGGGACATATTTTTCCTTTCAGTTCTGAATATTTGTTTCATATTTGTTGATACTCTACTATTAGGTACATACACATTTAGGATTGGTGTGCTTTCTTGATGAATTTGCTGCGTTTACATCTTGGAATGTCTCTCTTCCTCCTTAGAAAGATTCCTCCTACCACTACTTCAGATTGCTTTTTCTTTGTCTTACCATGATGTATCATTTTTTTCCCTAATACTTTGCTTCACATGTCCAAAGCAGCCTTGCTTTATTTTATTCTAATTTAGCCCCACTACTAAAATATGATGCTTCTGATCATCTTTCCTAGTGCCTTGTGTATTATAAGGCCTTTCCATCCTCGCTGATGGAAACATAAAACTATTTTCAGCCCTGTGGAAGCTCAAGGAATTGTTAGCCCACCGGGGAGTTCCTTGTCTTGGGGAGTTTCCACTCACAAGGGTACAGATCATTTCCCAGCCAGAGGGTATTCCTTAGTATTCCTGCAGCTCTTTTTCTGTACACAGCTTTCTCTTCTCAGATACTCTGCCCATCAAATTCTAGCTACCTTTGCCTTTCTGAACTTAATGTCATTATCTCCTCAGTTCAGCCAGACTGTAGGGTTCTTTCTAGATGCTGCCTACCTATGCTGCAGCCTGGCAACTGCCTACCAGCAGTAAACTGGAGTGTCTTACAATGTTTAAGACACATCTGAAAATAATTGAGAAGTAGGAAAAGAAGAGGAATGTTAGAGGGTTGTATAAATGAGCCATTATGTTACATAATGGGTAGTCTGGTAGTGAGATTAATACAGGAAGTATGGAAACGAGTTTGAATGGAGTCTTATTTTCATAAGTTAAATGAGTCAGCTTCTTGAGAATGACAAATAATAAGACTATTTAAAATGTTATATCAATACCCCAACCCGAGTTTCTCCGACAGCTGACTCTTTTAGTCAATTGTTAGGTTATCATTTGCTTTTCTTCCATTACAGCTTTAAGAAACAGTTCTACCATCCCCAAACTGGGAGCAAAAGAGACCACCAGGGGTGTGGCCGTTTTCCTATGTGAGATGATTCACACTAGAAGAGGAACTGTAAAGTCAGAGAAAAAATGTTATATCTCAGGTCGTCTTACCTACTCTCACGTGCATTTTTTCCCCTTTGATAGAGACCTACTCTCTCAAGTTATAAACTGTTCTCATTAGCATTTAGGGAAAAAAATGACATTTGGTTAAGCATATTATCCCCTTAATAGTGTTGAATTTAAAAATACTTGCATAGCATTTCTCACTTACCAGGCACAGTTTTAAGTACACTACAAGCAATAGTTTATTTAATCCATACCTTTCTTCCTGTATGGAAAGAATCATTATTCTTGTTTGTGAAATGAGGAAACAGACACAGAGACTTCGTGACGTGATCATGATCACAGGGCTGGCAGGTGCGGCATCAGAATTCAAGTCCAGGCAGTCTGGCTTCAGAGTTTATAGCGGAAACATCTTCACAGGCTGGCACTGGAGCAAGGTTTGCTTTTGATGTTATACATTCTTTTCTCATTTTATTGGATCTTCTTTGAACTATTTTCTTTATGTCTCTGACTCTCTGAACATCCCTACAATTGATACGGTTGATTTTCATTATTATTGGTAGTTATGTTGTATACATTACCATGAACACTGAATTAACAAATACTGAGTCATTTCTCCTAGAGGGGAACACAGGGTAAGTTTCTGTGAGCCTCTGGTTACATTTTCATAAAACAGTCAATACATAATATTGTTTTGTGTGTGTTTTTGTTTAAAAACGCTTTAACATATGTTAAGTATATGAATTCATTAACATCAAACTCACTGCCATCAGCACCATAATTTATGACTGAATGAAGCTTATCTAACCCATTTATTTTCTTCCTAAGATATCATAGGCTTTTTGCATTTAGGAAAGATAAATAGCACTTAAGCACTGTGATTGGGCCATTTTAAAAGGTGAAATCACCAACAAAAAATACAAAATTGAAAAAAAAAAAAAAAGACACTAAATAGACCATGAAAGGGAAACTGATTTATAGTATTAGAGCTGAAACAAGAAGGCACAGCTTTTCTTTCCTTGACTTCAGCTGAGAATGTGTGCAACAGGTTGACTCTATGTTTGCACCACTCAACACATACCCAAAAATGATGACCATGAGTGTGCAACTAGTATTGATTTTGAGGTTATGAATAAATTTTAGCAAGTAGGAAAATTTACAAATATAGAAAATGTGAAAAATGAGGATCAACTGATGAGAAAAATAAAGGAAAATGAAATTAGGTCTCAAATCTACAGAATATGAATATAAAAACAAAAAATTGATGCGGTTTCATTTTGAAACTGAGAATGCACAGTAAAAAATATTGAGAAGGATATATTTGATTTATGAATTTGACCAAGTTAAATAAAGTACTTTTCCTTTGTTTTAGTGTTTAAAGGCACTGCTCACAAGCCAGGGGTAACATCATCTAAAAGAAAGTTTTCTCTAAGAGAATACCTAATGCCTACTTTATTTTTGCAATAAGGCATTTATCTCTCCACTCAAAACTAAAAAAAGATTACATAACTTAAAAAAGATTCACAAAGGTGTAATGTATCTCCCTGAAATGATGAGACCTTCATTCATCGCTGAATGAAGAATGAGATTAGTGACGAGGAGAGTATGAATCAAGGTAAACTAATAACTACTGGTCCAGTATCTAGAAATTGAAGTTAATAGGCAAATAGAGCAAGTGTTACATAAGACTTTACTGACAAAATTGGTACCTGTGTTATTTTACATTCAAAAGTACTTAATTCTGTGAAACAGTTGCTGCTCAATTAGAACTCAATTATATGTTAAATGAACTAAACGCCATTTCATTTGCACAAAGGAATCTTTAATAATGATTAATGGAAATTTAATCAAATACGAGTTGAGACTGCAATGTGTTCAGCAACAGAATAAGGATGAGTTATATTGGTACTAACCAAATCCATTATCTAGATCATGATGCTGCTGAGGTCAAGTTGGAGGGTTTGATCCTTATACAGCACATCAAGCAAAAAGAATATTATGCAGCGTTAACAGATGGTATCTCATAATCCGCTCTTCACTTTACAAATGTATCCCTTTGGCTGCAGTAGACAAAGTGATTATGAAGAAGGAAAATCACTCAAAGTGGCTCAAAAATACGTCAGTAGTTTTGTTTGAAAAGGCAAACAGCAACAATTGAAAAGATTTATTAGGAAATAGGTTCTTGAATATTAGCGTAAGGCCCACACATCCAAAGAATTACACTTAGTAATTCTCATAAAAGGGAAAGTGAGATCTTTGTTCATCTTTCTTCTGCCCATACCCAGCCTCTACCCATTATCCCAAAGCTTGGATAATTATATAATATTCTGATATTAGGGAATAATAAATGGCTTATAATGTGTATATTTCAATCCAAAGGGAAATACATTTTTAATTATTCAAATTATGGAGGGGTTTTGCTTTTTAAATATGTAAACACTGAGCTCAACTTGAGAAGCAAATATATGCAATATATTTTATGTACCACCTTATTGTGTTCTTTGGTATATTTTATTCATAGTCTGTTACTTTGGTTTTGAGTTTATATATATTATTACCCATAATTATGCACTGTGTTATTTTCTAATACTCATGAAAAACTGAAATGTTTATAAATGTGTCCTTATCTTCTTTCTTCTAAACTAGTTTTGTTGTGCTATGGGAATCACAATCCTGTTCCCCCTATCTTTTTATTCTAATACTGACCCTCTAATTTATCTGTGTAATTATATTGAGTTCCTAGCATCCTAGCATTATTAGGGGAGCAGGAAGTGTAATTCATTTCCCTCATTACCTGGTGTTTTATGAATACCTTTTGCTTCAGTAAAAATGTTCTGGCTATATGAATATTTGCATTTTAGTCTTATAAACTGCACAGAGTTGAGTGAAAGAAATAAATTCTTTTTGATTATTAGATTGTTATAAAAATGAATGGAGGCTACCATCTATTTTTTTTTTTTTTTTATAAGCATATTGAACACGCTATGCCAGTGAGTGAGACAGGTATTTAAGGTAATGCTTACACAAGAGCATAATGGCCCTCTGGCAATTCTACCACTATGGGGGGGAAAAAATCACTGTTAAATTTAGTTTGGTATTATAAAAATCTCAGCATAGTGACATGATTCATGTAGTGGATAAATCCAAATTTTACCTTTATGGACAAGACAGAGGTACTGAATTATTAAAGTCTCAATTGAAGACACCCACTGAAAAAACTGCCAGCAATTCAATTTAACTACGTCAAAAGAATAACAAGAGAGACCTAGTTTTTGGAACTCAGGCCTGTGTATCAAAGAATATGAGTGATGTATAGTAGACTTCAAGCTGAAGACAAATGGTATTATTAAATCCTGTGAACTATTCTTTCATTAGCAGTTCTAGTTTGCAAAACATTCTCCTCGGTGCTAAGTAATCTTCACAGCTTTATATTTTACAACTGAGCCTACTTGTATTTTAGACTATGAAACACTTGTGTTTTAAAAGGTCTCATGACAAATAGCCCTAATATTGCTATGTGGTAATATCTATTGGGTTTTCAACATTTAGCTTCAAATGTGTATCCAGAGGATCTAAAAGATCATGTAAATAGAGCTTATGGTATTATAGGCACTATAAATTCTCTAGAAATTATATAATTAGGAAAAATGTGCTACTGGGAATGAAAATTTGTGAACTATCAAATAGGACTATTTTTAAAAGGTAGACAATAGTTTTTCTACTTTAAAACTTATAAGCTAAATGTCTATGACATAGTAACTCAGCTTATGTAAAATAACAAAGTATACACAACAAGTATACAATATATAAGGCATATAACTTTCCTCAGTTATAAACCATTTGATTTAAATTCCATAAATTTTTGTTGCTCTTTCTAAGCCATCCACATCTTTTCAAAAGCACAAATATTTAGATAAATACAAGGATGTCGCATATATACTATATATATTGTTTCTCCCTCCTACTCCATATGTCATAACTTTCATTCCAGAGATGGAATTCTCTGTTTTTCCCCACCCCCTGCATTCTCCCCTCCACCCTGGCATTAGCCAGTACTCTAGAATCACAGAGATAAGGAAGAACTATATATGCCTAGTGTCCTCCACGAAATGAGGACTGTGTGTGTGTGTGTGTTACCCATGCCTAAGACTGACACATTTCTGTTAATACCACATCAAAATCTTTCATGTATTCAGGTATGATCTACAGTTTGTTTCTAATACCCAACTCACCATATATATAAATTTACCCCAAGATAAGCTTCTCTCATTCCTTCTCTTTGTCCTCTCTCTCTTTGCCATCTTATTTCACTTTCTTCTATTTATTCTGTTATTCTGTTAGTGAGCCAAAGAAAAGCAGACAAAAACAAGTGAAAAAAAAAATTTAAAAATGTTTAAATAATGGCTGAAAAGTCAAGGTAAACGTGAATATTTGGAAAATCAAAACCAAATGGAACCCCATTTATTTTACATTTAATTAGACTTAGTATACGGTTAATCTTTCCAGTGGCTTAACATGCTGATTCCATCTTTTTCCCCAGTTTGGTATTTACTTCCAATTATTTCCAAAACTTAAGTGGCCTTCTAAAGTCATAAGGGTGAGGAAGTGTGAGGGAAGCACTGTGTCAGGGAAAGCTCTGACAAATGAAGCAATGATGGCTGCCATAGATATTCTATATGATGTGTCACCAAATCAAACTGTTCTGCTTGTGGAGTAGTCAAGGGCTTACTGGAGTTATTTATCTCCCAGAAGTTACTGGTGGTGTTCTGTTAATATTACAGAAATACTTCAGGAAGTGATGTTTTTCATCTTAATTTTCCTTCATCTTGTTCTGCCTATACAATAGCGGCGAGAACGTCTGCAAAATTTCTATTTGGAAAAGTTGGATACATATTAGAGACCCTGAAGTCTATCTTCAATGTGTTCACATACTTTTGTAGAAATCATGTTTTCGATAAGTAACAGTATAAGGCAAATCAAGTGAGGAAAATGATGGACGCATGAGCTCATATCACTAAATTTCTAAGAAAACACTTTATTTCTTAATGGCTCTTATGTTTAAAAGGCCCTTTTAATTTTTACTTAAGAACATGGATAATAGAATCATGTTTGTCAGATATTTGGTTTTTGGAGGTACCAGCTTGATAAGTTTGACCTTGGGCAAATGAGTTAAAACTCTGCTTCCTGATATATGCAAACAATTCCTACAAAAACTAATGTGTATTAAGCATTTTTATTGAATTCCAGGATTCATTGAGTATCAATATTGAATATTATTATTGTATGAAATATATTTTTATTAATTTTAATTTATGCTTTATCCATTAATCCCTGTTATCCTCCCGCTAATCACAGAGACTAAATATAACACTTTTACAAACAACAATCCTTGAAATATTTAAACTGCAAAACCATGGTCCAAAAATCTTTATTTGCTTATGCTAAACCTTGTGACTTTAGAAATTATTATGACTGAGTTCCTCATGATTGATCTTCCAGGTTACCATTTTCTGGGTATTTATTAATAAACATTCCTTTTCCATATGAAACCCTGAAATAAATTACTATATTCCAGATATATCTTTATTTAAGATGCAAAGATTAACTATTTTTCAATTTCTTAACCAGCATTATACATTACAATTGATGGCCTTTAAGATTGTTTTGAGCTCTGTCTCTTCCTTGTGATTTTTCTCTTTCAAAACCACTTTATCTTTCCTTCACTTCTTCCCTTCAGTTATTTTTATCTAAGAACAAAGTAGGCATCTAAGTTGGAGATGGGGGAGGCAGTGTTCCAGAGGAGGTACCAGAAGAGTGGGAGAGAATGCAGTAAGATGCTGTGGGGACAGATTTAGTAGGGGATATAGGAGCTCAACTACTGTGAGAAAGGCATCTGAGCAGTATAGGGCCTCGGGACAACACACCAGGGCCAAAGCAAGGTAAGGAGTGTTTCTGTAAGGAATGGATCTGGTAGGGGTTCCCAAACCTAGGCAGCTTAGAAGAAGGCAGGGACAGGAGGAGATGTAGCACAGTGCAGATTGCCATAGGCAATGCTGGGGTAGAGAAGGTACTCGCAGCCAACAACGGAATTCAGAGTCTGAGTGGAGCCTACACACCACACGGAGGAAGTGCAATCTGGTACAGGGTATTAGAAATCGAGCAGGATAATATGGAGGTTCTGTGAGGGGCCATTTAGGTGGAGTGTTCAAGTCCAACCAGATTACAAAGGGAATCCTTGCAGGAAGTGGCCAACATATTGTA
Organism: Enhydra lutris kenyoni; assembly: GCF_002288905.1. Lineage (NCBI taxonomy): Eukaryota > Metazoa > Chordata > Mammalia > Carnivora > Mustelidae > Enhydra > Enhydra lutris. Next base: position 41,773,871 of record NW_019154099.1, on the reverse strand, counting down.
TTGAAATCTGAATACAGTATGTAGGTTGCCCATGCAGGGGAAGAGACGTAAGTGCAGAGGGCACGGAATATCTGAGTACTGAATGTGTTTTGGTTTTCATGGTGTCCCTGCTCCCAGACTTTGTCTGTGTACTTACTAGAGAATACAAATGTGACCAGATGCATAAGTGTGTACCCACAAAAACACTCATGCATATATGCAGTTTTACATATATATGAATACATACGTGCTTATTCCCTTAATTCTGGCATTTCTAATTCTGATCTAAAACACGAGTTTCCTCTCCTCTGTATTTGCAGATTGCTTCTACAATAGGAGGAAAACCTAGCTCCTGTCCTTTTTTTTTAAAATATTTTATTTATTTATTTGACAGACAGGGATCACAAGTAGGCAGAGAGGCAGGCAGAGAGAGAGAGAGAGAGAGGAGGAGGAAGCAGGCTCCCTGCAGAGCAGAGAGCCCAATGCGGGACTCGATCCCAGGACCCTGATATCATGACCTGAGCCGAAGACAGAGGCTTAATCCACTGAGCCACCCAGGCGCCTGCTCCTGTCCTTTTTAAAAAGATTTTATTTTTATTTTTTGGGGAGATAGAGTGAACGAGAGATTGCACACACACAAGTCAAGGGGAGGGGCAAAGAGAGAGAGAAACAGACTCTCCACTGGGCAGGGAGCCTGATATGGGGCTCCATCCCAGGACCCTGGGAACGTGACCTGAGCTGAAGGCAGATAGATCTTAACTGAGTGAGCCACCCAGGCACCCTCTAGCTCCTATCTTTAATGTTTACCTATTTGAACATTGTGTGTGTGTGTGTGTGTGTGTGTGTGTGTGTGTGTGTGTGGCTTACACAAGTATTTAAACCAAGTGTTAATGATTGTCAAGTGATGAGGAGTTTTAACATCCAATATAATACAATGTTACAAAGGATACTCATTGAATGTAGAAAATACTGGAAATTACAAGTAGTCGTAATAAACAACATTAAGTTTCAGTTATACAGATGAGGAAGTTCTGAAGATCTGATGTGCAGCATGGTGACTATAGTTAACAGTATGGTATTGTACACTTGAAATTTGCTAAGAGTAGATCTTAAGTATTCTCACCACACAGGAAGGAAGGAAGGGAGGGAGGGAAAGAAAAGTAAAAGAGAGAGAGAGAGAGAGGAAGGAAGGAAAGAAGGGGGAAAGGCAACTATGTGAGGTGATGGATATTAATTAGGTTGATTGTGATGGTCATTTCATGATGCATACATACATCAAAACATCAAGTCGTGTAATGTGATTATATATAATTTTTATTTATCAATTATACCTCAGTAAAGCTGAACAAATCATGTTTTTTTTTTTTTTTTAAGATTTTATTTATTTATTTGACAGGCAGAGATCACAAGTAGGCAGACAGGCAGGCAGAGAGAGAGGAAGGGAAGCAGGCTCCCTGCTGAGCAGAGAGCCGGATACGGGGCTCGATCCCAGGACCCTGAGATCATGACCTGAGCCGAAGGCAGAGGCTTAACCCACTGAGCCACCCAGGTGCCCCTGAACAAATCATGTTATACAAGACTACGTAATGGTTTAGAAATTTTTTTCAATATGTTATTTGGGAAAAATAAAAGATTACATGAGTACAATATGACTCCAAAACTGTAAAAGGAAAATGGATATTTGCACATAAAGATAAGTTGGGAAGATATATAATCCCCCCAATACACATAATAAACATGATAAAAGTAATACAAGCATATGGTAACAAATCCGTACAGTAAGAAAGAGAAAGAAAAAGTAAAAAGTCATTCCTCTCTCCACTTTCAACTCCTGTTCTTCCAGAAACAAACTTTTAACCATTTAAGATCCTAGTTTTTATCATAGCTATTATCCCATTTTGAACTATATAATACACTTAAATCTTTATTTCTTCAACCATCAACGTAAAACAATCTCTGTTGAGTTCCCAAACCTGCTGTGAAATATGAAGAGTGTAGCTTGGTTCCCTCTCATAAGACTTTGGGGAGATGAAGGAATGGTATGATTTTGGTCTCAAAACCCTAGAATATGTAGATATTGTTATTAATGTGTTAGCAGAGTAGCCACATTTTTTGTACCCATTACTGTGAGGAAGCTGTGGGTCTGAAATGAGGGAAATTGGCAAACATGTCTTAATTTGAAATTACACCTATTTTTTATTTTAGAATCACATTTTTTTGGAATGTTTCCATTATCAAATTGAAGAGAAAGAATGCCTTTGAATTTTAGGTAGACAAGTTGTTGTTGTTTTTTGTTTTTTTAAAGATTGTATTTATTTATTTGACAGACAGAGATCACAAGTAGGCAGAGAGTCAGGCAGAGGGAGAGGGGGAAGCAGGCTCCCCGCCGAGCAGAGAGCCTGATGTGGGGCTCGATCCCAGGACGCTGGGATCATGACCTGAGCCAAAGGCAGAGATTTTAACCCACTGAGCCACCCAGGCTCCCAGACAAGTTGTTGTGTAGATAATATGTTTGTAGATAATCCCTTTAAGACACAATTTCAGGCCTGGAGGACTAATTTATAAGGATCAAGATGTGCCTTTTTTGGGGAAAAGATAGTATTTGGTTGATTCAGTAGACTTAGGCTCATATATCAAACACAAACTACTAGGTCTTTAAAGATTCATATTACTACAGTGTCTGTTTTCTCTGTTGGAAGGCTTAATGCAATTAGGAGGGTTTTAAACATTGTTTGGGTATTATATTTGATAGGGAATAAAGGCCATGAAACAATTACAACCAGTTCTGTCTTTAGAATTCCTGTCCTTTTTAATTTATTTTAGTGAAACATAGTGCTGCTTAGGCAAAAAACAAAAACAAGATATAAATATAATAATATGCATTCACTTTAATAAGCTAGTTTTAATAACAGTTTATTTTAGAGAATTACCTTATTTTTCATGTTTTTCTCAGTGTTTTGTAACTTCCATATTTTCTTCTAAACTAGCAATATTAGTATATACTATTAATATATACTTATAGCATATGTTACATAGTTACACATTAATATTTAATGTATGATATATTACTTTATAGTGTATAAATGTATTAATGTATATAATGTATATAATTCTATGTAGGAGGTAAAGGAGAATATATTTAAGCAATCTATTAAAAAATTTCAGTTTTTAGTTTTGCTTTCACTCCTAGCTGATAGTTTTACTGGAAATAAAAATTTCAGATTAAAGATATTTTCCCTCTAACAATTCAGTTATTTCCCAATTTTCTCTATCATCAAGTGTTAGTAATAAGCAGCCTGACACCAATCTAATTTTATTATAGGTAGGCTTTTTTTCCTTCTTGGAGACATTTTGAATTTCTTACTTGCTTTCATTGGGGTGAAATTTTACTTGTCATGTAAAAGTAAGATACTGATTTTAAAAGCTATAGACATTCCTTGAAATAATCAATATGGCTCCTGTTTCACTTGCTACAGTATCTCTGAAACTGCCCCCACCGTCTCCAAGAATACATCTGGAAACTCTTGGTGTGCCAAAGAAAGAATGGCAACCATTTATAATATTTCCTTTTTAATGGTCTGTCTAGCTGTGGCTAACATGGTATATGTTCCTATCTACTTGGCCTTCCACATAATGTCTCTTCTTCACATGACTCTTTCCTTTCCTCCCTTTCTTAGAGCTGATATGTATGTGTGTGTTAGCTTGTGCATGTCTATGTTTATGTAAACATTTCTTTAACATTGTTTCACTGGGTCATTCATGTGTTTATCATAAATTGTACAAGAGAATGTTTTCTAACTTCCTAAAATGGAGTGACTTTAGTACTAAAATTTATTGTTAAGAGAAAATCCATCCCTTTTGAAACTGATCAATTTTTTAAAAATATTAATGGACAAAGTTATTTCTTTAATGAATACAATTTTTTTAAGTTGTTTTTTTTATTTTTTAAATTTCTTTTCAGCGTAACAGTATTCATTGTTTTTGCACCACACCCAGTGCTCCATGCAATCCGTGCCATCTCCAATACCCACCACCTGGTTCCCCCATCCTCCCACCCCCCACCCCTTCAAAACCCTCAGATTGTTTTTCAGAGTCCATAGTCTCTCATGGTTCACCTCCCCTTCCAATTTCCCTCAACTCCCTTCTGCTCTCCATCTCCCCTTGTCCTCCATGCTATTTGTTATGCTCCCTAAATAAGTGAAACCATATGATAATTGACTCTCTCTGCTTGACTTATTTCACTCAGCATAATCTCTTCCAGTCCTGTCCATGTTGCTACAAAAGTTGGGTATTCATCCTTTCTGATGGAGGCATAATACTCCATAGTGTATATGGACCACATCTTCCTTTTCCATTCGTCCATTGAAGGGCATCTTGGTTCTTTCCAGAGTTTGGCGACCATGGCCATTGCTGCTATAAAGATTGGGGTACAGATGGCCCTTCTTTTCACTACATCTGTATCTTTGTGGTAAATACCCAGTAGTTGGTTTATTTTAAGTCTTCCACTCAACGAGACAATAATAGGATTCATTATCTATAAAAACATATTTTTGACCCATCTATAGAAGGAAATTTAGACTTTATGTTCTTTATAATTTTATACTAAATGACCATCTAGTGATGTCTGGAGTATAAGAACATTTATATATGGGCATGTAATGTGTGTGTGTGTGTGTGTGTGTGTGTGTGTGTGTGTGTGTGTGAGTGATCCTATAGGCATGTACTCAATCTCCTTTGTGTGCTAAATGTTGTATTTACTAAGCACAGAAATAAACAAACACCTTACCATCATGGAACTTCCATTCTATATACAACCATAAAGTGAGCTAAGTATCAGTAGTGAAACCGAGGCACTTAATCTGACACCTCCTTGACAGATAAGAAGCCCTTAGTGAGACTAGTCATGAGGTGGGCAGCTCTGAGGAAACCTAGGGATAGGAAGAAATTACCTAGAATGTCTCTATATCTCAGTGACTTAGGAACTCTGAAATGTTACCTTTCCATCCTTACTTCACTGAAGATCTATGAACACTATGAAACCCAGACATAATTCAAAACAACATCATGGCACCATAGGAAAATTTTCTGTAATTTAGTATAGCTAAATTTTGAAGCTATTCTTGCCAATCACAAGCTTTATATTCTTTGTCATACAAAAAAAAATTATTGCTCAGTATAAGAATTAATTATGTAGATCCTGTCAAGGGGAAAAATAGCTTAAGTTTAAGTAGTCAAACAGAGGTAACAGTTTTTATTCAGTTGTTGCACACTAAGGGAAATCTGAAGATTAGGTAATTCCCTAAGGCATAGCAAAATTAGAAATTTATAAGTTAAGGAGAAAAGAAAGATACAGGCCCAGGTCACTGTTTTCTTAATCAGTAACTGCCATGAAATCTATGTCAGAATGGCTAGAGATCTTCCATTTTTCCATGCCTCTTGCTCAGGATCCTTGGTTCAGTCTCATTCTGGAAACTGTCAGAACATTTCTTTCCAGAGCTGCATTTATTAAACAGTCGGAGACCAGGTGCTATCTGCATTTGGAATTATACAGGGTTTTTACACTGCAGGTGAAGGGGGCAGATCTTAGGGACTATCTCATAGATTCTTTTATAGATTAATAGATGGTTAGATAAGTAGAAAGGTAGATACATGGGAGTAGGAAGGGAGAAAATGTTACTTGCTGTGGATCTTATAAAGCTCAAATTTTGTATCAGTTCAAAGTATCCTGGTCTTCTACTGTCTTAAAAAGTTGAGAATTGTGAGTATGATGGTTAAATGGCACATATATTAATTATGCAAGATATCAAAGAAGTAACTGAAATGGTTGTCATATACAGTTAATTTGAGAGTAATTTATCTGCAAACCTGCTTTACAAGGTGAATATTTTAGAAAAGTGCTATGAACATGTAAATGAAACATTTGAACGTGCCTTAAATTAGAAACTTAAAAATATACTCTGCACATTATTCTGGGTATATCCTCCTCCCTGGTTACATGAGAATCTATGGGCTAATTTCCCCATGTAAACTAGTGAAAAAAATATTCAAAGAAGGAAATATTATTTTTAAGAGATGATTCTTAAAAAGAATAACCCAAGCTTTCTGGATTGTTGAATATAATAAAATACAATTTTATATTATTGAATATAAGCAGGAAGCTATTTTAAATGAAGGAGTAGCATATAACTTGTAAGGTTCCTTTGAACTGTATGAGGGTTTAGCAACAGGTGTGTTTCAGTAATCACTCATTTTTCTTTAATATGCTCGTCTTTAGAAGCCCTTTCTATAAATAGTTAGAATCTAAGTATTGAATTTTTAATCTCCTTGCTGCAGAGCAATGGGAAAACTTACGTTGTGTCAGTGCATTTAGCACTTGAACATTTTCAAAAAATATTTACACTTGCCACAGTTGATTTTTTTTTTTTTTTAAGATTTTATTTATTTGACACACAGAGAGAGAAATCACAAGCAGGCAGAGAGAGAGAGAGAGGAGGAAACAGGCTCCCTGCTCAGCAGAGAGCCCGATGTGGGGCTCGATCCCAGGACCCTGAGATCATGACCTGAGCCGAAGGCAGAGGCTTTAACCCACTGAGCCACCCAGGCGCCCCTACCACAGTTGATTTTTAATTGTGTCCTCTTGATTGATGGATCTGGCTATAATAATTTTACTAGGAGATTTTTGCAATTTTTTGTTTATTTATATAAAGGACATGGTAGCTACTCCTTTCTTAAAATTATCAAGCAATTAAATGTGTTTATGGTATGGAAATAATAGTATATACAGACAAAACATTAAGAATATGAGTATGCTATTTCAAATGGAAAAATAGAGTTTGCTTACATATGTCAGTAGAAAGCATAAAACTGTCATTATTTTATTTCTTCTTTGGGATGAGGCAGAGGCTGTTATTTCATTAATTTTTATTTTCTCTGTGTTCAGTCCTAAAACCAATAGATCAAAGATGTGTCCAAGAATTAAGTATGTACTTAGAACTAACACAAAATCAGTATTTTAGTAATTTGACTCTGTTGAAATTACAACTGGCTTAAATATTTACCCTTGGAAGTTTTGGATGTGCTTTTGTCTTGATATTTTTTTACATGCTACACCACATGCAAAATTAAAATTATCTGTATTTCATTTGCGATGTAGGCCAACCTATCTCCCTAACGTCTTTCTAACCACTTATATCATGCCTTTTAGAGCTTTTTAATCTCCATTCTGAGGTGCTACAAAGATATCTTAAAAAAGATTAATACTGTTGCCAAAATTGTTAATAGAAATCTGAAAAATCTAAATACCAAATAACTATCTTTTTTTAAACTGATTGCAATACTTTACTTAGCAAACAGCTCCTCATCTAAGTTTTCTTTCCCAGTGATTGGCAGCACCATAAATTCATTTGCCACTGTCTGAGATTAGTATAGCCATTCATACAGCGCATAGCCATTCATATCTCTATGTTTCATTATCAATCATTAAATCTGATTGGCTCCATTTTTATATTCTCAGATTGTTTGTTTCTTCCTACAAGCCTTGTTCTCGGATATATAATGCAGACAACTGATAGTTCTAATCTGGATAAGGGACAGTGTTCAGTCATCTCCCTGAAAACAACCTAGGTGAATTCTTCAAAACAAATTGTCACCCACCCCCAACTGAATTCCCATTAAATTTAAGATGAAGTCGAAATGCTTCAGGGTGCCTATACATTATTATATAAATGCAGCCTAGCGAGACTTGCCCTTTTTCTCACTGTTTCTGAACCAGTCATACAAAATTGATCTGTGATTACTTGTTTCCCCAAACTTTTAAACTTGCAGACATCTCTCTGGTTAAAGTACTGGCACCTGGGTGGCTCAGTGGGTTAAAGCCTCTGCCTTTGGCTTAGGTCATGATCCCAGGGTTCTGGGATCAAGCCCTGCATTCGGCTCTCTGCTTTGCAGAGAGCCTGCTCTTCCTCCTCTCTCTCTGCCTGCCTTCCTGCCTACTTGTGATCTCTGTCTGTCAAATAAATAAATAAAATCTTTCAAAAAAAAAAAAAAAAGTACTGGTCTCTTTCCTCTAGCACTATGTTATCTATCCACCAGATCCACTAATCTAAGACTCAGCTTTTTCAGTCCTGATGCCTGAGTTGATTGTCTTCTCTGTGGGTTGTTATTGCTTGTTCACTTACCTACATTCTCTGTCCTAATTAATGTTCATCTCACTTTTGCCATTCTCATGGACGCATCACAATATTTAGTTCAGTGCCAGATGCATGATAAACATTTGATAAATATTTCGAATGAATCAATGAATGACAGTTAAGAGAATGAAATATAGAATTATTCATGTATCTGTATTATACAATAAATTCATTATTGCATTATTGATTTTGTGCTGGTGTTTTTTTCTTTTTTGGGGGGGGCCATATCAGTGTATCTACATCTGCAATGTGTTATTCAGTCTCCTTTAATTCTATGTCCTTTTGAGAAAAATGACCAAGTGGAAGATTTTGAGGAAGTCAGAGGTGAAAACTCTAGACAATAGATGGGGGGAGGACATAGGTGCATATCCTTTCACTAGTAAATGAAAGAGAAAATGATGAAATTTAAATATAGAAGGGAATTTAGCTCTTTCAGAATGGTTGATTTTTTTTAAAAATGAAGACAGGACAGCAGCAGAGGAGAAAGAGAGAAGCTTCCTCTTTGAAGATGCACTTTTGGTAGATGCTCACCAGGACTAATCTTTAAAAAGAGAAATTTAATCTAAAAATGTTGGAACTTAGAATTTAAAAGTGACATTTTATAATTTATAAGCATTGATAGTGACAGAATCTAGAACCACTGCTAAAGAGTAAGGCTAATTTATATTTTGTTACCACTGAGTATATTTCTTGGCATAATTTTAAAATTACTATCCTTATAAGAGAATTATTACAGAAAACAATGATAGTGAAAACTTCAAATATACTGTGCTCACTGTTACTTTTATGAAGTCCACTGCAGCAAAAGCCTTCATTTTCATCTGGTTGTTACATAGATTATTGAAGAAAAATAAAAATGACTGCTTTAAGGTAAAAAAAAAAATAGAGTGTAACAAAGGAATGAATCACAAAGGTCAATGAAATGGACAAACAAGGAAATACTTTCTATTTTCTTTTGCATTTACAGAGGAAATTTTACCAGTTGCACATAGAGATGTATTTATTTTTTTCTAGAACTATCCCATTAATATTACTAATGTGTGGTATTTTATTTTATTTTATTTTATTTTGGATGGGGAGTGTCTTACTCAGGTTCCTTACCCAGTGTGGAGACCAGCACAGGGCTCGATCTTAAAACTCTGAGATTGAGATCCGAGCTGAAACCAAGGGTCAGATGCTTAACTGACTGAACCACCCAGGCACGCCTGCTCTGTGGTATTGTGATGGCATGTGAATTCATTAATTAAAATGATTAAAATCACATTATATATAAATTCAAATTCTAAGAAAGCATTTTTATTCTTATCTGTATATGATATAGTTTGACATGTTTTTAAAATTTTCCCATTTTTACATTCTTCCTACAAGCTCTTTCCCAAATTCCAACCCATTCACCTCATTAGGCTGATTTTCTTCCCCAGTTAGGAAGAGAGAAGACTCCAGTATTTCCATTCTCTATTACATTTTGTTTCGGTTTGGTTTTCTGGGTGTTTTGTTTGTTTTTACATGTTTTCCAGCTTTACTGAGATATAATTGACTTACAACATGGTGTAAGTTTACGGTATACAATGTGTTGATTTGATACATGTATATATTATGAAATGATTACCATTGTAGCATTAATGAAAACCTCCAACATATCACATAATTGCCATTTCTTTTTTTTATAGTGAGAGCATTTAAGATTTACTCCTTTAGCAACTTCCACGTGTATAATGCAGTGTTGTTAACTACAACCACCATGCTGTACACTAGGTCCCCAGAACTTTTTATCTTATAAGTGGAAGTTTGTACTCCTTAACCAACATCTCCCCATTTCTTCCATCTTTCCACCCCAGCTGCTATTAACCTCCATTCTGTTCTAAGCTTCTTTAAGTTCAGCTATTTTAGATTCTACATATAAGTGATAGAATACTGTATATGTCTTCCCTTTTCTGACATAGCATTTAGCATAATGTCTATGTTGTTGCAAATGGCAAGATTTCTATCTCATGATTCTCATCCGTTATTGTATATCATATATAAATACATGTATTATTATTATAAATTATAATATTATATTGTAATATAATTGGATCTTATATATACAAATATATATATACACACATACACATATACACATACATACACACACATACACAAACCACATCTTCTTATCCATTCATTCATCCAATCCAATAATACCACTTCTGGGTATATATTCAAAGAAATCAGGACCTCAAAGAGATATCTGCATCCCTGTGTTTATTGCAGCTTTATTCACAATAACCAAAATATGAAAACAACCTAAGTATCTCCATTGTTTTAATTGTGATGCTTCCATGAAGTACCAAAACATAGAGCAGAGCTAGGTGACGTAGAAAAGTAGAGTTTCCTATCATCTGTGTTTATATCTCTTGTTTGTTTCCTTCCTCTTTTCACTTTATATCACCCTTATGTTTCCAGGACAACCCACTGAATCTCTAGTAGTTTGTGAAGAACTGTCCAACATTTATCTGCTTAGCATCCCTTAATCTGAGATCTGTGCCCTTTTCAATGTGACAAATAACTAATCTGGAAACCTAATTGTTAATTGTGTGTGAGAGGAGAATTCATTATTCATATGTTCTTGAGACGCTATGGCTATATTCTTACAAGTAACTTTTTGTGCAAAAATGTTAAATTAATGTGTTATACAGCAGGATAAAGACTGAATTACCTTCATCCAAAATGACTATTTTAAAACTATTTTATTTTTTTAAAGATTTTATTTATTTATTTGACAGAGAGAGAGATCACAAATAAGCAGAGAGGCAGGCAGAGAGAGGGGGAGCAGACTCCCTGCTGAGCAGAGAGCCCAATGTGAGGCTCCATCCCAGGACCCCAAGATCATGACCTGAGCTGAAGGCAGAGGCTTAACTCACTGAGCCACCCAGGTGCCCCTTTAAAACTATTTTATTTGCAATTTCTCTTCCATTGACCATGTCATCATACAAACTTTAATAACTGAAATAATAGTGTGGAATACCATCATGTGTCAGTTATCTCACAGAACATTTATTGAGTATTCACATTGAGTTTGGAATTTATAGAGTGGTGTAGAGGTAGCTTCAGATAGAAGGAGCTTATGTGTATTTGGAGATATGACACATAAGTAGAATAATGCCAAATAGAGTGATAGCAAGTATATTAAAGTCCTGTATGGGTGCTGTGTAAACATATCAGTGAGCAACTGATCAAATTTCTGAGAAGAATTTAAGTCAAAAATGAAATGAGACATTGGGAATACAAGGATCTGAACAAAGTCCTAAGCAGAAAGAATGACTAGAAAGAACAACTAGAAAGAAAGAAGAAGAAGAGGAAGCATGATATATAAGGAAACTGCAAAAATGTGTGCAAAGTGCAGGTACACTGGTACTTGAGCATATGGAGAAGGTATTGGGAATAGGAGGAGCAATTTTGGATGAGAAGATCAGTGCTTCAAGACCAGGTCATGAAGGATGTTGCAGGCCATGCTAGGGATTTTGCCCTTTATTCTCAATGATGTTTGCTCTCTTAATGAATATTAAGTAGAACATCATGTGATTATTCATGTTAGGAAGATTATTTATTTATTTATTTATTTTAGCTGAGTCTAGACTTCAGGCAACAAGACTGGAAGCAAGAAGGACAGATAGGTAGTGACTGCACTAAATCAAACTTGGAAACATGAGAGACTGAACTAAAGTCAGAAAGTTAAATTGTTAGAACTTGGACTCTGAGGAGTGAGATGTTGATGACTCCTGGGTTTCTGGATTTTCCATCTAAAATATATGCAACTGTTGGTGTCTTACTTGTAGCCTACATCAGTCAAGGGTCAAAGTTGACTGTACCACCATCTTGTCTCCCCTGGATAAAAAGAAAAAAAAATTGTTCACAATTGTTGGGAGCTTCCCAAATAGGATCTGTGTTGGTCAGTGGTAACTGAGCTATGGAAAGTGAATGAGAGTAGGGCAGACATATGGAGGTGTATACAAGTATTTTTTTCTGAAAGTTGCAGGAGCTGGGAACATACTTAGCTTTTTCTGGTAAAGATTTGATAATGATAACAGAAATGGTGATTATTAAGCTATGATTAGAACCACCTGGAAAAGAATGGCAGCTCTGTTGGTGATTTAAATTTAAGGAGCAACCATCAGTTTGTGAGAGCCCCAACACACATTTCTCTTTGTGAGGAAGGCTTTCAGGGGACACTTTGGAATACAGTGATTTTGTGATACTGGAGACATATTGCGATAGAATAAATACCCTATCTACATATTTAGATCATATAGATCTATATCTATAAAGTTTCTTTCTTTCCCTCAGATTGAGGTTGTTATTCTCCCTCCATTAGTGCAAAATCATTGAGTTTCATTCCAGTAGCAAAACTTCACCCTGAGAGTGGGACAAAAGTTTGATTTAGTTAATTTCCTGGCGGCAGTCTTGGGCAATTGCCTCATATGATTTTGCCTCTCTCACTGGATATGAATGGGTCAAATTCTTGTAAGAGTCATTGATTTGGCATGGATTTATGCACTCCACATCAGAACAATAGAGCCCTTTATTTATACCCATTCCATTACAATGAATATGTTTTCACATCATATTGGATGAGAGGTCCAGCCAGTGACCGTGACAGTCTGTGAGGTGCAGACTTGATTAATGGCTTGATTGCAGTTGGTCACATCAGAGAACAGGCCCTTACCAAGAACATTTGTCAATGGGTCATCTGTTGTTCCCCAAAGAATTTTTCTTTCTCAGAGAAATCTTCCCAATAGGGCCAAAGAGCAGCTTGACATCAGTCAGGACCCACTGCAAAATCTCTGAGATAATTTCTGTCTCCAAATGGACTAAGGTTGGCTTGACATGCTACAGGAGGGTGGGCTGTGAAGTTGTTTAGGTGATACAGTTATCCCTTCATAAGCATTATGCATCAATTTTCTTCACAAGCCAACTATTTGAAGTTTCAGTGATTCACCTGGTTTTGCACACAGCAGTTACAAATTTCACCTTTTCATGCTTAGTATAGATGGGTGTCCCTGTAACTTTTACCTAAAAGGGTTCAGAAATTCCTGGCTACCTAGGAGGACTGAAGGCTGACTGTCATAGTGATGACTAAGTCCACTTGCCCAGAGAATGGTTAGCAACAACCATGGTACCAGTGAAGCAGCTGCCTTTAATTCTGCTTCCTCAGTCTCTCATGTTCTGTTAACCAGGCCACCAAGACTCATCCTTCCTCTTCCTAAAAGCCATATCTCTGTTAGTGTCCCATCCTCATTGCGCAAACTGTCAAGAACTGGGAAAGGTCTGAAATGTCACCAGATATGCAAGTTTAAACATTAGTCTCTTACTATTTCTTGGATGCTGTCAGAAGATATGACTCTCCTAGAACAAAGACAAAGTAATTAGCCATTCCAGTAGCTTTAATCAGAGTGTCAAGGTCTTACTGCACGTGTTCTATAAGCCCATATTTCTAAAGAGTGATGTAAAAAGAGCCAAGTGAGTTTTGCACACACAATGGGTTGAATTACAGGAGAGGAACATTTTTCTTTGGAAATTCAAATCTTTTATGGTGGACAGTAAACATACCTGTTATCTGCTCTGGAGGAAAATATCTTCTAAGGCTGTTTGCTATACACACAACCTTGAAAAGGTAATTTAGAAATAAGGCAGTTAGTGCCTCTGCTGAATTGGTAAGTGGAAAGGGAAGACACCCGTGAAGAATTGTCTCCAAGTATGCAGAAGTGGAGAAAGGGGAATTAAAGGAACAAAGGAAAAGCTTTCTGTTGTATAAAAACCTGAAATGCATGCCCTTGTCTCATGCATGGATGAAACTGTCCTCAAGACCCACTTTTACAAGTCCCCTTCTATTACAAAAATGTCTGAAACAAAACTAGATTACAGCATAAACCAGTTAGAGAAGTGCAAAGCCTGCTTTCAGAGGGCACAGCCTCCACACTGAGGCTGTTAAATAATTTTGCAAAATTATATTGGAGAAAAATCTGTCATTAGATTTGATAGAGTAACTGAGATGTGACTTACCCAACCATCACTTTTTGGACATTAGAACATAGGCAGGACTTAGAGGTCCTTCCCAAACTGCAGTGTTGGGAAACAGATTCTAAGCAGAGCACAGCCTCTTGGAATTAAGGAGACAGTTCAAAGTTAAAGATGTTTGTAACATAAACTTATTTGCATCTTATTTTTACCGTTTCACTCAGTTGGCCATTTCCTCATATTCCTAGGGTTTCAATTAATATACTGTGTATGATTTTTACATTTACTCTAGTTCTCTTTCAATGCATAATAAAAAGAAGACCATACCAAAGTTATAAATTTATGATTGCTGGAGAGTTGACTCTTGCTGGGTACCTAAGATATGAGTGCTTGGTCCAAGGACATTGTTTGAAATGAAAGCATTCAATATTATCCTGAGTATATCTGTCTGCCAGTCTTTCTCTCTCTTTTGTTTTCTAATGTAATGAAGCTTCACTTTTTATATCATGGGATATTATGTCTTTCTTTTATGATTGGAAACCTGTATATAGCTTAACAGTATTTCTTCAAAATTTATAAAGTAATTTAGTAATTTTTTTCTATTTTTTGACCAAGGGATCATGTCTACACAATCTTATTCTTTGAAACATTTGACTAATTTATGTTTTTGAAATAGTGACTGATCTTGTTAATAACTGGTCACTAGTGATCACCAATATTTGGACTCACTTTTAATTCCTGTTTTTGCTGCAATTTTTCAGTATTTAAGCATATTTTTGTCTGAACATTTTAGTGTTTGTACTTTAGCTGTTTTTTTTTAAGATTTTATTTATTTATTTGACAGAGAGAGATCACAAGTAGGCAGAGAAGCAGGCAGAGAGAGAGAGAGGAGGATGCAGGCTCCCCACTGAGCAGAGAGCCCGACGCGGGGCTCGATCCCAGGACCCTGGGATCATGACCTGAGCCGAAAGCAGAGGCTTTAACCCACTTAGCCACCCAGGCGCCCCTGTACTTTAGCTGTTTTTAAAAGCTTGTATATATATGTATATATATATATATATATATACACACACACACACACACACACACACACACACACATATACTTGCTTATATGGTTACACATACACACGCACATACACACACATATATATACACACACATACACATATATATATACACACATACACACACATATATATACTTGCTTATATGGTTCATGATCAAGTGCATAATTATTAGGATAAAATGCCCTCTATATGAAAGTAACTTAAAATTATAACTATTCTATTTTGTCATCCTTTTACCCTTGTGTATATACTTAATTTTCTCTTTTGAACTCGTAGATTTTTATAAATTCAAATGATCCAAATTACCATAATAATTTTTAATATTTAATTGTCTAATTATTATAGTGCGGTCATTGAGAGACCCTTTAATACGGCTTCAGCACATCTTGAATGCATTTTATTTTTCCATTTTATTTTTTTAAAGATGTTATTTATTTGACAGAGATATCACAAGTAGGCAGAGAGGCAGGCAGAGAGAGAGGGGGAAGTAGGCTCACTGCCAAGCAGAGAGCCCGATGCAGGGCTCAATCCCAGGACCATGAGATGATGACCTGAGCCAAAGACAGAGGCTTAACCCACTGAGCCACGCAGGCGTCCCTTGAATATATTTTAAATGTAGATAGTGACAAAAGAGTTCACGCCAAGCCTATTTGTTTCTCCTACCCAAACCCGTGAAATCAATGGTCCTCCAAGGAACCCTAGTAACTTTAATTAGAGATTAGTAACAGAAGTGAAAATAACATCTGAATTATTTTGTAAAGATGTTTGTGAAAAATTTTCATGGACTAAATTGTAGTTATTCTATTAAAATACTTTCAGAAATGATAGAGCTGGAAGACACATCTTTTTGTAACTGATTTCCAACTAATTTCCATTATAGCATATACCTTTCTTACAGTGTGAGGCTTTATAGACACCAAAGACATTGTCATGCCTTGATTTATGTCCTCTCTCCCTTTTAAACTTCAAGGTTGTTATACTTTTAATGCACTGAATTTCTGTGTCAATTAACAATTTAAATTTGTGTCCATTTAGAATTATAGGCCAATGATATGATGTTAATGAGGAAAAGCAACGGTATAGATTTAATAAAGACTGAGCAACATCTTATAAAGATATAATTGTTTTCAATCTCCATTCTAACTGAAGTTTCAATGTAGGGCAGCCAAACCCAGTATATCACAGACTAAATCAGCCTTTCCAGGCTTACTTACTGCAATCCCTCAGGCATACATTTTAAGGAACATGAGTTGACACTTTCATCTCCCAGACTGAGCTTCCAAAGCTAAAATTCTTGAGATCATTCTTTCTCCCCCATTAACTTTATCCCCCACATCCAATTTATTGTCAAGTTCTCTTACTTATACTTCCTGGATATTGTTAGAATCCATCCTCTCTTCAAGGTCATCACTGTTACTGCCTTTGATAAAGCTGATACCATTTCTCCTCTCATTTATTGAATTATCTTCCTAACTTTCCTCTATTTGTCCAGTTTTGACCTTTTCCTGCAATTCCTTTTCAGACTGCTGTCAGTAATTTTTATAAAAGAAACACATGATATTGTTTTATTTCTTAAAAAGCTCCCATGGTTTTCTACTACATTTAGAATAAAGCTCAAAGACCCAGTCACTGCATAGGACAACACTGTATTCTCCTGATAATCCCTTCAGCCTTTCCTAACATCTTAACTTCTTAAACTGAAGACATTTTTTCGAAAGTGCCATTTCTTTCTTTTTTTTTTTTTTTTTTTCTGACTCATAAAACCGGTCTCTGAAATCTTCTTGCTAAACTAATTTTTCTTCCTCTGGGGAAATCTTACTTATCCTTTAAAATTTGGCTTAGATATATCTTTTTGTTAAGGAGCTTACCTACTGTTTCCCTGGTGGATGGAATAATGCTGAAGATGTCCAGACCCTGATCTCCAGAGCTGTTATCTAACATGGCAAAAGAACTTACAGATGTGACTAAGGCCGAGGACATTGAGGTAAGGAGATTTTTCTGCAGTACCTGGGTAGGCCCAATCTAAATATGAGTCCCTAAACGTGGAAGAGAAAAGTGGAAGAGTGAGTCAGAAGATGCAGAGTGAGGACTAGACCTGCTATTGCTAGTTTTGAGAGAAAAGAAGGGGAATAGGAGCCAAGAAATGTGGCAACATCTAGAAATGGTTTAGTTTACAGTCCCGAAGAAAACAAGGGCCTTAATCCAACAGCTGCAAGGAGCTGAATTCTGATGATAATACAATTCAGCACGGAGATGGACTTTGTTCTAGGAGCCCCCAGAGAGGAACACAGTTCTGTGGACTTTTTGATGACCCATACAGGACTTCTGATGTACAGAACTATAAGGATGTTCTTTGCCTGGGATTCTAATAGCAGCTGGGATTATCTTTTAAACATTCATAATGCAGTAATATGATGTCCCTTGACTTGTCAGTGTCCCCAATAGACTATCCCCTTCTAGTTGGCATTGTCTATATTCCTGTGAACCTTCAGAATGCCTGGAACATAGTAAATATACAATAAATCATGGCTGGATTAATGTATAAATATAGCACTATTCATACATTTATGTTTTGTCCTTTATTAGAAATAAAAATATCCTTGTATTTCATAATTGATTTTTAAAGTGTCTCCCTCTGCTTTTTTTTTCTTTTATCTTTTAATTATCTCCATCTTTTTCTCTTTTCTTTCATTTTTTATTTCTCTTATTATATCTGCCTCTCAAATGCTTCAGCATTGCCTTCGTATTAATAGATTTGGCCATTGAATAAAGCTTTTTTTCACAAGTACAAAAAAAAAAACACAGAACTCAATGCAAGTATATTAAATTTGACAATTTAGTACAACTTACTGACAGCCAAGTTATAGCTTATTTATTATAATCTATTGACAAATACATTATATTGGGCAAAAATAATCACTGGGCTAAACAAGGTGCTATCATATTTTTTAAAATTAGTTTTATTTTATTTTTTTTTCAGTGTTCCAAAATTCATTGTTTATGCACCACACCCCATGCTCCATAATACCCACCACCAGGGTCACCCAACCCCCAGCCCCCTCCCCTCCAAAACCCTCAGTTTGTTTTCCAGAGTCCACAGTCTCTCATGGTTTGTCTCCCCCTATCGCATTTCTATTTGAAATTTAATAATGATAAATGGGAGAAGTATAAATAGATTACATGGAAAGTGACAACTGCACAGTATTTCATTGCAACTACTTATAAAAGTTTTAAAATTTCTTAAGAACTACAAGAGTTTACAAATAAACCCTATTAGCATTGGTTAATAACTTAACATCATTATATTGATTATGGATCTTCATATATGAACATTAGATTGCTTATTTTTGATAAACATAGGGTTTCACTGCATATTCAATTAATGTTAGTTTAATTGATTAATTAATTTACAGCCTTAGAAACTGACATGATTTTGATCTTTACTCATAACATGAATACTTTTAAATGCAAATTGATCTAGGAAAAGAGAGAGAGAAAAGCAAGGTATAAATAATAAAATTTGTCTCCATCTTGACAATCATGGAGAAGTATTATTACAATATGTCCTTTCCAAATTGTACGTTTGTCTTTTGATTTCCCCTTTCTCAAAATCCTATAAAATCGAAGTAGAAGAGAGATATTTTCTACATCTAACAAAATGGTGTTCACATCAGCAGGGCATTCTAACAAAATGGATTATATATTTTTTTAAATTTTCCTTTTGAATAATACATTACCATTTTTTCCAGACAATGGTGGAGCATTTGGTAAACTGGCATTTAGAGGAATATATTTTAGTTGCAAGTAGGCCACAACTAACTGTGGAAGAGAATGGAAATAAATTCTCTGGACTGTATTCCATACTAAATGAAGATGAACTAGGCTGAGGAATTTTTTCAACTCTGCTCCTTAGATTTTCAGTAGTATTTTTGGGAAGTGTTTCATGAGCCAACTCAGAATAGCCAAAATCAGGGTCTACCATTCAAGAAATTAGACCCTTATTTTCACTTCAAACAGAGTAGGTTCACCTATTTTTTTTTTCATATCAAGTACTAAGAGTCTGTGTAAGATTTACATGAAATTTTATAATACTTCTATGTTTAAAGTGCTGAATTATAGTATATCAGTTATTAGTCTTAATCTGAAACTCTATTTCTAAGTAGTTTATGAAAGGTTTCAGTGTCTGTGAGTGGTAGAGTCAGAATCCGGTTTGAGTCAAGGTGGTTTCACTATTCATGTTCATCCTACTACAACATGAGTGAGTTTATTATTTACTTCGGCTAAGAATTGCATCCCAAACAATCTTTCATTTTTCTCTTAGAATTCCTTAAGACATAACAATGTGTTCTCCAGAATTAAAGATTAGAAAATGTTCTTAGACACCATATCTTATTTACTGTTCTAGAAGTCTATTGCCTGATTCCTGCAGGGCAGCCCGATTTGTCATGGCTACCGTTTCTGGGTGTTTTGTTGTTGTTGTTGTTGTTTTGTTTTTTCAAAAAAAATTGGGAAAAACAACCTTAACATACTAACTCTTTGAAAGTAGGGGCACTGCCTTTCATGGTGACAAAGGTATTCTCAAAGCTGAATGCAATCAACGGGGCATAGCAGGTCCTCCATAAATGTGTCTTTAGTAGGTGAATCTGCTTCTGCTAGATTGGTTTCTTTATTGTACATATTTGGCATCTTACCTAGATTTTGTAATTGATAACAATTAACAATAACCTGGTAACAGGACATAGAATAGATAACAATAATCTAGTCCACTAGACAATGAACATTTAGACAGTATAAGTTGTGCTTTAGTCAAAGGAATATGTTTACTTCTTTCCTGCGATTTTGATCACACAGTCTAACTCTTAAATGGAGTCTCCGCTATACTCCTTCTAAGGCCCTTTTAACTTCCACTCCTTTGTCATGGAGGAGGTTTACATCCTATGCTAACAATTTCAAAATTACTGTTTACACCACAGTTTGATGGAGTTTTTTCCCTTTCCGTCCTCCCATGATTCATTTTTTACTGAGTTGCATCTTGTACCACTCCCATTTTCCCTTGTGATTAGAGTGGTTTATAAATAAATTTGTATTGAACTAATATTTACTAAAATGCCATGATCTCTGTAAATAATACATGTTTGAAATTTGTTTTCTTTCTTCCCCAAATGAATCTTACTTCACGCTGTCCCAATAATATATTTACTATTTAAGGACTCAGTAACAAAAAGTGTTCACAGTTTTCTAATGATTCACACTTGAAGTCCTATGTATATAATTTACTCAAATACCATGACCTCTGCAAATTACATATGTTTGAAAGGTTATTTTCTTTTACCCCTAAAACAAATTTTAAGCTGTCTCAATAAGATATTTCCTATCTAAAGACTCACTAACAAAAAGTGCTTACAGTTTTCCAATGATTCACTCTAGAAGTACTATGCTTATATTAATTAAATATTTACTTTAGCCAAAAAAGGTGAAGTTGTTTTGAATTTATCTCATAAATAGTAGTTATTTGGGTTAATAATTTTTCTTTTTGTCCAAATAGAAGTAATCAATTACTATGAACCTACTACTCTACTAATAAATTACCATTACTTTTTAAATAAAATTTTTAAAAATTAATTTTTTTAAATTAAATTTTTACTGACTGGCTGCGTCAGTCAGTAGAACATGCAGCTCTTGATCTCAGAGTCATGAATTCAAGCCCCATATTGGGCATAAAGCTTGCTTAAAAAAATAATATTTGTAAGAGTAATCTTTTATTGAGGCACCTGCATGGCTCAGTGGGTTAAGCCTCTGCCTTCCGCTCAGGTCATGAGCTCAGGGTCCTGGGATCAAGCCCTGCATCGGGCTCTCTGCTCAGTGGAGAGCCTGCCCCCGCTCCCCGCCTGCCTGCCTCTCTGCTTCCTGTAATCTCTGTCTGTCAAATGAATAAATAAAATCTTAAAAAAAAAAGTAGTCTTTTATCTAAACAAGCATCTAACAAAATAGTGTATGTTAATTCTAAAATAAATAGGCATGCAAATGTACATGTTATAAGCTCTGTTATATTAACTTTTGCACCATTATAACATTAGTTTCATACCATTTCTCCAAGCCTGTATTTTTCAGATATATTTTGAATCATTTGGTATACAATCAGAAAAAAATATATTTGATAAAATTAAATATGCCCTCAATTTATATTTTGTATTTTTAAGTTCCAATTCTGAATTTCTAAATAAAGAATTTCTAATTCTAAATTTCTAAATGCAATTTAAATTTTGTATTTCTAAATTCCAAGTCATCATCTTTGTACAAAACTGTTACATTTTTTATCATTGCATTTACGAGGAAAATTCAACTTAGTGGCAGATCATACTCTTTTTAGCAAGCCAATTTCTAAGATAGCAAAGTATTTGCACATTTGAACATGATAGGGTTTTGATGATAGAATTCTAGTTAAAGTATATTTAGTGATAATGTGGTTTTCAAATGTTTAATTTTGATAAGAGATACTGAAGTAGCAGAAGAAGGTAGTAGGCTGTGTTTTGACAACTCTTGTTCAAACCTAATCAAATACATTTTAAAAGGTTAAAAAATAGAGCTTTGCCAAAATATTGCAGTATTAGTAATTCAATCAAAGTAAAAATAATGCTAAATAAGGGGCACCTGGGTGGCTCAGCGGGTTAAAGCCTCTGCCTTCAGCTCAGGTCATGATCCCAGGGTCTTGGGATCAAGCCCCACATCGGTCTCTCTGCTCGGCAGGGAGCCTGCTTCCCCCCCTCTCTCTGCCTGTCTCTCTGCCTACTTGTGATCTCTGTCTGTCAAATAAATTTAAAAAAATAATAATAATGCTAAATAAGAAATAGTTTCTATTTTCTTTCAGTGTGATATGTGAAAAAATTTTAGATAAATAACAAAGATAAAGGATATGTTTTCTGAGACTTAAAACAGGCTTCTGACATTTTCAAAGGCTTAGGCTAATAATACTGGCTTTTTCTTAAGCCTCACTTAATTTCAGATTGCATGGTCGTTCCAGTCCAGTCACTGAAATGGAGGAAATATTGACTGACACTAAATAATGATTAAGGTGGTTTTCTGATTTACAATAGAAGGAAAATATTTTTTTCTAAACATC
The DNA here is from genome assembly GCF_002288905.1 of Enhydra lutris kenyoni. Classification (NCBI taxonomy): domain Eukaryota; kingdom Metazoa; phylum Chordata; class Mammalia; order Carnivora; family Mustelidae; genus Enhydra; species Enhydra lutris. The sequence continues at coordinate 41,751,517 of NW_019154099.1, read as the reverse complement.
TGAGGAAATTTTTCTGAAAATAACTTTATTTACCTTTGCATATTGCCATTACCATAGCTTCATGATGTTCTCAGTTTTCTTATTTAGTTATTTAGTTATTTGAATACTTAACATGACATCTACTCTCCTAACAGATTTTTACATGTACAATAATTTTTTTTTTTACCTACAGGCACTATATGGTAGATATAGATATAGATATAGATATAGATATAGATATAGATATAGATATACAGATCTCTAGAATTTGGTCATCTTCGATACAATTTTTTTTTCTTTCATCATCTTTTATTTTATTTTTTTAATTTAAATTCAATTATCCAACATATAGTACATCATTAGTTTTAGACGTAGTGTTCAATGATTCATCAGTTGTGTATAATACCCAGTGTTCACCACATCATGTGCCCTCCTTAATGCCCATCACCCAGTTATCTCATCCCCCACCCACCTCCCCTTCTGCAACCCTCAGTTTGTTTCTGAGTCAAGAGTCTTTCATGGTTTGTCTCCCTCTCGATTTCTCCCCCTTACACTCCACATATGAGTGAAACCATATGATAATTGTCTTTCTCTGATTAACTTATTTCACTTAGCATAATACCTTCCAGTTCACTGATGTCGATGCAAATGGTAGGTATTCATACTTTCTTTTTTATTTTAATTTTTAGTGTGTTATGTTAGTCACCATACAATATATTATTAGTTTTTGATGTAGTGTTCCAAGATTCATTGTTTACGTATAACACCCAGTGCTCCATGCAATCCGTGCCCTCCTTAATATTCACCACCATGTCACCCATCCCCCACCCCCTCCCCTCTAAAACCCTGAGTTTGTTTCTGAGTCCACAGTTTATCACGGTTCATCTCCCCCCTCCAATCCCCCCCCCTTTACTTTTCCTTTCTTTCTTTTAATGCTCTTCATGTTATTCCTTTTGTTCCACAAGTAAGTGAAACCATATGATAGTTGACTTTCTCTGCTTGGCTTATTTCGCTCAAAATAATCTCCTTCAGTCCCATCCATGTTGATGCAAAAGTTGGGTATTCATCCTTTCTAATGGCTGAGTAATATTCCAGTATGTATATGAACTACATCTTCTTTATCCATTCATCTGTTGAAGGGCATCTCGGCTCCATTCAATCTTTATACTTATCAAACAATTCCCCATTTCCCTCTCCCTTGCTTCTTTTGTGTTCTACATTACTAACTAGATTATAAACAACATTGTCTTAATTCCTGTCTTCATAAAACCAATCCATTCATATACTACTGAAAACTTAAATGATTGAAATTCTTGTTCATAATATTTATTGTTGTTAAATTAACAATTCAAATCCAGGCTGATTATTAAGTATTTCCTTCATGTTGATGTCTTTAGGCTCAACCACAGACTTACTCAGTTTTTATAAAAATATGAAAGGCTTTATCATTATTTAATTATCCTAGCAATTTTCAAATCTTTCCTGGATCCTACAACATAGCAATCAAAAACACAATATTAGTAGACACTGGTTTTAAAGACCATGTGACTTTCAGAATGATATGAGAAGGTTCATCTCCTTCCCTGCAACACTGAAGTGAAGTGTTACTTGGTTCTCTGAATGCCAGTAACCAACCAGACTATGGGACTATGGAGTAACTGAGTATATAGTTATAAATTAAGTCAGACAGGAAATGAAAATAATATTTTTAGATGATGTGTTGACTCATTAGCAAGAGACTTATATTCTCAGCTGAGTGAATGTTTCTGATATTTATAAATGACCAATTATATGTTTTTATATCTATTAAACCATTTTATTAATACAGGCCATCACTTCTGGTACCAGAAGACAACATTACACAAGTATATATTTGTTTTTTATCCAGTGGCTGAGAATTATATTTGTACATATTGAGCATAAACAGCCTACATTTGATGTATCTGATGTACATATAACCTTTGGTTACCAAGAAAATAAGCAATGGAGAACTATAAAAATCTGCTGTAATAATGAGTTTTTCTTTCCTTTTTTTTAAGATTTTATTTATTTATTCGACAGGGAGAGAGATCACAAGTAGGCAGAGAGAGAGGGGGAAGCAGGATCCCCGCTGTGCAGAGAGCCAGATGAAGGGCTCAAATAATGAGTTTTTCATTAAATATACTTAGTAAGGATACCACAAAAAAAAAAATTTATTAAAAATAAAAATGAGTTCAATCTGGAAGCTAGATTAATTGTTCATAAAAATCAGGTTTAAGTACTTATTTATTTATTTTGTAGGGTTTGAACATAATTAAATAATACCATCTATTACATATAATTCTGCCTTCTATCTTATACATCCCATTCAATAGACAAGTAATAAAGTGGAAATTGATACAATTAAAGAAAAACTAATTTAATGACATAAACCTGTTCAAAATTACTCAAAGATATATATACCACAACGATCAAGATAAGATTTAGGTTCCTGAAAAGCAAATTTTTAAAACAATAAATATAATGCTAAAATATAAAGTAAATTAAAAGATCTAAAAAATACCCAAGTATTTCTCAGACAACTTATTACTGTTTCTAAGAATTGACAAGATAGACAATATATAGTGACACTGATGACATGACAAGCCAAGAAGGGAGTTAAAACTGGAGAAGAAAATTAAGTGGCTTTCAAATTAGGAGATGAAGCAGGCATGGGGGAATACAAATAAAGAGATGAGAGGAACAAAGAACATTAAAAAAGTGACTGGTGAAATCATAAGGAATATAATTTAACCTCTAAATTAAATAATGGAACCATCATTCATGACATTTAATTGTTTTCAGATTTAAAATTCATTATGCTTAATATGACCCAAAAGTCCCTACATAGTCTGGATCGTTTTATTCCTTTTTACTTTATGTTCTCTGCACTCATCTTCAAACTCTCCATCCTTATTGGCCTTCCTCTTGACTCCCAACTCCTACTCTATACACACATTGTTATTTCTATTCTTCAGACATACTCATAGTTAATGTCTCAGATATTCCAATCATTGGCAAGGATCTAAACACTGAGACAGAATGGGATTTATCAACTCCCACACATAGCACATCTAAGTTCTTCACATACAAAAACACAGGAAATTCCAACTATGTTAAGAACACTCTCATCTCTCCATGATGAGCAACTAAAAAAGTTGTCTTCAGGGATTGATATTCTACCCAATAGAATTGTTCATTGAATACTAGTCATTATTAAATGAAGCCTACATAGATAGTGATGTTGTGCATTCATAGTTAGCCTGGTCAAATTGAGTGTATAGTGATACAGTAAGGTCTTGATAATATTTAAAGAGCAGTATCATATCTGATACTATTGTCAGTGGCCATGTTCCCTTTATAGATGAAATCTTATATCCTAGAATATTCTACTGTCTTGACTATGTTTGAATCTCTGCTTGCTCAATCAGCATGCTACAACATTATCATCCCCAAAATTGTTTCATGGCATCTCAGGTTTTCACATGTGGTTATATATGGTAATCTTTAATTAAATACCCATAGATTTTTGTAAATCTAAATTCTGTAAGCCCTTACATGTTTCATTCACCATGATTCATTTGACACATTTTCACCATAATTGCTTCATTAACCGTTTCTCCTCTTTTTTTAATTTTTTTTTAATTTTTTAAAGATTTTATTTATTTGACAGAGAGCACAAGCAGGCAGAGTAGCAGGCAGAGGGAGAGGGAGAAGCAGACTCCTTGCTGAGCAGGGAGACCAAGGAACATGGGGCTGATTCTCAGGACCCTGGGATCATGTCCTGAGCTGAAAGCAGATGCTTAGGTGACTGAGACATTCAGGCACCCAGTCATTAACTGAGTTTCTACTGCTGTAATTTTTTTGTTCATTTGCTTCCTAGATGTGTTTCCTGACTCATTGAAGATTAATATGTGTGAAAATGATTCATCAAATGCTGAACTGAAGAAAGTCCTTTCCTGCTTGTTGCTAGGTATTTGAAAAAGGTGTTATCTATCTGTCTATCTATCCATTCATCTATCCCCATACACCTGCACTATTACATACTAATGATTAAGAGTATAACCCTAGTACACCAGGGCTCAGACACTGAATTTATTATATATTATTTTTAGGACATTTGGGTTATTATATAACTTTTTCAGACCCCAGATTTCCTTGTCTGTAAGAAAAATATTAATATGAGTAATGTTCAGACTTAAAGTGAATATTAAATGATATAATGTATACAAAGCATTTAACCTATTCTTGTCACATACACGTTCTAAAATATGTTACTTCTTTTGTTAGTTTTACTACTGCTGCTGTTGCTGCTACTTCTGCTATTCTACTACTAACACATTACCAAAGTATGTTTTGCTGCTAATTTACCTGTTTTATATCAGCCATACTACTCTTTGGTTATACTGTGTCACACTAATGTAATTAAAGGTAATAGAAATATGAAGCAAGAAGTGATCAATATGAACAATATTGCAGAATTAAATTAATTCAAAAATTATTTGTTTGTTTTGGTGTCATTATTTCTTCCATTCATTCAAGTGAGAGACATTATGTGAATCTATGTATACAAAAATTAATAAGGACTGATTGCTAATTTAAGAAACTTATGTTTGATTTACTAATTATTGTTGGAGCCTTTAGAATATAAATAACTAATATTTTGAGATTATTAATAGAAAAGGCTGATCCTTATTGGGGGCCTTATATTTTTCTAATGATAAGATTGTACAACTTAATTTCACCTAAAAACTGAAATTTATATTTTTATGGCCAAATTTCTGTAATATTAAGCATTCAATCAATTGTCAAGGATTGAAGTGATTATATCCTCATCTATAGAAATGTGGTTTGTTCTCCCTTTAAAATTATGAAAAATGTCTTTTACAAAACTGTAAATTCATGTTTCGTTATATTCTTTTTTCACTGTATCCCTGGCACAGTATAAAAAATGCATGATGGGGGTGCCAGGGTGGCTCAGTGGGTTAAACCTCTGCCTTTGGCTCAAGTCAGGGTCTCAGGGTCCTGGGAGGGAGTCCTGCATTGGGGGAGGGGGTTCTCTGCTCAGCAGGGAGCCTGCTTCCCCCTTTCTCTTTGCCTGCCTCTCTGCCTACTTGTGATCACTCTCTCTATCAAATAGGTAGATAAAATCTTTTCAAAAAATGCATGATGACATATAGTTCCTGTAGAGTAAAAAATAGAGAGGAGTATATTAGAAATTCTCCATTTAGGGAATAGTTTTTCAGTGCTTATGACAAAGGTAATGCTAAGATTGCTTGTTCTTAGTTCCAATGATACCTTTTCAAATAAAGGTCCCAGACAATATTATTTTTTGTTACAATTATTGCTGATTGAAAGAATCACATCAATACATGACATCAGTCACATGTATTTATAAAAAGAAAATGTTTTCTTGACCATGTTTGGAATGTTTAACCAATCACACAGCATGCAGATGCATGTGTGTCTGTGTGTGTATATAAATAGGAAACTTGTAATTTTCATATATATACATATATTTTCATGAGTATAGGGTTTATGTAAGCATAATAATTTTGAAAAATGGATCAAGATCTGTGATAAAGATTATAATCTCACCCTGTTTCATGAACTATTCTTCTAAACTTACTGCCCCCAAAAGTCATTAAATATGTGCTTAACTATTATCAGAAAAACAATATTGTGCATTTTAAGCATAATTTACAAGCATACATTTGATCCCTCTAAATTATTATCAGCATTTAAAAGACGAATATGACGTGAGATAGATCATTTGTTTGGATTATAACCAACACTGGATCCTTCAGCGTGAAGAATGGAGTAAAGAGTCTGTATATATATTAATGTTTTATTTATCAAGATTACCGTACTTATTGACTGGAGAATGTGGAAGTCCTTTATATGTAATTAAAACATAAATATATAATTTTCACCAAGATAAAGACTCCTATAAATTGAAACATCAGATATTACACTTCATGCATTCGTATTTGTTAAATGATCAAAAGGAAGAAAAGACAATTTTGTATAAGGAAATATTACAGCTTCCTACATTCTGAAAATTGACAGATAAAATATAGAGATGATAAAATTAGTATGTTGGAAAAGTTAAAGAGAATATAATGTAAAATAGCTGTCATGTTGAATATTAGTAGTGGTGGTAGAGACGTGGCAGTAAAGAACATACATACCTACAACAAGAAATAAGAAAGTCCAGATGCCTAATGAGACAAAATCTTGAAACCTCAAGGACATCAATAACCTTATGAAACACAAGAGTCTTTGAAATCTCAAGAATGGGAACCACTATGCCAATCTTAACTTCTGTATCTACAGAAGGGAGCGAGACAAAAGATTACACATATCTGAACATTCATCAAATGAAATACTGGAATTTGAAATTATGTAACATTCAAAAATCATAATAATATATGATGATTTATTTCATATATAATTTAGCACTTTTTAATTATTATAATAGAACTGTGTATTCAAGAAGACATCCTCATTTAACAATCTCAACTAACTCTAGGAAAAAAATCAAACCATGACTATGATTAATAGAGTAATTACTAAACCAATTTATTTATAAAAATAGACTTGTTTTCTTATATCTACAATTTTGGTGATCTTTTTATTTGTCATTTTAAGTCATTCTTCATTAGTTAATTAACACTGCTGGGGAGCATTCAAAATTAGTTAAGCTGTGGAAAAATGTGGGTGTCTAAGAATATTAGTCTTAATATTATTTAATTTATTTAGAAATTTCTATTATATCAGTTTCTGTCAGATTACTGAATAATTTTACATTGATAATTAAAAATGTTCTATTTTCATAGGCTTTTCAACATTTTAAATAATGGGTAAAATACCACAGGTGAATTAGACTATGAAGAAAATTTGAAGGCCCCTGAATATGACTGTGATGGAGTAGTAGGTATCAGACATGCTCGCCCTCCAATTAAATCTTGATACAGTAGTTAGAACAATTGTAGCAGACAATCAACCAGGGTAGTGAATGGCTTGAAAAGAAGGAAAGATCATAAAAAAGGAAAAGAAGGAAAGATCATAAATTGTGATCCATACTCATATAATTGTTTCTTTGAGGGCAGTTTCCATACAGGAGCAGAGTAAAATAGAACTATCTGAGCCCATAATCAGTGAAAAATACCTTTAAAAATGAAGGTGAAATAAAGATGTTTTCTAACCTTCCCACAAAAATTTAGAAGAATTCAAAGCTAGAGACTTTTCTTATGAGAAAACTAATCTCCTGATGAAGGGAAGCAGTAAAAGCACCATAAGCAGTAAATGTATGGGTAATTAGAAATCAGTGTTAGATTAATACTAAATACTGTGGGATTTATAGCATATGTAAAATAACATATGCTAACACAATGGCAAAAATGGAATAAAGGGAATATTTAATGTTAAACTACTGAAAGTTTCTTGCCTTTAGGGTAAGTGACAAGTACTAATTTTAAGTAGGTTGCAATAAATCATTGGTAGTATAACTGCTAAAAGAATGATAAAAGAATGTAACATCTATAACTCTTATAGGCAAGAACAGTTGAGTAACATAAGGTATGACTAAATAATAATACATAATACAAGGAAAAATAAGAGCCTAATATGGAAAAAACTGAATAATCCAAGGGAAAAAATGGGGTTAAATATAAAATCAGACAGAACTGTTAGAAAATAAATTGCAACATGACAGACCAAAGCCTATTATGTCAGTATGTTTACTAAATAGAAGTGTTCTCTTAAGTAAAATACGAAGCGTGGTTTTCCTCAGGATTTGTATGGCTGCAGGTCTCAAATTGAGATTTTAATCCATTCTGAGTTGATTTTTATGTGTGGTGTTAGAAGGTGGTCTGGTTGCATTCTTTACTGTGTAGCTGTCTGGTTTTCCCAGCACCATTTGTTGAAGCGACCTTCTCCCTATTGTATATTTTTGTTTCCTGTGTTATATAGACTAATTAACCATATAAACATGGGTTTATTTCTGGGTTCTTTATTTTGTTCTATTCTTCTAGGTTTCTTCTTCTTTACTTTTCTTCCTTGCTTTTCTTGCCTTGCTTTGCCTTGCCTTGCCTTGCCTTCCTCTCCTCTCCTCTCCTTTCCATTCCCTTTCTTTCCTTTCTTTTTTACCAGTACCATACTGTTTTGATTACTACAGCTTTGTAGTATGTCTTGAAGTCTGAAATTGTGATATCTCCAGCTTTGTTTTTCTTTTTCAGTATTGCTTTGGCTATTCATGGTCTTTTGTGACTCCATGGAAATTTTGGTATTTTTTGTTCTAGTTTTATGAGAAATGCAGTTTTTATTTTGATAGACATTTCATTGAATCCTTAGACTGTTTTGGGTACTGTGGACGGTCTGACAATATTAATTCTTCCAATTCTTGAGCATGGAATATATTTCTACTTGTTTGTGTCATCTTAAACTTCTTTCATCAGTGTTTTAGTATTCAAAGTACAGAATTTTTACTTCCTTGGTTAAATTTATTCTTAGGTTTTGTTTGTTTTTTGTTTTTTGGTGTGTGTGTGTGTGTGTGTGTGTGTGTGTGTGTGTGTGTGATAGCAAATCTCTCACACAGAGAGAGAGAATCTCAAGCAGGCTCCCTACCTACCACAGAACCTGATGCAGTCAATCCCATGATACTGAGATCACAACCTAAGCTAAAGTCAAGAATCACTTGCTCAGCCAACTGAGCCACCCAGGTGTCCCAACTAAAACTTTTCTAATAAGTAGATTTTTTCTATTAAAAATGGAATCAATGATGTGAATTCCAGTGTAAGGCCATATGCAATAAATATATAAATGTATAAATATATCAACAATAAAGAAAAATACTGAATAGAAATAATAAAAATGAAAGCAAAAAGCAGTAACATAGTAGTCAGACATGTAATAGAGAAACTCACAAGTTCTTTTTGAAAAATAAAGTATATGGAAAATCCTAGCAAGACTGATAGAGTAATAGAGAAAACTAAGATTACCGATATTGTGAATAAAAAAGGAAACACTATTTCAGATTCTACAGAAATATAGAGATAGAGTATTTATGATAACTTATGCAGCTAATTTAAAAAAAAATTTTTTCATATAGACAGATTGCTTCAGAAAACATGTTATAATAAATGCTACAGGAGAAATAGAGATAAATTTTTCCACAAAAATTACATCAAGTTCAGATGGCTTTACTAACAAATCTTTTCCAAACATTACAGAAGAAATGCTAGCAATCTTACATAAACTGTTTCTTTGTATAGAATAAAAATTACATTCAGGTTTTTCTTCTTTATTCATTTATTTAAGATTTTATTTATTTGTTCACTGGGCTCCATCCCAGTACCCTGAGATCATGACCTAAGTTAAAGTCAGCCACATAACTGACTGATCCACCCAGGTGCCCCACATTCCAGTTTTTCTTAAAAATATAATTGCAAATTAACTGATGAATTACTGAACTCTGATCTGAAACTAATGATGTTCTGTATGTTGGCTAATTGAAATTAATTTAAAAAAATATAGTTACAAATTTTTTGAAAACCTGGCAGAAATAATCCAGAAGTATATAAAAAGAGTATTATGTTGTCAAAAAACAAGATTTAATTTAGGAATAGAAGGTTGTTTTTAACATTGAAATTTAATCAATAGTTTTCACATTAAAAGAAAAAATAAAATAAAAATAATATAATTATTTTAGATGACTAATTGAAGACATATCTATTATTTTGCCAGATCTTTAATCTGGTATGATGTACATAGAAAAAAATAAATGCCATTATTTAATATTTTGCCCCTGAGACTGAGAAAAATGTTTATCCATTATTGCCAGCTCTAGTTTACATTTCATTGTGGGTCATAACCAGTGTAATATGGCAAGATATTAACATGATAGCTGTTAAAATTGAGCAAAAGTTGATTTTTTTACACATGTGAGAATAACATCAGAGAAAATCATCTCCTCCTCAAAAAAGAATAAATGCCAAAAAAAGGAATTAGTAATTGAATTTAGCTGAATACAAGGTAAATTTTTTTGTCAATTACATTTCTTTATACTAACAATTAACAATGATAATGGAATTTCAATAGATAATTCTATTTGTTACAATGTCCAAGCATTAAATGCCTAAGAATATCTAAATAAATGTACAATTTCTTTAAGTTCATTGATTGTTAGACTGGTATTAGTAATACGCCAGTTCCTGCCAAATTTCACTAAAGATTCTGTGCCATCCCAGATGTCAGCAGGATTTTTTTTTTTTCAGAAATTGAAAGGATGATTCTAACATGTGGATAGAAATGCAAATGACCCAGAATATCTAAGGGAATTTTAAAGCAGAATAAAGCTAGAGAACATATATTACTACTTAGGAAGACTTACTATAAATATACCTTCATTCAAACAATGTAATATTGTCTCAGAAACTGACAAATGGTCCAATGGGACAGAATACAGAGTCCAATTAGAGACATACATACTAATTTTAACTGAGTTTTGAAAAAACTCCACTGTAAATTTACTGGGTAAATAATTTTCTTTTCAATCTGGTGGATATCCATAAAGGAAAAAATAATGTTAACCCATTTCTCCTTCCAGACAAATATAAATTAATTTTAGATGGTGCATAGACTTTTAAATGTTAAATCTAAAGTGATCAAACTTCTAGAAGAAAACACACAAATGTCTTCATTAACTTGGTCTGTGCACATAGAAAGCAATAACTATAACAAACTGTTGAAAAATTATACTTCATTAAAATTAAAAAACTTCTGATTTTCGGAAGACCTGATCATTTAGGGAAAAGGAAGCATAATACCTCCACACAGAAACATTCTTATATTTCCATAAGAAAAAGGCTGCAAAGAATTTAACATGTGCTTCACAAGAAATATAAAATAGCTTTTAAAAACTTATGGAAATATTTCAAAATCATTATTCATTATAAAAATTAAATTAATGTCACAAGGAACAATCACTGCATATCCATCAGAATGTCTAAATAAATAAAAACAAAATACCTAGAGTTGTCAATGTAGAGTAATGGAGATGATACTATACTGCTTGTGAGAATAAAAATCTGTAAAACCGTTGTGAAGGAAATGATTTGCAAGTATCTGTTTGAAAAAAAAAAAAATTGCAGAACCCATTCACACCCTTGGAATCAGCACTTCTGTTCTTAGTATATGCCCAATAGAAATGCACCAGAACAGATGGATAGAAGTTATATTCAGAATCCCCAACTGGGAATAAGTCTAATGGCCAGTAACAGTAGAATGAGTAAATTGTGGTACCTTTCTATCTTGGAATTCTTTATAGAAATGAAAAAAGATCAAATTACTGTTATAGTACATTATGTATAAATTTCACAGATATGATGTTGGTAAAGTGAGATAAAAATGAATGAAGTGAAATTAAAAAAAAAGTTTGTGTTATATGATTTCACTTGTGTTAAGTCACAAATAGGCAAAACGAATCTATGATTTTAGGTCAGACTAGCATTTACCATTGGGTATGATTCTGTCTAGGGTATGGCATAAGGGAGTCTTTTGGGGTAATAGTTACACAATCTTGATCTGGGTATGGGTTACATAAGCTGCACATTTAAGATATGTAGGTTTAATATGTGTGATAACTCCAGAAAAGGAAAATAAGAATATTTGCCTACACTAATTCTATGATGTATATTATAAAATAATGCTTTGACAATTGGAAAATATCCTCATTCTGGAACTCACAAAGTAAAATATATAATACACAGATTAATGCACCACTGTGAATTATATTATTCTTACTTAGTTTTCTTGTTCCAGTAGTATAATATGATATTAAAACCATAAAATATTTTAGGCAAGCATACACTTACTTAAAAAAGGAAATTAGCATCATCTTCCTTCATCATCCTATCCATTTGTACCTTACTTAGTGTAGAGAGTTATTAAAAAGATTCTAATAGGGATGCCTGGGTAGCTGTTGGTTAAATGTCTATCTTCAAGTCATGTCATGATCCCAGGGTCCTGGAATCGAGTCCCGAGTCAGGTCCTTTCTCAGTGGGAAGCCTCCTTCTCCCTCTGCCTGCTGCTCCCCCTGTTTGTGCTCTCTCTTCCTCTCTGACTAATAAATTAAAAAAAAAAAAAGACTCTAATAAAGGATAAAATTTCAGGTTTTTAAGAATTTTAACATGATGTGAGATACGAGTATGCATCAGATCACTGAATAGTACCTACATGATACCTGAATATCTTGAATAATAAAATACAATTATCTTAAATAGTATAGCATTGCACTGCACTTTTTAATATATGGAAATAATTACGTATGGAAGTAAAATTCACTGACATATAAAAGTAGAAGAAATTTGATCCTAGTTTTTGAAGATTGTTGAAAAATGAAAATAATATATACAGTGTCAGTCATTTGTCAGACACTATTCTTTATCCTAGAAAGGTAATGTATTACTTAATCTCACAATAAATACAGTATGTATCATTATCTTTTTTATTGATGGGTAAAGTGAATTCGGAAAAAATAATGCCCACATTCAAAAGACATCCATACACCTATGTGTAATGAGACATGAAAGAGTTAATCTTTCCTAAAGCCCTTATAAACAAGTTCTAAACCTATTACAACATTAGCAATGTGATTATTAGTATTGCTTCTACCAGGAATTCTTCCAGAAGTGGCATATTTGGGAGAAATTAGATAAAATAATTCTTGGCCCATTTTATCAGAAGTGATATTTTCTTCTTCTGGTAAATCTGTAGAGCCAAAATGTCCTTGGATAAGTCTTAATTTAAATCCTTCTTAATTATACCTCATCAGTAAAATTGTGAATTTAATTTGGAATATAGATAGAAATTTTGCTCATTTGTGGTCAAGACCGAAGAACATTCTTAGCTACTCTAATACTTACTAGAATATAGCAAAAACTATTTTACATAAAGGTTTCCAATTAAGGGGCAAAGTACCGAGGGAAAACAGTCAGAGTTGTCTTTGTTTTTGGCAGTCCTCCTTGATTGTCTCCTTATAGTAATCTCCCAGACATCTTCCATGCTATTAGAACTCCAATCTGCTGTATTCAGATTGTTCACAAACCTCCAATCTGCTATATTTTTCAAGGGTTCTCTGCCTCTCTTAAAAAACAATTTTTGCCAGAAATAGTGGTCTCATTTCTCTCAGTAAATGATTGTTTTAGGTAAGGGCAACTGACAAAATTATGGCAATTCAGACGACAGAAAAGTTCCCAAAAAGCAATTTATGAAGGTTTTTCTTGTTCCTAAAAGAGATGAAAGATAGAAATATTCTTTTTTCTGCCTCTTGATCCTGTCCTCTACATGTGACGACTTGAAATGGGAGTGCCATCTTGAAATTATTTGTATAGAGTCAACATGTTGAGGAGGGAAGAACCAAAGGCTCCATTCTTATTTAGACATGGAATTAACCATACCTGGAATTGCCATACTTCCATTCCTATTGTTGGATTTTTTGATCATTGCAGCTGCAAACATAATAAGTTTTATTTTTTATATTTTAAAGTTCTACAGAACTAGTCTTGTGTCATTTTAAAGCCGATTCTATATAAATACAATTAAAATGTTTAAATTCTGTATGACTGGAAGGAGAGCCAAAGAGATCACTTCAGAAAACAACTCTGTGTGGGTTCTGTGCAAGGAATGAGAATATGATTCTTCTTCTCCATGATATTAAAGTTGAATAATCTCAAAACAGCGTTGGAGCTATTAAGACCAATGTAAGAGCATCCCATATTTCGTGAGCATAGAGAAACATTCTTACACTCCCAAATGTTTTTTTTTTTTAAAGTGAATAAACTTACATTAGTTATTAACAGATACGAAAATGTGAAACTTCAAATTTCACTCCTTATAAAAGTGTAGTTGACTGTGGTATATTTGAGGATGCAATTTAAGAATGCCAAAGAAAATGAAGTACTCAGTCTGAACATGACTCTTTGACTACAAAGAAAGTTAAGTTGACAATGAGCTACTCTTCTTCTTATGTCAACACTTTGAACGTGTGAAAGCTTATGGCACACAAAGAGAAAATTGCAAGAAGAGAGCCAAGTGGCATTGGCAGAGTTTTGCAAAGAGTGTCTAAAAGGGGCATACACTCTTTATGATTCCATATTGCATGTAAATGAGCAGAAGAATATTTTTACCAGGCGTGGCTGGGGTAAAGAAATATACACATACATAGATACGGATATGCACTCAATCTGTGAAACCTAAATCTATACATTTCATAAAAATTTAATACTTTTCATTTCTTTTTAAAAAACTGGAAAATGTGCCTGCACTGAATTTGGATTCCCAAAGGGCAGCAGTCAGCTGTGACTGCTTGAATTCTGTCTCCTTTAGTTGGAATATGCACTTTCTCTCCTGTGGGCCACAGTCATCCCAATTCTTGATTGCTTCTCAGAACATTAAAATCAGTGACCAGCTGCTATCTACTTTCAAACCCCAGCAGCATTCATTTCTCCATGAGGCTGACAGCTTGGTACATAAGTGTATTTGTGTTTGCAACCTTCATGTGGCTTCTTCAGACTGACATCTTCAGTGAACTCACCAAAGAGTTTTAATTTTATGTTTGCTCCTTGACCATTTTGAATTTTTAATTTTAAGTCTCACTTACCTTACCCTGGCTTTGCTTAGGAACAGATTTTTTTTTTTTTTTTTTTAAAGTTTTCAGCTCCTTTCTACATTGTAGATAGTGCTCAGGTCATGGATTTGTACCATTGACTAGATAGGGTTTTTTAAACTTTTTTTATGAGCACTGTTCTCAATACAGACTAAACACTGTAGGGATCTACATGTTGAGAATAAGATACTAAATCTTTTAAGGGTTAAAGGTGAAAAAGAAGGGAGTTACTTGTGAATGGGAAAATTGGCTTCTAATTCCTAATTATGTAGCTTTCTCCAGCATCCCCATAATCACTTTTTTCCCTTTTATTGTTAACTTTTTTCATTTATGATTTTCATTCCAGTTTGCACACACTTGAGTTCCTTTAGAATCTATATGATTGACAGGAGACTATGAAAAAGATCCATACATTTAAAATATTTTTATCAGTAGTTCACATATACTTCCAATTTTTTTTTTTTTTTGGTCACAAGTCAAAATGTGAAAACATTTTATAATTAAATGTATATTATGCGTATTGTTATATTTCTTTTATTTTCTTAATGTACATCATTTGGGTAATCTCTAGTTGGGACAAATATAAAACTACTAGGAACATTTTTATACAAATATTTTTGTGAGCCTAAGAATTCCATTACTCTTGGTTAGACATCCACAATTACAATTTCTTAGTCATAAGTAGGATTATGTTTAATTTTATAAGACATTGCCAAACCTTTTATCAAATTGGCTGTATCATTTATGTTTTCAACAAAGTACGAAAATTCCAGTTGTTCCATATCCTCATCAACATACGGTGTTGTCAGTCTGTTTTTAACTTTAGCCATTCAGATATGTATACAATGGTGTCTCTGATTTTTTCCTTGTATAGTAAGAATTTATTTGTTTTGTAAAGAACCATCAAAGTGGCTTCCAAAGTGGCTGTATCATTTTGCATTCCCAAGAGCAATGGATGGGAGTTTCTTTTTGCTTAAGTTTCCATTTAAATTCCAATTAGTTAACATACAGTAGTATTAGTTTCAGGTGCACAATATACTGATGTAACACTTCCATAAACTACCCAGTACTGACCTCAAATGTATTCCTTAATCCCCATCACTCATTTTACCCATCCCCCCACCTACCTTCCCTCTGGTAACCATCAGTTTCTTTTTTTTTTTTTTTATTTAATTTTATTTTCTCAGTGTTCCAAGGTTCACTGTTTGTGCACCACACCCAGTGCCCCATGCAATACGTGCCCTCCTTAATACCCACCACCAGGCTCACCCAACCTCCCACTGCCCCCCTCCAAAACCCTGTTTGTTTCTCAGAGTCCACAGTCTCTCATGGTTTGTCTCCCCTTCTGGTTTCCCCAACATACTTCTCCTCTCCTTCTCCCAGTGTCCTCCATGTTATTCCTTATGCTCCACAAGTAAGTGAAACCATATGATAATTGATTCTCTCTGCTTGACTTATTTCATTCCTCCATTCCTGTCCATGTTGATACAAAAGTTGGGTATCCATCCTTTCTGATGGAGGCATAATACTCCATTGTATATTTGGACCATATCTTCTTTATACATTCATCTGTTAAAGGGCATCTTGGCTCTTTCCACAGTTTGGCAAGTGTGGCCGTTGTTACTATGAACATAGGGGTACAGAGGGCCCTTCTTTTCATTACATCTCTATCTTTGGAATAAATACCCAGCAGTGCAATTGCAGGGTCATAATGTACCTCTATTTTTAATTTCTTAAGGAATCTCCACACTGTTTTGCAAAATGGCTGTACCAACTTGCATTCCCATCAACAGTATAAGAGTGTTCCCCTTTCTCTATATCCCCTCTAACATTTGTTGTTTACTATCTTGTTAATTTTGGCCATTCTAACTGGTGTAAGGTGGTATCTCAATGTGGCTTTGATTTGAATCTCCCTGATGGCTAATGTTGGTGAACATTTTTTCATGTGTCTGTTAGCCATTTGTATGTCTTTTTTTTTAATTTTTAACAATTTTTTTATAAATATATAATATATTATTAGCCTCAGGGGTACAGGTCTGTGAATCACCAGGTTTACACACTTCATGGCACTCACCATAGCACATACATTCCCCAGTGTCCATAACCCCACCACACTCTCCCTAACCCCCTACCAACCCCTGTGATGTCCATCTGGTCCAGTGTGTCATTTAAGGCCTTTATTTCCTTGTTGATCTTTTGCTTGGATGGTCTGTCCATTTCAGTGAGGGGAGTGTTAAAGCCCCCTACTATTATTGTATTATTGTCAATGTGTTTCTTTGATTTTGTTATTAATTTTTTTTTATATAGTTGGCTGCTCCTATGTTCAGGGCATAGATATTTTAAATTGTTAGATCTTCTTGTTGGACAGACCCTTTGAGTGTGATATAGTGTCCTTCCTCATCTCTTATTATGATCTTTGGCTTAAAATCTAATTGATCTGATATAAGGATTGCCACCCCAGCTTTCCTCTGATGTCCATTAGCATGGTAAATTGTTTTCCACCCTCTCACTTTAAATTGGGTCTAAAATGAGTTTCTTGTAGGCAGCATATTGATGGATTTTGTTTTTTTTTATCCATTCTGATATGCTGTGTCTTTTGATTGGGGCATTTAGCCCATTTACATTCAGGGTAACTATTGAGAGATATGAATTTAGTGCCATTGTATTGCCTGTAAGGTGACTTTTACTGTCTATTGTCTCTGTTCCTTTTTGATATACTACTTTTAGGGTCTCTCTTTGCTTAGAGGACCCCTTTCAATATTTCCTGTACAGCTGGTTTGGTGTTTGCAGATTCCTTCAGTTTTTGTTTGTCCTGGAAGCTTTTTATCTCTCCTTCTATTTTCAATGATAGCCTAGCTGGAGATAGTATTCTTGGCTGCATGTTTTTCTTGTTTAGTGCTCTGAATATATCATGCCAGCTCTTTCTGGCCTGCCAGGTCTCTGTGGATAAGTCCCCTGCCAATCTAATATTTTTACCATTGTATGTTACAGACTTCTTGTCCTGGACTGCTTTCAGGATTTTCTCTTCATCGCTAAGACTTGTAAATTTTCCTATTAGATGATGGGATGTGGACATATTCTTATTGATTTTGAGGGGGATTCTCTGCACCTCCTGGATTTTGATGCTTGTTCCCTTTGGCATATTAGGGAAATTCTCTCCAATAATTCTCTCCAATATACCTTCTGCTCCCCTCTCTTTTTCTTCTTCTTCTGGAATCCCAATTATTCTAATGTTGTTTCGTCTTATGGTATCACTTATTTCTCAAATTCTCCCCTCATGGTCCAGTAGTTGTTTGTCTTTCTTTTGCTCAGCTTCTTTATTCTCTGTCATTTGGTCTTCTATATCACTAATTCTTTCTTCTGCCTCATTTATCTTAGCAGTAAAAGCCTCCATTTTTGATTGCACCTCATTAATAGCTTGTTTGATTTCAACTTGATTAGATTTTAGTTCTTTTATTTCTCCAGAAAGGGCTTTTATTTCTCCAGACAGTGTTTCTCTAATATCTTCCATGCCTTTTTCGAGCCCGGCTAGAACCTTGAGAATCGTCATTCTAAACTCTAGATCTGACATATTACCAATGTCCATATTGGTTAGGTCCCTAACCTTCGGTACTGCCTCTTGTTCTTTTTTTTTTTTTGTGGTGAGTTTTTCTGCCTTGTCATTTTTTCCAGATAAGAATATATGAAGGAGCAAATAAAATACTAAAAGTGTGGCAAAGACTCCAGGAAAATGTGATTTAACCAAATCAGAAGAGACCCCAAACCATGGGAGGGAGGAAGGGGGTAAAAAGTTCAGAAGAGAAAAAAAATTAAAGAAAAAAAACATAAAGAAAAAATATAAAAATGAAAAAAAAATACATATATGTATTAGACCAGTGAGTAGAACAGGGTCACCCACTTAATTTTGGGAGTATTTTAGTCTCTTAGAAGAAACTACCTCCCAAAATTTTAAAGAATGAAAAACATATATAAGGATAAACACAATGAAGGGATGGAATATGACTATAAAGATGAAAAAAAATTTTAATTTCTAAAAAAGGAGTTGATAAGTTAAGTTGGTTTGGAGAATAAAGAAAAAGAAAGTGGAGAGAATTTGCTCAGGCTGGAGACTAGAACAAGCCCAGTGCTAGATTTAGGGTGTATTTAGATCTATTAGAAGAAATTGTACCCCAAATTTTTTAGAAGAAAAAAACCCTATGTGTATACAAAATATAAAGTTAGATACAATGAAGGATAAGATATGACTATAATAATGAAGTTTCAAAAAAGATAATTTTTTTAATGAAAGGTATTGTTGAGATAAACTAGATAAAAAACGTTAAAAGAAAAAAGTTAAAAGAGGAAAGAGTAAAAGTTAAAAAATATTAGCAGAAAAAAAATTTAAAAAATTAATTAACTTTGCGGGACTAAAGAATCATGGGGAGAAAGCCATGAATTCCAGCCTTTGCTTTCTCCTGCCCTGGAATTCCAGCATTCTCCTTGATAAATGAACATGGTCTTGGCTGGATTTCTTGTTGATCTTCTGGGGGAGAGGCCTGTTGTAGTGATTCTGAAGTGTCTTTGCCCGAGGCAGAATTGCACAGCCCTTACCAGGGTCTGGGCTAAGTAATCCCCTCTGGTTCGCTTTCAAGAGCTTTTGTTCCCTGAACGCTTTACATAGAGTTCCAGAGGACGGGAATGAAAATGGCGGCCTCCCAATCTCCGGCCCCAGAGCACTCCTCAGTGTGCCCTCAGAGAAAAGCGCTCAATCACTCCCATCTCCCCAGCCTCCAGCCCCACTCGGAGAAAAGTGCTCAGTCACTCCCGTCTCCCTGGCCCCCGGCTGCACTCTGAGCTCACCCAGCCTGTGACCAAGCGTCTCTGTCTCTGGCACACAGCTCCGCCTGTAGTCTCTGGAGCCCCCAGATCCCTGAGCTCTTCCAGGGAGGTTCTCCCAGGAACTTGTGGGGACCCCACTCACAGAGCATTGGCCTGTGCCACGGATTATGGTTCAAGGTTACCCCGGGTTGAGAGCTCACTCCTCGGTTCTGTCTCTGTACCCGGCTTCCCAGTTTTAATACCTGCGAGCTATGTGACACAGCTCTGCGACAGACACCCCCAATCTTTCTGTGACCCCGCAGGACCTGAGGTCACGGTGTCCCCGTGTGGCCTTCACCCCGGTTTAGCCTCTGGAGCAATGTCCCTCAGTGGAGCCAACTTTTAAAATCCTGGTTTTGTGCTCGGTTGCTCTGCCACTTGCCGGGCGCTGTCCCCTCCCCCCACAGTCTATCTTCCCGTCGCTTTGGATTCACTTCTCCACAGGTCCTACCTTTCAGAAAGTGGTCAATTTTCTGTTTCTAAAATTGTTGCTCTTCTCTTCAATCTCTTATTGGATTTGTAGATGTTCAGAATGGTTTGATAAGCTATCTAGCTGATCTTCTGCTACCTGATGTCATCTCAGCCTGCCATCTTGACTCCTCCCCTAGTTGTTCTTTTCTACTTGCAGAAGGGGCCATTTGTATGTCTTTTTTGGAGAAGTGTCTGTTCATGTCTTCTGCCCATTTTTTGACATGATTATCTGTTTTTTGAGTGTTGAGTTTGAGGAGTTCTTTATAGATGCTGGATATCAGTTTGTTCTCTATAGTTAAGAGTCTCTTTCTTGGTTTACCTCTCTCTATTTTTCCCCCTTGCTTGCTTGTTTTGTTTCATAAGTTCCACATATGAGTGAAATCATATGGTATTTGTCTTTCTCTGACTGACTTATAAATTCAATTATTTATCTGACATACATTTACTGAGCTGCTTCTTAGTGAGCTGCTCAAATTATTAAGAGAAATTGGATAGTGCAGCAGTAACAATTAATGTAACATAATATAATATAATATAATATAATATAATATAATATAATATACTTTTTTTTAAAGATTTTTTTTAATTTATTTGACAGAGATCACAAGTAGGCAGAGAGGCAGGCAGAGAGAGAGGGGGAAGCAGGGTCCCTACTGAGCAGAGAGCCCAATGTGGGGCTCAATTCCAGGACCCTGAGATCATGACCCAAGCCGAAGACAGAGGCTTAACCCACTGAGCAACCCAGGCTCTCCAATATCCTTTTAAGTTGGTCCCTAAATGTTAAATAATTTTGCATGAAATTTCTTTTCATTATTATTATTATTAATGGCTATATAAAGCAATGCAAAATTATTTTCCAGGCTATAGTATTTCTTTATCATGAAAATGGAGTCAAACAAATCAAATTATGGGATAACCTCAGGAAAAAAAATGCATAAGTAACTAAAATATGACTAACTTCTTAGCTAGGATAGCAGTACTCATAGTCTCCACTCTGGGGGAAAAAGGGGGGGGTAAACAGTACAGTCTCAGATATAATTTCCTAGGATTGCTTTTTTATATTTTCCCTATAAACTTTCTCATTTATTTTATTCACTATAACCCAGATTTAAAAGGACACATTTAATTTCTGTCTCCTCTGTCTCCTTCCTCTCCTCTTCCTCCTTCTTCACCCTCCTTCTCTCCTCCCTCTCCTCCTCCTTATTCTTCTTCTTTCTCCTCCTCCTCCCCCCTTCTTCTTCTTCTCCCACTCCCCCTGCTCCCACTCCTCTCCATCCCCTTTCTTTTCTTCTTCCTCCCTCCCCTTCCTCTCCTTGCTCCTTGACCATTTTGAATTTTTAACTCAAATTTGGTTAACCTCCCCCTCCCCCTTCCTCTTCCTCCTCCTCCTCCTCCTTCTTCTCCCTCTCTCTCTTCTCCTGTTTGTCCCATTCCTCCTCCTCTTCTTCTTGCACAATCACCATACATTTAAACAGGTATCACAAATATTTGTATGGTGTTCAATGGCCTAATGTTTCTAGAGAAAATGTAGTCCTCAAAGAAGGTTTAGTTGAATACCTAGCAAGGAAAAATCAATCAGCCATACACAGCAAGTAGAGGTTATTGACTATTCAAAGTGATGGTAAGAAAGAATGATTTAATTTTTGGACTTAATTTAAAACTATGATTACATAAAATTGGTATTAATGTTATAGTATTACAATTTGATTTTAATTTGATCTGTTTTTTGAATTATAGAAAATATTATCCCATCATTATTTCCAAAATTATGCCATTTTTTTTTAAAGATTATTTATTTATTTATTTATTTGACAGATCACAAGTAGGCAGAGAGGCAGGCAAAGAGAGACAGGAGGAGGAGGCAGGCTCCCTGCTGAGCAGAGAGCCCGATGCGGGACTTGATCCCAGGACCCTGAGATCATGACCTGAGCTGAAGGCAGAGGCTTAACCCACTGAGCCACCCAGGCGCCCCCCAAAATTATGCCATTTTTTAAAAAGTTTTTATTTATTTGACAGAGAAAGACACAGCGAGAAAGAGAACACAAGCAGGGAGATTGGGAGAGGGAAAAGCAGGCTTCCTGCCAAGGAGGGAGCCTGATGCAGGGCTCAATCCCAGGACCCCAGGATCACAACCTGAGCAGAAGGCAGCCACTTAATGACTGAGCCACACAGGTGCCCGCCCCAAATCATGTCATTTTATAAAAACTTCAACTTCACAACAATTTCTCATTATTGTTATTTTATATTGCCCCTTTACAAAGGCATACCTATATTATAGAAACATTTTTGTTGTTGTTTCTCTGCATTTAATGTTATCTACCTTACAATTTGGAGAAAGACAATTGTCAAAAAGGCAGAGAAATGTCAAGAGAATATTTGCATGAACCATAAGGAAATATTTAGTTATTCTGACAGAGATGGTTTCAAAATAGGTAATTCTGAAACAACATTCATGTCATATTACAGTATAAAAAAACATAGTCTGAAAGGGAGACCACAACAAAAGAAGAGGAAACAGACATGGTGCCATTTACCTGCTTATAGAAAGTTACTGGACAGGTGGCCTTCATAATCACAAATTTATGAGTGTTTTG
This sequence comes from Enhydra lutris kenyoni, assembly GCF_002288905.1. Lineage (NCBI taxonomy): Eukaryota > Metazoa > Chordata > Mammalia > Carnivora > Mustelidae > Enhydra > Enhydra lutris. The sequence goes on along the minus strand of NW_019154099.1, from coordinate 41,728,930 downwards.
GCTACTAAAGTTTGTTTTTTGTTTGCTTGATTGTTGTGTTTAGGAAATAAGGGGAGAATAAATTTGGTATATTTATTTTAGAAGCAACTTTTGTTTTACAAACAAAAGGTATGTTAGTGATGAAAACTAATGAGTAAAAGAGCAATATAATAAGGGGACAAAGATGACAGTAGAGGGCACCTGTACACCTCAGGGTACAAATAAGAGAAGGACAAATAGCAACGTAGTAGAAAAATTACATTTCAGTCATGGCAGTGTGTAGTTGACCTAATGACAAGGTCGAGTATTATGCACTGAGTGTAAAATTAATGTCAAGTCGAAATAGGCTTTTCATCTGGATGGCACTTGCTAATGCAAAGCATTTTAAAAAGAAGCCATCAGCAACACTTGGGGAAAGATAATTCTGAAAGGGGAAATAATTCATGTCATTTATTTTAAGAGGAAAAATAAACCCTTGAGAGCAAAGCTTTCATTTCCATGTTTAATTTTGAAGAAAAAGAGTCAGATGCAGACAAAAGTCAGATAGATATCAATAATTACTTCTGTCCACCTGGAACCAGGATAGTAACTTAATTTGAATTAAGGGAAAATTGTACATTTTTTTTTCTTTTTACTGATAAAAGATCTTTGGTATAATGTCCAAACTTAACCAAAGTAGCACTTATTATTTTAAAAAGAAAATGGTAAACAATGTTACTTAGACTAATAATACTTGATGTGTTAGATGAGAATCAGGTCTCCAGCCAGCACTAGACTTTCCAGGCCCCTGGAGACTAAATGCCTCTGTCAAAGCATGTAGAAAATAGGTCCTGCTTCTCAAACTTTTCTCTGCCAATCTGCCATTGAATGCTAAGGATACAGATACACTAAGAAATGGAAAGAATTCTGGTCCTTAGATCATTACATAGAAGTCTACTCATTGCCTTGAACCATCCTCATTCAATGAAAGTGAGAACAAGAACAAACTCTATAGAGTTAAACCACTGAACTTTTGAAATTTTCTTTTTCATACCTAACTAATCCACCTGCAAAAACTATACCTGTATTTTCCTTGAAAAACAGTGACTCTTCACACACTGTTAAAGTTTAAGAGGAAACTTTTAAAATCTGAAATATAATAATGTACCATACAGGTTTGGTAAATAAATATCCATCTTCTAGAATCTTGTAAGAAGGATTTCCACATGGGTATAATCAGTCTACGGGAACATAGCCAACAGACGAATAATTTATTACAAATTCAGTCCAGGCTGGGTTTTATCTGTTTGTTTTCTAATTTTCAATGTTATAAATACGTATTTTAAATTTCCATTCAATATGTAAGTAAATATTTGGGGAAAAATCTGTATTCATTTTATTTGGAGGAATTTGTGATAAAATATACATCGAACTTGATACCTGGTCAATTTAATACCTTCAAATAAATTATGAGAGTCTCAAGAATGAATACTCCCTTTTTTGAAGGTTGAGTAATCACCTTATATTTCTTTGTCAGTAATTTCAAGCTTCAATACCAATTAAAAATAATTAAGTCAAATTCCATATTAACAGGTTTTGCACACAATGTTGAGAACTGTATCATAAAGGTTGATTTATGGTAAATAAAACATCAGTGTCAGGAACGGAGTTTGTTTTCTCAAGATCCAGAAGAATAGAGAGCAAAGCAAAATTATAAAACTGGAAGTCAGAAAGTAACAGGCACACATATATGAAAAATTTAGTAGCAGAAGAACAATAATAGTTTGCTTAAACTGAGCCTGGAGACACGTTTCTTGTGGTTTCCTCTTAGCTGTTCTTGATATGTTGGTTAACACACATCTATCTTTCTTTCCTTCTTTCTTTCTTTCTTTCTTTCTTTCTTTCTTTCTTTCTTCTTTCTTTCTTCTTTCTTTCTTTCTTTCTTCTTTATTCCTTTCCTTCCTTCTTTCCTTCCTTCCTTCTTTCCTTTCTTTCTTTCACTCTCTCTCTTTCATTCTCTTTCTTTCATTCTTTCATTCTCTCCCTTTTCCTCCCTTCCCCCCTTCCTTCCTTCTTTTCTTTCTTCTAACTTTCTTTCAAAATTGTGTTTATGTTGAGTGCCTGCACCCTTCCCCCTTCCAAACTATTCACATTATATAATACAGAGTGTGTACAAAGACATTTAAATATGAGACAAAAATAACTACTTCATAGATTTTATTTCCAAGCTGTTATTGCCCAGAATGGACTAATATATTTGAGATGTATCAGATGTTATATTAGACAACATCCTTCTTTGCTTAGGATATAATATTTTCTGGGAATAATAAAAGTTTTGAATTTAAACCCTTTAAATAAATAGCATATTGCCTTATTATGTGCAGAGGATATCACAATAAATAGCTAAATATTTAAATAAAATAAATAACATATTGCTGATATGTACAGAGGATATCACATTAAGTTGCTAAGTATTTTTACATTATCAATATTATATTACTAGCACTTGTGAAGTAAAATAAAATTCATGGCACAAAAATCTTTTGAACTCTTACTATCTGTACTATCTATATATATTTTGAGTTTTATCGTCTGTATATATGAACCAATGTGACAAATTTCAGTCTTTAAATACCTGATATTATAGGAATACAGTAAGGAGATTGATTGTTTCAATATAGGATTAATAAAATAATATTTTAAGTTGTCAAAGTCTCCAAAGGAGAGATATAAGTTAAAGCTACCACTCTGTTATAAATGGTAGTTGGGGTGGGGTTGCTGGGTAGCATTTATCTGAAGAAGCTGGGAATTTTCTCTTTCAAATTAACCCAGTTGCATTATTTTTTTGTTTTGTTTTGTTTTGTTTTCTGGGGATCCTTAATGAACTTCACCTGGGATCTGTAGTTGACTAACCTCCCAGGGATATATTACAATTGCTATTCTGCCTTCTTCAAGAGTATGATGTGTTTTAAGATTCCTTGAAAGACTTCCCTTTGCATAGATGAAGTACAAGATCCCATGTAGTAATGAAAAAATGTGCTATGGACTGGATAGACTAATGAGACTATATGGGTAACACAAAAAAAGGTTAGTGATTTTTTTTTTTTGCATATTTGATGGTTTAGCTAAGAAAATACACTTAAATGGGTTGAAATGAATTGGCTCTCTTCTCTAATTGTAAATTTTAAATTTGTCATCTTTATTGCAATTTACAAATGAAAAGATTTTGTAGCTAAATCTCACTCACTTAGCAAATGAGAATGTGTTTTTTCAAGTTACATAGGACAAATGTTTATAGTGATTGAATCTTAATTGTCTTAAGAAATAAAAATTGTGGCAGACTTTATGTACTATACTATTTAATTTTTATGTAACTCTAGGTCACCTTTGAATACTTGGAGAAGGGCATGATGTGAGAGACAATGTCCATACATGAGAAAGAAAAGATAACTAGTTAATGAGGATCTAGACCAGGCAGAAGCAAATGGAATGTAAGGCAGATGCAGAGGTAGCAGCAGAGTGCATCACAGGTGATGAAGGATTCATCTTTGGTAAGGGCAATCACACATGCCGTTTTGAATCAGGAGAAAGAAAGAGATTAAGTAAGGAAGCAGGTGGATTTAAGATTTGGTCTCTGAAAGTTGAAAGTTTCTTCCTAAGTATCTATTTTCTTAATGATATGTGAGAAAAAGGGGAAAGGAGGGCTTAAAAATGAGATTTAAGAATGGAGAAGGTATATGCCCAAATTATTTTAGAAAGGAAATTATTTTAGGAAAAGAAATGACCAATGAAATATATAAAAATCTCTCTGAATTGCTGAGCACCCAGATAGGGTTGCTGATTTATATTTCCATTTATCGTGCTGCTTACTTAGTGAAAAGCTCCCCAAGCCAGAGAAAGAGGATGACTGGAAATAACCAGGGCTGTGGGTGTCTTATGTGGATACATCAGAAAGATGGAGCAGAAGGCAGGCCAAGGGTATTTGTGAGGCAGTGACTGTAATGATAGAAACTAATTTAACTTATGTGATTTTATTCAATATATTTTAATAGAATATACATAAGAGAACTATGTAAAAGCTAATGGTGTTAGACTATACTATGCATGAGATACATGAAATGAAAGATGGAATGCTTTAATATGTTGCATTTATCACAAAGTCAGTAAACATTACAACATAAATGTATGGCATTTTGAAAGTTATGTTATAAGATCCTTAATTACATAATATGCCTACATACAGAAATACAATGATTATTGACACATCATGTTAAAAATACAATTTAACTCCAAGTTTTATTAAAATTATACTTGAAAGTTTTCTATAATCAATTTTAATAATAAGTAATAAGAACATTTTATTCTTTCTCTAAAGTCACCTTCTGGAATGGAGAACAATTGGATATTTTACACAAGCATGTTTTGGGGGATTTTTTTTGAGCAGAGTTTTACATTTTCAGCCACATTTTGTCATAGTTTAACCAATCTTGAAAAGAGTATGAATCAGGCAAGATTAGGTTACAGGGCAATAACAAAGAATCCCAAACACATTGATAAAGTTATAACACTTGCCTTGTTTGTTTCCATTTTTCCTTTCTCAATTTCTCTCCCAAGTCACATATATAAAAGGTTCATTTAGGGCCTCTCATCTGTGTCATTGTCATCCTCATGAAGTAGCCACCCACTATTAGAAATATTGCCTCAAAAGGGGAAAAAAATGACCCTAAGCATCCTCTATATTTATTAAATAGTCTACCTGGAAATGAGACAAATCACTTTTGCTCACATTTTACTGGAAATAATAACAAGAAAAAATATAATTTTAAGATGAGAAAGTTCAAGCATACAGAGTGAGTGAAGAAAAAGAGCTAGCATATCTGTGAAGCAATGTCATGTGCATTAGACTCCTTGTTAAATAAAAGACACTGAAACTTCTTGTGGTGTAAATGTCAAAATTCTGAAGTAAACATTAATTTTTCTGTGTGTCTTCCTGATTAGAAAAATTGATTTACTTTCTCTATTTCTCATGTCAACTAAACATCAAAGTTGAATTTGGAATTTAACTGCCATTTAGCAATTGGTTGAGAAAAAAATATTTTTTCAGAGTTAAAAATGGAGAAACATTCCTTGTCAAGTTAACTGAATGCAAATGGTACTATAAATTTGATTCCAGCTCTATTGAAAATAAATTCCACATTTATGAGCTTCTGTAATTAGTTCCAATCAGCATGCTATAAATATGTAAAGGTTTTACCCATCTATCACTTGTATCTTCAGTTTAAAGCTCTTCAGCTGAAAAGACAAACACAAATTCTGAGCTGGCATTCCTTCAGAATGGATTTGACTGTGGCTAAAATAAAAGCTATGGATAACTCCTTTTATTTTCTTGAGTGTTAAAGTCTTATTTTTCCTTCTACTGAATAGAGTATTCATTATTCTCTAAAATTAAAAAAAAAACAACAAGAGAGGTCATGTTAAAATTGAAAAGAAATAAATTTTGGTTATCACGGAGGCTTGAGAGATGGTGATAAATCCTCTTCATTAATCATCTAAAAGTTTATACAATGATAGCAATAGCAGAATAAAAAAAGAAAGGTTGCTTAGTAAATATTTAGTTGAAAGAGTGTGGGAGTTTCCCATAATTCCTTGCCTTTCTCTTATACTGTAGGTCCTCTATTTACATCAGTAGTGTTCAATACATTTGCAACATATAAGAAGTCTGACACACTTCAGGCAGTAGCAATCCTGCACTTTTGCAATGATCCTTGTAAAGGTTTACAGGTGGGATGGAACACATCACTTGAGGGATGCTTTGCATTTCAAATTTTCTCAACAGGGTGATGCCTTAAAATATACAATTGGAACATTACCTCTGTAAAGGGTTCTGACATACCCAGCTTCAAATAGGTTATTTTGGTTGAGAGTAAATGGAAAAATATCCCAACACTAATTTTCTTTATATGTAAAATAAGAAGTCAAGCCTGGGAATTTCAGTGGGTTCATATTCCTAGAAATTGTCAGAATGTCATGTTAAAAATTTTACTAGTATAGCTTGAAATCCATTCCATCAGAAGCATCTATATAAATAAATAATACCCAACAAGAGCAAACAAGAACAACTAATAATGGAATAACTATTCCAGTATGCTTGGGCTAGATAAGTTTAGGTATAATACAACTGATTTATATCCAATTTGTGAATTTATTTCAGTTCAGGTAATGAGATTTCGATCTCAAAACCAGTGTAAATTTAATGGAATTTTGTTTGGGAGCACCTCATTTTTATAGATACTACAGATATTCGAAGATAGTGTATTATTATGAATCTTTCTTAATATCTCAATATAAACACGCATTTTAAAGGCATCCATTACTCATTAACTCATTTATTTAGCATGTGTTTATTGAACACCTCCTATGCCCACGCATTGGTAATGAAAAGGTGAGGAAAAAATGATACATTCTGGAGCACCTGGGTGGCTCAGTTGGTTAAGCATCTGACTTCAGCTTAGGTCATGATCTCAGGGCCCTGGAATCAAGCCCATATCCTCAGGCTCCCTGCTCAGCAAAGAGTCTGCTTGTCCTTCTCCCCCTCCTCCTTCCTGTGCACCCTCACTCTCTCTCTCAGTGGATAAATAAAATCTTTTAAAAAAAGATACATTCTATCCTTGTAGCCTAGTGGCAGAAGACAGTCACCCAAGTAAATTAAAAATTACCAAATACAGGTAATTGTTATAAAAGGAAACTATAAATCACTACTCAAAAACATATAATGCACACTTCACTAACTTGGAAGATAAGGGAAGGTTTCCTGCAAAAAAAAAAAAAAAATGACTTTTAGCTATAATATAAAGAATTGTTAGAAGTTAAATAGACAAATCTCAATGTTTGGGAAGCAGAGCTCTGCAGAGAGAATTTCTTGGACCTGAACAAAATACATGAAAGTCCTAAATGCAGAAAATAGTATGAGATGTTTGAGGAACCTGTATCAAGCCAGTGAGAACAAGAGGGCAACCATCTGGAGAAGGAAATGTAGGACATAAAGCCAGAATGCTTTACAAGGTATAGAAAATATGGGATCTCATATGCCAACTTATAGGTGTGTGTTTTGGGACCATGAGTAATGAGAACTTAAGCAGATTCATTAAATTAGATGGTATTAATAAATTATTAAATTGGCATTTTTAAAAGATAATTTTGCTTCCAATGTGAAGAACGAATCAGATGTGTGGAACACAATAAACTATGTAACATATAAAATAAAGTTTTTCCTTCACCATGCAGTAATCACCATAAGACTGTTAAAGGAACTTTTTTCAATAAAAATTACTCTAAAAATAATGCCCTTACGGAATTTTTTGAAATTTTTTGATAATCACTGTGGAGATTTTCCATCTAAATACACATATGTATTCAATCTCTAAAAGGAAAGGCTTAGTAAATTGAAATAGTTGCTATGTGATTTAAAATGAATAACTTAAAAGTGAAGATTAACAAAAAAAAATGATAGAATACATTGCACAGTAAGAGGCAACTATAGGGTTTTTTTAAATTTTTTTTTTCTTAAAGATTTATTTACTTGACAGAGAGATCACTAGTAGGCAGAGAGACAGGCAGAGAGAGGGGGAAGCAGGCTCCCTGCTGAGCAGAGAGCCTGATACAGGGCTTGATCCCAGGACCCTGGGATCATGACCTGAGCCAAAGGCAGAGGCTTTAACCCACTGAGCCACCCTGGCACCCCTATTTTTTTTTTATTGGAAACAGTATTTTGAGCGTTTTTATACTGATTATGGTACTATAACTTTTTTAAAATTTATAAGATACATTGTTGACAAACTCACTATATTACAGTATCATATCATATTGTATAGTATAGTATATTACCATAAAGCTATATTTCCCTATCTATACTAAAAAAACCTTCCTCTATTAAAACAGTAAAATCCAAATGGCTAAATAATTACAAAATTTATCAAAGATGTACTAATTCATGGAGGCTATCTTATTATTGATATATTGTTAATGTGGAGACAAAAATGCAAACAGATCTAATTCTTACCTAGTTTGAAAATGGTCCTATTAATTCAAGTAAAATGACTTTTTTTTTTCAATTTTTTTTTAAAGTAGGCTCCATGCCCATCATGGTGCCCACATACAGCTTAAAACTTGGGATAAAGACCTGAGCTGAGACCAAGAATCATATGCTTAATGGTGAGCCACCCAGGTGCCCCGTAACATTGCCATTTTAAGTCATATTCTTAAGTGTTAATAAAATATAAGATGTGATAATCATGTGCTGCTTTACTCTCATTTTAAGGAAAAGTTATTTAAGATACATAAATGAGGACATTTTCACTCTTTGACTACTATAGAAAGAAATAATGCAGACTCAGGGACCATCCTCAAAAACCTCTGTTCACATACTCTGGAAGGCCAAGAATAACTTCCAGATGAGGGCATAATTGTCCATTTTACAATTTTTTATAAAATGAGCTTTCTCCCACTTGGCAGTCTCCAGTAATACATTAAGTCATGGCAGGTATTAATTAATGATGGGTGCCCTTCTCTTGACATCCTGAGTCTCAAAAATACTTTATCTTTCACTAGATTAGAGACTGTAAGAAATGACTAAAACCAAGAATAGGAATTAATTAAAGATTTCCTTAACCTCAAAGGTAATGTCTGATTTGTTTTCAAGCTGAATTTCACAACACCCTTGTCAGAATCAAGCTCAAATCAGGTGACTTAATGGAATATCTACTGAGTGAAGAATTAGCATGACTGTTACAACACTTGAAGTCATATGATTATATAGAATAGACATTTAGAGTTTTATATTAATAAATATGATTAGAGGTTCTTTTTGATTATTTCTATCACCAGCATATTGAGGCAGTCAAATAAGTATACATTGTGGTTTTGTTTTGTTTTGTTTTTTTAGTTTATAAAATGTCTTACACCCATTTAAAATGAAAATCCATGTCCTTCTTTTAATAGCATTATACATATAGTTAATATAAAAAATGTGGGATAATAAAATGGAGAGAATAACCTGTAGTCCTGGGATGGTGGTTAATATTTATCCTATAGCATCATAGTTTTCTTTTCATCATCAACATCATAATAATTGTAGGGATGGATTTATTTTTTATTAGTCAAAATGTCATAATCAAAACATGTCTCAAAGATGATGCTTAATGGAACAACAATTTAACTAGGAAAAAATATTGTAGAAGGAAAATATTCAAAGTTGTTATAACATTTTCTGCAGTGGTTTTGTTATTTTGACTATTGTCTAATGTCAAGTTCTCTAATTGGAGTCTCAGTGAGTTAACTCCATCTTGGACTATTCCTCTAGAAGGAATAGCAAAATTTCTATTTGTAAGGGTCCTTAATAAAACAAATGTGAAAATCATTACACTAAAGGTATGTATGAATTTTGGCCAAGGATAAATCCTTATGACAACAAAAATAAAAGTGTATCCCAGTTACATTGCAGTAGTTAAGGACATATTTTTGCAAATTCATTTGAAATATACCTGAATTCAAATAAGCACCAGAAGGTGCTAACAATCTTTGTATCTTGACTTTTGTCAAAGAAACACATCCATCCTTTTACAAGAAGGAGTACATCTCTAATTATAACAAAGAAGATATATAGCATATATTTTACTGGAAATTTTCATCTAAATGAAAATGGGATAGTTTATGTATTTATTAAATTTGTAGCTTCTAAAACTGAAATAAAACAAAAATAAACTATTGGGACTGTATCAAAATAAAAAGATTTTCCACAGAGAAGGAAACCATCAACAAAACAAAAAAGACAACCTGCTGATGGGAGAGAATATTTTCAAATGATATATCTAACAAGGGGATATTATCTAAAATATGTAAAGAACTTGTACAGCTCAACCTTTCCCTCTAAAAAAAAACACAATATGGTAAAAGAGGCAGAGGACTTTAATACACGTTACTCAAAAGAAGACCTACAGATAGTGAACAGATACATGAAAAGATGCTCAACATCACTCATCATCAGGGAAATGTAAATAAAAATCACAATAAGATATAACTACACACCTGTCAGAATGGCCAAAATAAAAAATAAGAAATAGCAAGTACTGGCAAGGATGTGGAGGAAAAGGAATTCTCAGGTACTCTTGGTGGGACTGTAATTAGTAGAGCCACTGTGGAAAATGGTATGACATTTTCTCAAAAACTAAACATAGAAATACCATATGACCCAACAATTTCACTAGTGGATACTTACCCAAAGAAAACAAAAACACGAATTTGAAAAGATATATGTACCACAAGGCTTATCGCAGAACTATTTACAGTAGCCAATATATGGAAGCAACCTAAGCATCCATAAACAGAAAAATGGATAAGGAAGAGATAGTGTACACACACACACACACACACACACACACACACACACACACACAGGAGAATTATGCAGCCATAAAAAGGATGAGTTGGTGCCATCTGCGCTTCAATGGACCTAGATGGTATTATGCTAAATGAGATAAGTCAGACTGAGAAATACAAATACCATAAAATTCACTGATATATGGTATCTAAAAAACAAAACAAAACAAATGCATAAACAAACAAACAAACAAAAAGCAGAATCAGACCTAAAAATACAAAGGCAAGCTAATGGCTGCCAGAAGGGACATGGGCAAAATGAGAGGAAGGCCATGGGGGATACAAGCTTCCAGTTATAATGAGTCTATCATGCAAATCAAAATAACAGGATAGGGAATATAGTCAGTGATACTGTAATAGTACTGTATGTTGACAGATGGAGCCACACTTGGCAGGGAGCATGGTATAACATACAGAGATGTTAAATCACTATGTGGTCCACCTAAAACTCATGTAACATTTTGTGTCAAATATACTGAAAAAGAATTATAAAGTAAAATGTATGATATTTAAGCTAATCCATTGCTTGATAAGATGCTATCATTTGGCAAGCTCTAATCATAGGAAAATATTCCAAGGTCCTTTCTTGGAAACTTAAACAGATTTAGCTCTGCATATTATTCATAAGTGACATAGGCTTTAGACACTTTTTTTTTAAAAGATTTTATTTATTCATTTGACAGATAGAGATCACAAGTAGGCAGAGAGGCAGGTAGAGAGAGAGGAGGAAGCAGGATCCTGGCCCAGCAGAGAGCCCGATGTGGGGCTCGATCCCAGGATGCTGGGATCATGACCTGAGCTGAAGGCAGAGGCTTTAACCCACTGAGCCACCCAGGTACCCTGGCTTTAGACACTTTTGATAGTCAAGTAGTATTTGTATAAATTCTTCATCATGTGATGAAATGAAAATTCCCCTGGGAGTCAGGAGTTGTGCATTTTCATCTCATTTCTGCTGCTTCTTAGTTAGGCAAGTCACTGAACTGGCCAAATCCCTAAGTTCTTCATATATATCTGTACAATTCTCATTTATAACTTCTCTAAGGTTTTTTGTTATCTAATATTCTATCGTTTTTACATTAACATTTCCAGAAGTGGAAAACTCCATACTCTTTATTAACCAATACATAGATATTTTGCCTGAGTTTTGCTGAATGATAATTATACCCAAAAAACTATTTTGGAATTCGCCTACATAAGACCACGATTGTATGTGTCAAAATAAATGACATTGTATAAAACCTGTATAAATAACTTAAGTGAACCTTAAAACTTAATCTCAAAACACCCTATGAGATGCAAACATAGATCTAGTTACTCCAAATTTAATTGATTCAGGAATTGATGCTTTCTTATTTGACTTGTACAAATTTAGTATAGAGGCACCTGGGTGTCTAAGTTGGTTTAGCATCCAACTATTTTGGCTCAGGCCATGATCTTGGGGTCCTGAGATCAAGTCCCATGTCGGGCTCTACTCTCAGTGTGGAGTCTGCTTGGGATTCTTTCCCACTTCTTCTCCCACCCTATCTGGCCCTCTGTGCACTCTCCCCACTCTCTCTCTCTCTCTCTCTCTCTCTCTCTCAAATAAATAAAATCCTTAAAATAAATAAAAGAATATATAAATAAATTTGTAAGTATAAAAAGGTCATCACTAGTACTAAAAATGCAGCCCTCTGATTTATATATCAAAACAGCAATCATCATTGGTATAGCACTTTAAATTTTCAGTGTTCTGTTTTTCACACATATTATTTACCTTATTATTTTCCTGGGCTTGAAAGCGTAGAGGACACTGAAACCATCTACTTGGGTACCAGTGGGAACCACAGAAATCTAACACATAGATAAAGGAGTTAGTAAGGGAAGAAAAAGGAATATGTGAATAGATGCAGGAGAAAGAGGGAGAGTGAGGGGAGCGGGCAGGAGGAGGAAAAAGAAAAAGAACCATGTAGAAAGTGATAAGATTAATACTGGCCAATCATTTACAGCTTATTTTACGACATCTGCCGCCCAGGGACTTTGAAGCAGGAAAATCTCTCCTATTGAAGGATTTGGCATCACTAATTACTGCAATATAGCATAAAGTTTTGTTAGATCCAACCATTAACTCAATTCCCAGCTCATTTCATATTATCTAAATTCACAAGCTGACACTTGAATATAAACTCTTATAAATGAACTAGTTTTGAAGTGTATTTGTAACATTCATTCAGTAATATTTCAAGTACCACTTGTGCGTTATGCTCTGTGCGAGGTGCTTAGATACAGTGAACATAAGCGCTGTCTTCAACAGAACAGTTCCTAAATTGTAATTTACATTAAGAGTCACCAAGGGGTGGGGCGCCTGGGTGGCTCAGTGGTTAAAGCCTCTGCCTTTGGCTCAGGTCATGATCTCAAGGTCCTGGGATCGAGTCCCACATCAGGCTCTCTGCTCAGCGGGGAGCCTGCTTCCCCCTCTCTCTCTGCCTGCCTCTCTGCCTACTTACCTCTCGCTCTTTCTCTGTTGAATAATTAAATAAAATCTTAAAAAAAAAAGGGGTCACCGAGACTCTTGTTAAATTCTTCAGTGCTTGAGCCATAGCAAAATAATATGATAAACTGGTTGTAGAGTGGACTCCACAAAATTGGCATTTTGAGTTATGAATACAGGTGGTTATAGCTCCAATATAAAAACAAATCACTTTGGAGTCAGAATATGAGGATAAATAATTAATTAATTGAATAATATGAAATAATATCTTTTTTATTAATTATTTTTATTAACATATAATGTATTATTTGCCCCAGGGGTACAGGTTTGTGAATCTTCAGACTTACACACTTCATAGTACTCACCATAGCACATACCCTCCCCAATGTCTGTAACTCAAACACTCTCTCCACACCTCCCTCCCTGCAAGCAACCCTCAGGTTTGTTTTGTTAAGATTAAGAGTCTTTGATGGGGGGCGCCTGGGTGGCTCAGTGGGTTAAAGCCTCTGCTTTCGGCTCAGGTCATGATCCCAGTGTCCTGGGATCGAGCCCCGAATCGGGCTCTCTGCTCAGCGGGGAGCCTGCTTCCTCCTCTCTCTCTGCCTGCCTCTCTGCCTACTTGTGATCTCTGTCAAATTAAAAAAAAAAAAAATGTTTAAAAGAGTCTCTGATGGTTTGTCTCCCTCCCAATCCCATACCTTTTTGTGTGTGCAAGCAAAGTACAGGATAGTATATAAGGAAAATAACCAGAAAAAAATGAATCCAGTCTGTGGTGAAGATCAAGTAAAACTTAGTTTGAGACCTGGAAGATGTATAATACTTAGCCAGATGAAAATGTTACGTTTTCATCAATTCAAATGTTATATCTTGGAAGAAATTTTTCAGGAAGAGAAAACAACAGGTATGAAGATCCCAGTGATTGGGAGGAGTTTAACCTGTATGTCAGAGGATGTGTGAGTATAACTAGAATCCAGAAGGAGGATAGCTGAGGAAAGAAAAACCAATGTCTTTACCCTGAGCTCCTTAGGCACTCCTAGTTCTCCGTAGGAACTCTCCAACTCCCCAAGATCCAAAAAACACGAGATAATGCCTAGCACAGCAAGAGGTCATTGACTGGGATGTCTTCTGGCAATTCCACGCCTGTGATATAACAGTGTTTAAATAATTTCAGTGTGATCTCTGTATATGGACAGAAGATTAATCTGGAAAGTTAATTGGGAGCTAATGATGAAACACTTTGTGAATAACGTTAAGAATTTTTAACTGCATCCTGAGAATAATTAGAATCCACTGATAAAGTTTAAGCAAGTGAATTCCATGATTAGAAATATATCAGTATCAAAGCGTCTGCGGATAAGAGTGTAAAAGAACAGAGGCAGAAATACCTTCTTTCAAAGCAGGACAGCGGAAATGTGCAGAGGTCTATTTCACTGTGAATGTTGAATATTAATTCTCAGAACATGAGAATCAAATTTAGAGTTCTCATCTGGTCACACAATATTGAAATAGTGTCTAGACTTGCTGATTGGCATCTGAGTGCCTGTTTCTCATTAAAGTGTAATACTCTAGCTAAACACGAGAGTAGTTGAGTCTTCAAATGAGATTTTCTATTCAGAGCCAGTATAATTTGGTTCTCCTCTCACTGAAGTCTATTATCACTTTGTCAAATTATACTACTGTATAACGTAAAATCTAGTTATAGAGACTTGAAATCCAGATTTGGCAACATTTAACACATTTTTATCTTGCTCCAAAAATCTCTTTTACCACTATAAGCTCAAGTTTTTCAGCCTATCACATCTAGGCAGGCAGAAGAATGCACAATTACTTCATAGTTCAAGCCATAAACTTTGCACCATCATGCAATGAGGTAATATGTATTGCGATTTTTCTCTCAGTTTTGTTTCTTCTAAAATGTTGTTCTCATTTCTGATTTTAATATTAAAATGTTTTCAGTCCTGCCATAAAAACGTGTAATGTGAATGTTTGCATATCTTCTCTGCCCAGTGAATAATGCAGTCTCCTAAATATTAAAATATTCTCATAATTAGTAGTGTCTGCTGTATCCACTTAATGCTGGGTGTGCTTCAGCTTCTTTTGATGCTTCTGGTAATTTACTCAAGCAAACTGCATACTGTAAATGAAGTCAGCCATTATATGTTGCACACTGTAAACTAATGAATATACATTTAAGAGTCTTTTCTCTCCACTTACTTATGTTATATTTTATTCATTGAAAATTAGGAGAGATGTTTAAATTACTGCTGAATTGATTAATTTAACTTGATAACACAGTTCATCAATGTGACTAGGCACTAAAGCAATTTCTTTCCTGTTTTTTGTTCTGTCCTATCCTTTTTAAATGTCTTCATTGTTGACCCGACTTCCAGAAAATTAATTCTTCACACATTTTATTTGTTCTATCAGCATAACAGAAACAAAAACTTCCAGCCATAAATTGTACTTGCAGTTAGAGCTCAATGATAAATAGGTTCTTGTTCTCTGCTACTTCCAGTGATGAAATGCTATTAGCAGTGAACTCTTACTTTACTACTCTAGGCCCAATGAATAACATTAATTGTATTATAACCCTACACCAACTCATTCTGCCTGATTCATAAAACAGTTATGCACCATTTAGAAGCATTTCTCAGTAGGCTTCATTTTCCCCCTAAAACAAAGACTTTGACTTCATTAATCTCCCTTTTTCCCTCAAAATACAGCAGGAACTTTGAATTATACACTACATTTTCACAATTCTCATAGTCTCTGAATTAGCTGAGGCAGAGAAGATTTAAAGTACATCTAAATGTAGATTTAGCACAAAAGAGTTGTAAGGAAAAGATGTCAGTTATTTTTTTTAAGATTTTATTTATTTGCCAGAGAGAGAGAGAGCAAGCAAGTGAGCACAGGAAGGCCGAGTGGCAGGCAGAGGCAGAGGGAGAAGCAGGCTCCCCACCGAGCAAGGAGCCTGATGTGGGACTCGATCCCAGGACGGTGAGATCATGAACTGAGCCGAAGGCAGCTGTTTAACCAACTGAGCCATCCAGGCGTCCCGATGTCAGTTTTTTTTTTTTTTTTCAAAGGTTTTTTTTTTTTTATTTGAAAGACAGAAATCACAAGTGGGCGGGGGGGCGGAAGGGGGGGGGGGGGGGGGGGGGGGGGGGAAGCAGGCTCCCTGCTGAGCAGAGAGCCTGATGCGGGGCTCCATCCCAGCACCCTGAGATCATGACCTGAGCCGAAGGCAGAGGCTTAACCCACTGAGCCACCCAGGCGCCCCTGATGTCAGTTATTTTTAACAAATACTTCTGTTACCTAAATTTATTTCAGTTAAAATATTTTAGCAAATATTAGGCAAAAACGATATTTGGTGCCTAAACGTCAAAGAACAAAAATGATATTTGAAGTCCACCACAAATGAACACTTAACAGCAAGTGCTATTCAGACCAGTATTCAGAAATATGAAGAAAAAATATAAATCCTGTATTTATAGTTCAATGAGAGGTGATAGGAAAGATTGGCTTTAATTCTTGGCCAAGGCTCTGAATATTCCAAATTATGTAACCCAGTAATCCAGAAAGGTGGAGAGAGCAGGCAGTGAAATTAAATTAGTAATTAAAAATCTTTTACAAATCTATAAAAGCATTGTATGAGGAATTTTATAAAGAATATTGTATCTCACTATGGATATGTAGAAAGCCATGTTTAATATGTGTTAGTGTAGAATGCAATCTTCTAGGTAAATGAATTAAGTGTTGACTTGTATTAACCATTAAGACAAAGTAGTAAAAAAAAAGTTTTTGTTTCATCTTGTCTTCATTTTCTTAGGCAGGATTAAAAAAATAACTAATAATATGTACATCTCTGTTTTGAGCACATATGACATGTTAAAAAAAAAACTATTGGAAAATTAACCACTGGAAAATATGGATCCGTATGAAACAGCACAAGCTTAAAATGAGTAAGAATGGGGCAGACTCACAAAGAAGACCATGTATACAAGACAAGAATGCAGAGTAGACATCTTTTTTTATTATTTAGATGGCACTATTAGAAAAAAAATCCAGCCTCCTTGTTGTTTCTGCATTAAAGATACACCAAAAAATCGAGGCCAATTTAAATAACATGGTCCAGAATGAATCAATATGTAATGATCAGAAGGAATCAACATGTAACAAAAATAAGCTACATATGGGAGAAATAACTCTGTCCATGACCCCAATAAATGGAGTGCATTTCTTTCATTAGTTACTACTATTCAGAGTACTGAAAACAATTGGATCACAATAAAGGATTAGAATAGGCAGTCTTTATGGCTATACATTTAGCAGCCATAGGAAATCTACACACTTCTAGAATTATCTGATTTTACTAAAAGTGAAGAGTATTTCTAGACATGCTTTAAGGTTTTTATCTCCATAATCATTCAATAAGATTTTTTTTTAATTAGGCACATGTTATAACAGAATTAAAATAACTAAAATAGCATCAGTCTTTATCTTCCTTCCATATAAAACTACTATAGTCAAGGATCTAAAGGGAAAGTTTATGCTGTAATATAAATAACAATATTAATA
Organism: Enhydra lutris kenyoni; assembly: GCF_002288905.1. Lineage (NCBI taxonomy): Eukaryota > Metazoa > Chordata > Mammalia > Carnivora > Mustelidae > Enhydra > Enhydra lutris. Next base: position 41,711,493 of record NW_019154099.1, on the reverse strand, counting down.
AACAGTAATGAAGGCAAAGAAATATACTCGTATATTTTGATTTTATAAAATATATTGATAATCATATCTATTGATAATCATAGCTTGACACATATATTTAAGATGACTGCTGCATAGTTGCTTATCTCTTTATTCAATTGTAAGTACAGTGAAGAATTATACAATTATTTATTTGGATAAATATTAACACTAGTGAGAAGTACAAAATTCTCTCTGACAACATAGAGAAGAATGTCCAGGAAATGTATACATGTTTTTGCCTGGTGGAGAAGGTTGGAGAAATGACATAGGGGAATGAGCACGATTGTGGATCAAACGCTTGTGTCTTCTGCAAATTAATATGTTGAAGCCCTAACCCCCAATGTGATCTACTAGGATGTGGGGCCTTTTGGACATTGTTAGGTTTAGTTTAGATAAGTTCATAAGGGTAAGGTCCTGAAGATGGAATTAGTGCCTATGTTAGAAGAGACCAGAGAATGTTGTTCTCTTGTTCTCCCTCTCTCTTTCCATCAGGCAAGTATATACCAAAAAATTGCCTGTCTGCAAACCAGGGAGTGGGTTTTCACCAGGCATCAATTATTCTGGCCCCTTAATCTTGGACCTCCAAACTTCCAAAACTGTGAGAATGTCAGTCGTATAAGCCACTGAGTTTATGGTATTTTGTTATAACACCTCAAGCCAACTAAAACAAGAACAACTGCCAAACATTCTAGTGACTTCTATTTCATGTGTGTGTTTCTGTGTCTTCGTGTATGCGTATGTATACCAAGTTCCTTATTAGCAAGTATAACAAATTCCATTTTAGTGTGTGTATTTGTATGTGTGTGTTCTTCATGAATAATTTTGTATAAAGATACTGTTTGAATAAGAAAGGGCTTTCCTAAAACTTTTGTGGAGATGACTTTGGATTGTATTTCTACATGGAAACAGTTTATTTCTATTTGATTAATTTTATAAACTAACTCATAATTGTACATATTGCAGTAGGAGAAAGTAACTAAGTAGGATAGGCTAGAAATGGCTTATGTTGGGTATAATAAACTAAAATTTGAGAAATAAAAAATAAAAAGAAACTAAAAGATTTTTAGTGAATCAAATATTTTATAATAATCTGACATCTTTGCGGCGCCTGGGTGGCTCAGTGGGTTAAGCCTCTGCCTTCGGCTCAGGTCATGATCTCAGGGTCCTGGGATCAAGCCCCGCATCATCGGCTCTCTGCTCAGCAGGGATCCTGCTTTCCCCCCTCTCTCTCTCTGCCTGCTGCTCTGCCTACTTGTGATCTCTCTCCTTCTGTCAAATAAATAATAAATAAAATCTTTAAAAAAATAATCTGACATCTTCATCTCTGAGAAGGCAGTTTTTTACCTTTCCATAAACACATGGTTGTTAAATGTAATGCAGAATTCAACCCTTAAAAAAAATGACTTCTGGGCACCTGGGTGGCTCAGTGGGTTAAGCCACTGCCTTCGGCTCAGGTCATGATCCCAGTGTCCTGGGATCGAGTCCCACATTGGGCTCCTTGCTCAGCGGGGAGCCTGCTTCTCTCTCTGCCTCTCCCTGCCACTTCGCCTACTTGTGCACTCTCTCTCTCTCTCTCTGACAAATAAATAAATAAAATTAAAAAAAAAATGACTTCTAAATAGTGTAACATTTTATACAACTATCAAACTTACATATGGACAGTCCTATGCTTTCATTTCCTTATTCTATGTTTAAACTATTTTTGAGTAATTGGAAAATGCAGCACATAAACTAAATAAAAGTCTTAAGGCAGTAAGGAGAAATATATTTTAAAATATAATGTATAAATAGCATATTTCATGGTCAGTTTTATATATCAACTTGGCTAAGGTATGGTGTTTGATTGAACATGAGTCTAGATAGGTGTAGAGATGATCAAAAATCAGTAATGAAAAATCAGGAAAGTACATTACCCTGGAGAATGTGGGTGAGCCTTATTCAATTAGCTGGAGGCCTTAAGAGTAAAATTGGAAGTTTCTCAATGAGGAAGACATTTTTCCTTAAGTCTTCAGCATAGAAATCTTGTCTGAGTTTCCAGCTTGCCCTGTGGATTTCATATTTGCCAGTCCCGGCAATTATGTGAATCAATTCCTTTATCTATAAACACACAAAGACTAAGAGTTATGATATGCATAATATATTAATGTTAATTTGGATCAGGGTGAAGATAGTGGCATTAAATAGGACATACTGAGAAACACTTATGTGACCCTGCATGTACCTATGTGCACATATACTGAAATTTGGGACAGATTTTTGTGAAGGTTAAAAAAAGAATTTTCAAGGAAAACCACTTTGGCTGAGTAAAATAATTTATTATTGCAACTAAACATGTGTAATTTCATGTAGATTCCATGAAGATCTAAACAATGTGTGTTTATGACTTTTAATTAATTGGCATTTGATTATAAATTTTTATATAATGAGATTTGCTAGAAAATGTGGATTTTTTTGTTGAATTTATCAATTTGTCCTGGACTTTCTAAGTTCAGTGACTAAGCAATGACTTTTTCCAATGATATCAAAACATGCTTCTAACCTTTGTTATTTTTGAAGTTCAGAACAAATGTCAAACCAAGAGAAATTATAGCACTTTACAATAGAGTTTTCAAAATGAGAGTACATACATCAAACCAAATTTTATCTTTAATGTTCTATATTATAGACCATTTTTATCAAAGTAAATGATTTGTTGTATCAAATTTTTCAAATTATAGCTTCTCAAATAAAACACAATTCCTTTTTATTTAATTATTAAAGAAAACAATTGTTTTGAAATAAAATGTACTTACATTATACTTTGAATTTAAGGAAACTGTTGGTTTCATCATCACATGAATCTGTTTGCCTATTACATCATTTCAAACCAATGTTAATGCACATTACATAACTTATGCCCATACTTCTTGGGTAATTTTTGGTAAAAGTGTGTGTCACAAGTGACAGACACCGGTAACTCTACTGGACTCTATTCTGATCTTGTGCTTAAAAAATCCCACTAAATTATTATACTTAGAATCATAATATTCATCATTATATATATATAAGCAAGGTCATCTTGGGTAATCCTTTGATATGATCCAAAAACTAGTGGAGATACACACATATATACACACATACACAGTTTGGGGGAGAAACTGAAATAAATAACTATCACAGGAATTTGGCTAACAAAGCATTCAAAATGTGAATGGTAATATTTAAATAGATCTTACCCTTTTATTTCTGGTAGCAACAGAAAGAAATATTTGGAGCATTCAATAATGATAATCTTTTTTTTTTAGAATTATTGATGAACTAATCTAAAGATTTTCTATTTTTTAATTTTTCCTTTAAAAATTTTATTTAAATTATGTTAAACTAACATACACTGTATTACTAGTTTCAGAGGTAGGATTTAATGATTGATTAGTTGCATGCAATACCCAGCGCTCATTACATTAAGTGTCCTCCTTAATGCCCATCACCCTGTTACCTCATCCTTTTACCCACCTCCCCTCCCGCAACCCTCAGTTTATTTCCTATAGTTAAGATTCTGTTATGGCTTGCTCCCTCTTTGTTTTCATCTTATTTTATTTTTCCTTCCTTTCCCCCATGTTTATCTGTTTTGCTTTTTAAATCCACATGAGTGAAATCATATGATAATTGTCTTTCTCTGACTTATTTCACTTAGCAAATGCCCTCCAGTTCCAGCCACATCGTTGCAATTGGCGAGATTTCATTCCTTTTGATGGCTGAGTAGGATTCCATTATATATATATATATATATATATATATATATATATATATATATATACACACACATATATATACATATATACATATATATATATATGTATATATATATAATCTCTGTTGATGGACATCTGGACTCTTTCCATGTTTTGGCTATTGTGGACATTGCTGCCATATACATAAAAAGATTCAAACTATAGACAAAATGTATATATAAAAATTATTTAATTTTATTTCTTTCATAATGTAACCACATTTTCAATTCTGGTTTCTTCCTTTACATTTTATAGGTATGTGTGGATTGGGTTTCTTGTAGAAATACTTCAAAGTCTTATGTTTAGTTGAACTGAGTTTGTAGTAGAATTCTTTCCTTAAAACACAAGACATGAAGAAGTTAAAATTTTGTGAATATGTTTTCTGAAAGAAGTCCTGGCTAGTGAATATGCTCTCTGGAGGCATGTCTGGATCAAAACTTTGAAATAAATAGCACTCCTTTATCTTTCATTCATTCATTGTCACCTACTTTCATCCCAAGATATATTTTTTTAAGATTTTATTTATTTATTTTCTTATTTGAGAGAGAGAGCATGAACAGGAGGAGGGGCAGAGGGACAAGGGAAATAGATTCCCTGCTGAGCAGGAACCCGATGCAGGGCTAGATCCCAGTATCCTGGGATCATTACCTAGCTGAAGGCAGATGCTTAACTGACTGAGACCCCCAGGTGCCTATCATCCCAAGATTTAAGCATGTAAAGCTAAAGAAGGAAAACAATGACCTTGACAACATTTTTTATTTTGGGGGAAACAAACTACAAGCAAGTAAAATATAACTAAAGAATATAAACTCAAAGAGTGGTAAGTAGAATGATAAAAAGTAAGCTTGAGTAACTTAAAAATATTAATTGTATAATAAAAGACATGCAATCAAATCTAATCATATTTCCTTCTTTTACCAATATACTTATTACTCCAAAATGTTTCAGCAAGAGTGGAAGAGACACCATTCTGAGGTAACTAGCCTTATTTCCCTAGCAAACAAGAGCACATTTTTGCCTGGGGTTCAATTAAAGTGCAAGAAAAATAACAATCACAGAGTAAATACAAAAATGCAACAGTCATCTGTTCCAATTCTATGTGGACAGATAGATAAAAGTCCAGAAAGTGGTGCTCCAAACTCTCCCTCCTCTTTGTACCACTCCCTTAAAAAAAAATCTAATGAGAACTAAGGATCAACAGCAAGTAGCCAGATGCAGAATGGCTTCCAGACTGCTTTATCCAAGTCCTTTTTTTTTTTTTTGTCATCCTACACAATGCAAAAATAATACATCAAAATTAGAAAAATACTATTATTTTTGTGACCAAAATGGACCTGGAATCAACCACCCATCCCTACACATTGCTTCCACAGCAGTTTATATGATCTATATTCCCAAATTTCTATTCCTGTTCCTAGAGCATATATTCTCAATGTTTGGGCTTCCATTCTTATAGATGGATGTGATTGGTGACAGATAGGATCTTGGTGAGCTATCCTGGTCCATGACATGACTTCACTGCTCTTAGGTTTTCCTTAGGCTTATTCTAAGAAAATTAAAAGTGTCTGTTCAGGACTCAGAATATCAATGAGACAGATAGCTTGCCTTCCCTGCCCAAGGCTCCCACTGTTATAGAGATTCCTTTCTTTTAATTTCTACCCCCAAGAAATCTGTCTATTCCTGACTCACCCTTCTTTTCAAAGACAATTATATCAGAAATAGTTGCCAGATTGTTTCCTCAAAAGGCACAGTGAGCAAGCCCTGATGTTTAATTATTATTCAAAAAATATCATATGTAAAATAGTCACAAAATAGTGAAAAATATTTCTGATTTAACAAATATTCCTAAACAAAACACTCAAATTGTAACCCCAAATAATACCAACCTTTGGAAAATACCCCTAATCAATCTGACACTATTCTTTTATTTTGCTTATATGAGATAATTACAAAAATACATATAAACATGCATTTATAAAGAAGTATATCACTATTCTTGGCCTCCACACTAACATGAGAAATAGTCAAGATCATTTCAGGTTCATGAGATGAATTTTTCTTTTTCTCCATCCTCAGACTCATAGCCACACCTCAACAAAATGTCTGACGGCATTTGCACTAAGTCTTCCCAGATCTATGTCTTTATCTTATATTACTCATTATAAGGTGCCCCAAGCCCAGTTGCATTTCAGTCTCTAAATCCCATATTTTACCTCATAGTCCATTCCTCATGAACACCACAAAACTTTCAACTGTAGCCTCTGGAATTCACACTCCACATGCAGCATAATCTCTAAACTTTGTTTCTCCTATTATGTTCACATCACCTTGTCGTAGTAATGGATATAAACTTTTTTTTTAATTTCACAAAGATACTGACAAGTGACTCATTCTAATACAACTTTAATTCATGGTAATTCCAATTTTCACATGGCTGAAAATTTCAGTACTTTGATTTTTCCTAGCTTGGACATCTTATTACCTTAGAATTGCAATATAATTATATCATAATTATATAATGATGTATATTATCATATTCCATTATAATAATATATATTATATAAGTATAATGTATTATATAAGTGTATTTTAATATAATTATATGATAATATAATTATTTTTATAATAATTCCTCTAATTATTTTGTTCTCTGGTCTTCCTCAGCCACATAGTTCCATGGTCATATGTTAGATCTTACCATAAATTGGAACCAGGAGAGGCATCAACCTCTCTTACACCACCTCCTTTATTTCCTAATCACTTTGGATAGTAATCTGATTCCAGCAATTCTTCAGTTACCCCAGGATCTAAAATCCATTGTCCCTACTGTCTTGAACTCTCTCTCTCATTTCCCCCACTTTCTTTCACCGGAAATCATATTGCTTTATTATTACTATGGATTTCTTGTGCATTTCTTCAATTTCCTTGTCCTTTCTCCCTCCACCATACTCTCTGAAATCATTACCAACTTGTTAAATCCAACTTACTGTTCACGCTGTATGTGCTAGGTAATACTCTCCCTTTTCCACCATTGATTTATTATTCTCTTTTTCCCCCTTCATCTATCCCAGGTTAGCTTCTATGGGCTGCTTCAACTGAACTTCCTGCTTTCTGTTTCCTGCTAAGATCAACTAATGGAATGAAATAGAGGGAGGTTGGAGGGTGGGGGAGGTATATTTAAGGTACATGTTCTTCTGGCTTGCTTCCTGTCAGGTCATGCGTGTGCAGAGGCTAACAGTTCTCTTGCTAAGCTTCAGTTCCTAACGAATGTCTTTCACACCTTCAGCTTTGGTCCTCTCCATGCTTTTAGTTTATCTCTGAACCATGATCAGTCATTGGATATCTTCTCCCTCTTTCTATCTTTCCTCCTCTGCTGATCTGATCCATTTTCAATACTTTAAATTCCAGTTCTATCTATGATAATGAATGTCATCTTTGATCTGCAGTACAGACTTCTTTCTTAAATTACAGAATCCTTTGCAATCCCTGCACTGGGATGTTTGATAATTTCTCATTGCCTCTCACTGTTCCCTTACAGTCTCAATCTTCCTTTTGTTCATGCCACTTCTTGCAGTCCTTAAGTATACCAAACTTGTGTATACCAGAGGGGCTTTAAACTTGTTACACCATCTATCTAGATTAGTGTTTCCTAGATATGTGCTGGCTTAACCCCTCTCTTCAAGCTCACTGCATAAATATCATTTATTCAGGAGACCTGCTTCACCACCTTCTAGAAAGCAAAAACATACCCTCACCCCAGGCTTCCCTATGTCTCTGATTTTACTCAATTATTTTCCACAATTTATATCACTACTTAACATACATATTTATTTATGTTTTACTTACTGCTTCCACACTGTTATATTTCCTAGAATAGAGTCTAGCATATAATGTGTGCTATATGAGATAATAAATATTTGCTAAAAGAATTAATGAGAGATGAATAACAGAAGATAGCCAGATAGATAGATGATGGAAAATAGATGTTGTATATTCTCTATATAATCATAAAATATTCTAAAGGTATACTAATGTTCTCTTTTTAATATTATCACAAGACAGAGTAAATGATGTATTAATACCCAATAGATAACCTCCAGAACTGTGATAAGATATTACAAATAGAAGAAATTTGGTGTTCCAGCAACTTTGTACTTTACATGAATTAAAAATGATTTCTTTTCCACATTAAATCTCTCATGTCTTAGTATATAATTGAATAAACATAGCCCTTTTTATTAGAGACTAGAAAATTACATTCAATATGAATGGCTAAAATGATGATTAAAAAACAAAACAAAACTATGATTGTCAATGTATCAGACTCCAGTGCACTTCTAGGCTGTTTTGCATCATGATTTTCACTTAAATATTTGTTTAATTTATACTAATATAGTTCATAGATTTTCTAAAGTATATAGATATTTGTTTGGATCATCATGCCTTCTCCTTCATCATATCAATAAATACACACATAAATGAGGTATACCTTCCGTATGGTGTTTCTTAAAGTCTATACATTTTTTTTAAAGATTTATTTATTTATTTATTTATTTGGCAGAGATAGAGAGCACAAGTAGGCAGAGTGGCAAGCAGAGGGAGAGGGAGAAGCATGCTCTCCATTGAGCAGGGAGCACGATGCAGGGCTCGATCCCAGGACCCTGGGATCATGACCTGAGCCGAAGGCAGTGGCTTAACTTACTGAGCCACCAAGGCACCCCTAAAAGTCTATACATTTAAAAGACAACCATATATCTTTAAGACACATTATAGCAGAAGCAAAATACTAGGCAATCTTTCTAGAAAAAAATAGTATATTATCAATGCCATTAATGTGCTTAATAAAATTAGAGTTTTAATATACTATTTTATGCAAAATGTATTACAGAATCCAAAACACTTTTCTGCAATTGCTTAATAATGTTCTCAGTCAGCTGGGGATGCCTGGGTGGCTCAGTCAGTTAAGCATCTGACTCTTGATTTTGGTTCAGGTCTGGATCTCAGGGTCATGAGATCAAGCCCCATGCTGGGGGCTTAAGATTCTCTCTCTTCCTCTACCTCTGTTCTTCCCCCCTTAAAAAAAATAGTCATTTGGTCTAAATTGTATGTCTGGAAATATTTTTACTTTACAGGTCATTGTAAACAAAAGAGACAAGAGAAGATTTTAGCCATCCTGACTGGTATGAGGTCGTATCTCATTATGGTTTTGATTTGTATTTCCCTGATGCCGAGTGATGTGGAGCACTTTTTCATGTGTCTGTTGGCCACTTGGATGGATAGAGTTAAACTGAATAAAAAATTGGTACAAATTAATTATCTAACTCCTCAAGTTACCTCACACTTAAGCAAATTTATGCTTTTTCAATAAACCTTTAAACAGTGTCCTGGCCTGATTTTAGAATCCATATATGTAACAAATGAAATACTTGTTAATCCCCATACTTCCCTATTTTCCTTCACCTTAATAGATAAGTATTGCCAGGAGATATCATAAATTTTAAAATTACGTTAGGCCTTAGCATACTACCCATTTTGCAGCACTCCATATTGTTCTGGTTGTGTTTATTTCATCATCATGATATAAAAGGAAATAAGGATATAAATCATATCATCATTTTTATAGAAAAAATACAAATATGATATTTTAAATTTACTTCTCATTAAATTAAATACATATTTATACTTTATACTATATTACACTGAAACTTAAAATATGACTACATTGAAATATTTGTAATCTGTTCTCTGCATGAATTTGTCTTCTTTTTTTTTTTTAAATTTGTCTTCTTAAAAGTACCTTTGAGTTAGTCTAAACAGGAAAGTCTTATAAAGAATGCATTTCTATGAAGTATAGCTATTAGTCTAATCCCTTAAAAATGTCAGATGTAAATGAAATAAATTAACTTATGACTATAGGTGACTTATAATATTGAGATTTTTTTAGCATTATCAGCCTTCACTTCGCATTTATATTTATGTATAGGGAAATCAGTTTATTCATTAGTCATTATAACATCCTAGGATACAAGAGAAAGTTTGTTTGATAAAAGAACAGACTTCATTTTATACAGATTTTCTATTCATACTCAAATCAGATTAAATATGTCTATTTTGCCACCACATTGGCTAGAAATTGTCTTCACTAACATACAACTGCACAAATTTAAGTTTTGATTTAGAAACATCAGCAGCTAATTTTGAAAAATAATATATTTGATTTTTTAAGTATTTTTCTATCTAGGCACTATTCTATTTCCCTTCTAAATGTTGTTAAACTTCCTCTCAGATAAAAAAATTTATAGAAATTTAACATTAGAAGTAGTAGAAGAGGAGGGTGATTTTTTTGGTATGATAACATCTTTTGTATGATAACATCTAAAATATGAGAAATTTCAAAAAATTTAGGATGCCTTGGTGGCTCAGTCAGTGAAGTGTCTGCTTTGGGCTCAGTGTTACATTTGTGGATCTCTGAAAGAACACCTATAAAGTTTGGCTCAAACAATACATAGATTTATAATTCATCATATTTTACCTACTTTTAACTCCAAGAGAGCTGACTTTTCCCCACAGAACTTGACTTCAATTTCATCCAACACAAGAAAAAAGGTTCTGGAAAATTCAGTGTCATGCTAATTAACTAATGAACTAGATTTATTAATTGGTTTTTACCTTCAAGTACATGAGGGATCCATTGATACAGCTAATCACTTTAAACTTGCCGTGGCATAAAATATGTTTTCAGAAGTATCTACTAAAGAGTAGAGCAACAGGGGATGCTAAAGAGACATTAAACTCATGATACCTTAATAAATCAAGTTCATGTAGAAGATACTTCTTTTTTTTTAACTCACACTTTTTAAAAAATTTTTATTTTTATTTATTTGACAGAGAGAGAGAGATCACAAGTAGGCAGAAAGGCAGGCAGAGAGAGCAGGGGGAAGCAGGCTTTCTACTGAGTAGAGAGCCTGATGTGGGACTCAATCCCAGGACTCTGAGAACATCACCTGAGCAGAAGACAGAGATTTAACCCACTGAGCCACCCAGGCACCCCTAGAAGATACTTCATTAGATATAATCAGGCCTATTAAGAGGAGGGGAAGAAAAGCGTGTGTGTACATGTGCATACAAACTAAGGGAAACAGAACTTGTTTGGGAGCACTTACATATTTCCGTGGAATACTTGAAAGTAGTGGGAGGAAATACCTTTCAATCATTCCAGATAAAATAAAATAATGATGTACATCAGTGATATCTGATCAACACTTCAGTAATTGATAGTGTGGCACCTCCAACTCAATTATATATAGATGAGCACTTCTCCTCACTTCCTGAAAAATAGTTACACTATAACTAATCCTTCTAATCAGAGTTGACAGGAAAAGCATTAATGTTGATCTTGCCCAACATAGTCATTCTGCAGATGAAAACACTAAGACTAAAACAGTTAGTTTTTTGAAAGTACCTTCCAAAAAAAAAAAAAAAAGTGATCGATTGAAGGAGAAAATTTGAATTTGAGCCTATGTCTTTCAGTTCCAATGTCTAATTATTAATGGATAGAATGCATGCTTATTAAGTTTTGGTTAAGTTGGTTAAGTGTTGGTCACTGTAGTGAGTTTTGGAGAGCTAGTTGTGAAGTGGAAGTCCATGTTCTCTTACATCTCTATTCTTCATCTAGTTTACATCATCATACAGGGAGGTAAGCAGGAACTCAAGATATGCTACAATAAGCTACAGCATTAATGGGAGAAGAACAGCATGTTTTCAGATCAACTAAGAGCAATATCTGGCTTAGTCTCAAATAGACCCATGGGGTGTTTTAGGGAAGACTGGTTGGATGAGGTGGTATAAATTAAAACCTGCAGTTTGGTATTAGCCAGGAAGAGCAGGAAGAACATATGTTCCTGGCATGTGTACCACCACCCTGGGTGTAAGAGACAACACAATTTGAAGCATGGAGTTCAGTTTATGAACTGTCCTTCTTTGCCTCTTTCCCTTTTTCTTAGACAGCCTTTGCAAAGATGAAAGATGAGATGAGATGAAATGTAGAGGAGAGAGGGGGCGATAAGAGGGAAGATAACTGGCAAAAAGACCTTCACGTGCAGACCTCTAGCACAGATGACACATTCCTAGTCAGCTGTTTGTAATCAATTTTCAATAGTTGACAACTTCTGGATATCCTTTTTTTGATTTGCCCATGTTTAGCGTTTTTCAAAAGGGGGAGAGGTACTTAATCCTGATTACAACAGGTTTAATAAAATAGACCAAGTTTTCCAGAAGTTTCTCCAGAAAACTTTCACACTTGGAGAAGCTTGAGTGGGGACATTCTATTGCCTATTTCTTACAGAAAGGGAAAATGAACCAAATTCTCATGACTGCTCAGCCCAGTGCAAGATTCTATTTATAAACTCTCTTATATATTCAAATTAGATGATAAGAAATGGTTCTCTTATTCCTCAATGTGTTAAACACGAAGTTATATAGCCCAGAAATTCTATCCCTAGTTATAGACCTAGTAGGTAGAAAGCATATGCCCATCCATTCAAAAACATATGAATGAATGTTCATAGAAAAATTGGTCTAATAGTCAAAAGGCAGAAACAATCCAAAGGCCAATCAATGATGATTATGTATAAGCAAACTGTGGCATTTCTATGCAGTGCCATATTATTTGGCAATAAAAAGGAATGGCATTCAGGTACATGCCACAATGGGAATGAACCTTGAAAACATTATGTTAAGTGGAAAAGCCAGACATAGAATACCATATATTATATGGTCCTTGAATTCATATGAAATGTCAAAAATAGGTAAATCTATAAAGACAGAAAATAGATTAGTGTTTGCATAGGACTGGAAGTAGGTGGATGAGGACTGACTGCCAGTGGGCATGGTGTTTCTTTTGGGGTGATGAAAATGTTCTAAAATTAGACCGTAGTGATGGTTGCACAGCTCTGTAAATACACTAAAAAACAATTAATTGTACACCTTATTGACAAACTTTGTGACATGTGAATTTTGTTTTTATGTTTTTTAAATTAGTGTTTACTTACACTCCTTGTAAGTCCTTCATAGATATCTTGCACTTTGTTTAAGATTAGCCTATGTGAGGGAAAAATAAAATTAGCCTATGGGGTACTTTACACCAGTTGTTTACAGCTTTGAAAACAAATCCCAAGATAAAATATTTATGTTAACATATATATACAATTTTACTCTCTTTAGTCACAAATAACTAAAGATGGTTTATAAGAATACATATAATACAAACAGAAAAGTATATTTTTTATGGAATCCAGGGCCAAATATAAAATTAGAAAAGTAATAGGTCAGTAAAAAGGATAATTCTCAGGAATGCAAGCCATAAACTTTTTATAAAATTTCAAGACCCTAACTATATATTAGTTATAAAAAGTGTCATAAGCATCCTAGCCACCAAAACAAGTAGGAAAATATCAGTTGAAAGTCTAAGTTTGTAAAGATTAAAACAAACCTAATTTTCAAGATATGCAGGGTTTTTTTTTTTTTTTTCCAATACAGATAACTGAGAAATTTTTCTCCCCAGGGACATAAAAGGATTCTAAAAGATGCAGACTAATGCAGCCTTAACGTCATTAAAACAATAGGTACAATTTAGAAAAAAAAAAAAAAAAAGTCATGTTGTTCTTTGTTTTAAAAGCTTTTAATGTTAGGTAAAGGTATACTCTGGAGTCCATTACAAGAAATGAGACCAATAAAGAAACTAAAACGATACGTTTCCAACATTTTGTTCTCTGATTATCTGTCTTGGTCCATTGTTTCCAGTTTAAGTTGAATAAAAATAGAAGCATTACCTCCAAATTAGTTAAAGCCATGTCCCATTATTTAAGTGGGCTTTTCCTTGAATAGCTGAAAATTTCAAAATCATGTCCTCTGAAAAGAACATATTTTGTGTTGCCTTTCATGGAAGGGCCCTTTGGATTATTAATTAATAAAATACAGTAATATAAATATAAGAAACCCTAAATACATCAACCAAGGTTCCAACAGAAGACCAATTTCATAGTCATTTTGGGAAATTTGTAGAAACTTTAATAAGGACCACTGATAAAATCCTGGGAGTATAAGATAAACACAAGAAACAGCTCATCATTCTAGGAGCTAGAAATAGTAGGGTTCTTCCCACCGGTAGTTCCTGAGGGGACAAGGACAGGAAGCAATGATCACAATCCAGACAGAGAAAGGGAGGGGAGACAAGGCTGGTTTCAAAGAGCTGTGATCTCAGATCAAGGGAAACTACCAACCGAGACAATCCCATAATGAGAGAGGAAAATAAGAACCCAGGCCTTCCTCTTCTCCCATGCATTGATTTCATACCCCCATGGTTATATGCAAGCAAAAGCCAGAACACAGGAAAACCTATTGATATTTGGATTCCCTATAGATCAACCTGCTGGGCACTGATCAGGGTAGAAAATGATTGTCAATGGATCAGGAGGGACAACACTGAAATTATGCATCCAAATAGTAGAATACCTAACTCATATTAGAAAAGTCACCCTTGTTACCAAACTCAACTTAAATTATGTACCTTTTTTTTTTTTTTTTTTTTTTCAGAGAGAGAGAGGGAGAGAGAGCAAGCACAGGCAGACAGAATGGCAGGCAGAGGCAGAGGGAGAAGCAGGCTCCCTGATGAGCAAGGAGCCCGATATGGGACTCGATCCCAGGATGCTGGGATCATGACCTGAGCTGAAGGCAGCTGCTTAACCAACTGAGCCACCCAGGCGTCCCAAATTATGTACTTATTTTTATGTAGTATTTTCTACCACCCAGAGACTATCCTTCGAATAATCAACATTACTATAGATGTTTTTTTAAAGATTGAAAGGATCAATATTTAAGGTGATGTCAATAATCGAGCAATGCTGTTGCCAGATAACAGTTGGTTTACTCTAGATGAGAAAATATTGGAATGAAATATTTAGTTTTTAAGTAGCAATAGGACTTGTAAAGTCATTTCAGCATTATATTACAAATGCCCTCCTACCAACTCCCCTAATCTACTGTTTTTGTTTTTTTTTTAAGATTTTATTTATTCATTTGACAGACAGAGATCACAAGTAGGCAGAGAAGCAGGCAGAGAGAGAGGAAGGGAAGCAGGCTCCCCGCTGAGCAGAGAGCCTGAAACGGGGCTGGATCCCAAGACCCTGGGATCATGACCTGAGCCGAAGGCAGAGGCTTTAACCCACTGAGCCACCCAGGCGCATCCCTAATCTACTGTTTTAACCAAATTACTCTGAGTGAGGCATGTTCATGTCAGAAGCAGATTGAGGGAAATTGGAAGGGGTGGTGAACCATAAGAGACTATGGACTCTGAAAAACAATCTGAGGGTTTTGAAGGGGCGGGGGGTGGGAGGTTGGGGGATCCAGGTGGTGGGTATTGGAGAGGGCACGGATTGCATGGAGCACTGGGTGTGGTGCAAAAATAATGAATACTGTTACGCTGAAAAAATAAAAAATTTAAAAAAAAAGAATGTAAAGCTATGTTTTTCTCTCTAAGCATAATAAATGCCTTCTGCAAATATTAAAAAAAAAAAAAAAGAAAGAGGAACCAGAAAGAATATTACAGTTACAGTTCTGTTAGTGAGAACACCTGGGTTAGTCATGAGGCAGAGGGAGAAAGGAGAGTTGTCACCAAGAGCGCCTATCATGGTTCCCATGGGAAATAATGCTTAGAATTAGTAATTATAATTTCTGCGGCACAGGGGCTGTCCCAGATTATCTGATATTTAGCCTGGGGGAGATTAGGAGTGCTGTATGAGTTGTGAAGGCCTGCTAAGGCAGGTGACCAGGGTGTGAACTGATTCAGCCATTTAATAAGGGGAATTGGCTGGCCTTTAGCCAGTATTTCAAAAACTGGTGAAGATTTTTTAAAAATTATATTACATCTACTCACCTTCTAAAACTATTTAAAAGTAAGAGGAAGAAAAAAAAAGAGGAAAAAATTTATAGCTTCAGTAGTGAGAGAGTCATGTTACCTCACTTTTTCTACTATGTAAATCTGCATTAGGAACATTTTATTGTAAGGCAATTTTATTTATTTTTTATTATAATTTTTTTATTTCACAGATTTACATAAATTGATCACCAAAAATATGTCCCTTTTATTGATACAACAAAATTATCTCTCCAGACTCATATCCTAGTATCTTGTTAGAACCAGTGACTACAATAAGGCAGAAATAATATTATTTTTAAGTGTTGAATTAAAGTAAACATTTTATCACCCAAAATAACAATAATGACAAAATTAGTTGACTGATTACTGTGGGTCAGGCACTGAGCTGTTTTACTTATGTTGCTTATGATCTCACAGGAAATATTTGAGGTACATATGATATTCTCCATTTTATAGATCAGAAACCTAGGGCATTAAATATTACATTGCACAAAATCATTTAATTACAAATAGCAGTGAGATTTGAATTATACCTTCTGCCTTGAGTACTCATGTACATAACCCCTTATTGTTAATATTAAGGAATTATTTATGTTGCTTTATATATTCTTGGGTTTGCAGTTAATATGAACATAAGAAACAGGAAGCAATTATGACTAATTATATGAATATTTTATGGATATATTGAGCCAAAGAAGCTATGGTTATTTCCCTCAGAAAACTGTGTGCTTCTCAATTGGTTTACAAAGTGTTGGGCAGAGCAGATGAGCACTGCTAAAAGCTTTTAAGCATTCTAACACATTATTTAAATAATATAATATTTATATTGTTATATCTTCTGTGATTTTTAAGAAAATAATGACAATAAAAATATCCAAGAGAAAAAAAGAAATGTGTGTTAAGCTTCTGCCTTTGGCTCAGGTCATGATCTCAGGGTCCTGGGATTGAGCCCCACATTGGGCTCTCTGCTCAGCGGGGAGCCTGCTTCGCCCTCTCTCTGCCTGCCTTTCTGCCTACTTGTGATCTCTTGTCTGTCAAATTAATAAATGAAATCTTTAAAAAAAATAAAATAAAATGATCATTTAATGAAATTAGAAAAATACATAAGCAAGAGATTTGTATAAAAGCAGTGCACTAAAATTCCTTAGTTATTTCACCTAAATATTCTAATTCATTTTCTAAATATTTTACAATGGATATGAATTTTTCAAAGCATTTTATATTTGTATGTTCCCTAGAAAGATCAAAGTCATTATTTTAATTTTTTTCATGATACAACACAGTAAATCTTATCTGGTGGTGGGCATTGTTTTTAAAAAGTATCTAATGGGTACAGAATTTACAACGAGGATGTTATTTAAATACCTCATGAGTATGGTGCTGTAAGTCTGGCATGGACTGGGTTTTGAAGTATAAGTCTGCACCTGGAAATGATACAGTAGATGCCAAGGTAATCTTGAGGAAGTAAATCATGACAAGTTATAGACTTTCCTACTATCTCTTATTTCTGTGGTGCCTTTATCTAATGTGATATAAAGATCCATTCAACTTCTGTTCTACTTCTAACTGTTCTATGTTCTGATTAATGGCATATTTGGAAAAACTACTGACTTGGGAAGGTAGGAGGAAGTGCCACTTTGTATAAAATATGTAATCATTTTTGTACAAGTGGGAACATTTTACTGTCCTCACCCTGGGTTTTGAGGGTATGAATACCAAAGACTTTTCTATAATATATGTGTTTCTTAACAGCATCTCTCTTTAACCTTAGTGAACAATTTTCCTTCACCTTACTGAGGGAAATTAGTTTATGAAAGATATGAATGACTACTTA
Organism: Enhydra lutris kenyoni; assembly: GCF_002288905.1. Classification (NCBI taxonomy): domain Eukaryota; kingdom Metazoa; phylum Chordata; class Mammalia; order Carnivora; family Mustelidae; genus Enhydra; species Enhydra lutris. Next base: position 41,693,933 of record NW_019154099.1, on the reverse strand, counting down.
CACAAACCAAGAAGGACAGAGAGGAGGTAACTAGCAGTTAGTAAAAGAAAATAAAGCGGCTCAGAGAATATTTCTCCTATCAAACAAAATGAGTGATATATACCATATATATCTATATCTATATATCTATATATAGATAGATATCATATGTATATACATATATATGTGTGTATATATATATATATATGAATGACCACTTTCCTCATCCTTTGAGAAATATTTAAAAAGCTTATTGTGTTTTGTATTAATGGCTATCTAGTGGGATTTAAAATACCTAATGATTCATAACTATTTTGCCTTAGTTTATAAGGCATTTCTGCATAAATTATCACAAATAGTCCTCATAATTATTCTAGGTACCTCTTATATTTTATAAGCAAAAATGTTTAAGTTGCAAGGTAAATATCCATAAGGTATGTCCAATATTTCATATGCTGGTTGAAAAATTCTTTTCCTGCTCTCTTCTCGTTTAAAACACTCAATGGAATAAACTATAAGTGGGTATGAATCACAGTACCAATCCCTGAATATCATAACCTTTCAAAAATATCTCTTCGATCTGTGACGAGTCAGAATTAATGAGCATGAAAATAAAATGCCTGAGGCTGAAGGCTCATAGGAGGCTACACGGACCTTCACTGCCTGATTTTGTAAAGATTGTTTCCGCTCTTTGGTCCAACACTAGCAGAGTTGTTCTTTAATGGGTCAGTAGTATTTGTGTATGTGTGAAGCGGGTAGGTGAGGTCACATTACACACTCTATTTATTCAAGATCTCAGGCAGTCCTTGCTTTAACACTCGATATGGCATACTCTAGCAGAGACACTAGCTTCTTTCCAATGGACAAAGGCATAGTTGCTGAACTATATTGTTGATAAAAAATAATGCTTTCTTTGAGTGTATATACATGGGTGAATAAAAATAATTTTGGGTTATTGGACTTCTAAGAAATTTGTGAAACTGATTGCTCCAGATTTCTAACTGTTGCCCTTATACAGAAGTTTATCCATTTTAATTTGGATTTTATTTTTTTAATTTTTTTAAAGATTTTATTTATTTATTTGAAAGACAGAGATCACAAGTAGGCAGAGAGGCAGGCAGAGAGAGGAGGAAGCAGGCTCCCCGCTGAGCAGAGAGCCCAATGTGGGTCTCGATCCCAGGCCCCTGAGATCATGATCTGAGCTGAATGCAGAGGCTTAATCCACTGAGCCACCCAGGTGCCCCTCAATTTGTATTTTAAATTGTATTTTATTATTTACTTATTATTTTATAATTTATCTAATGCTTTTACAATATTTTCAGTTTTTCTTCTGAAGTTCATAAGAATTTTCTATATTAAAATATATTCTAATATTGCCTGAATATTCTCATGCTCCCCATTTCTTCATCTGTAATTAAGTTGAGCAGGCCATGTAGTATACAGCACTACTTTCTAAACCGATATGCATATTTATCTCTACACTTCCTTCCAGTATGTTTAATTCCTTTACCTGACACCAATGAATTGTGTCAACCTCCTGGTAGATATGACATTTTCAAATAAGCAAGTAATGAAACACAGACACCCACCCACATGCTCAGACACACAGAGATACACAGATTCATAGACAGATAAATTGATCGAGACTTTTGAGATCACAACCTGATAAAATATATATTCTCCTTTATATTACCCATTCTTTCATGATTATCTTTTTGTTTGTTAGTATAATCATGTTCATGGGTGCATATTAATACATGTGTTTTACTTTTATAAATACTGAAATTTTACCTAAAGTAATGTTCAATTTTGTTTATATCTTTTAGGCCCAAACCAACAATATTTCCAAGTCAAGTGACTAAAAAGTGTGTTATGCTTGATCCATCGGTTTCCCAAATCACATTGATATGTTTTCTGGCAAATATATCATTGCTCTAGAGGCACATTGCACATACAACTTAACCCCTTGATAGTGCTGAATAGCAATCCTTAATGTCTTTCCAATTTGATAATCAATGAATATATTTACATTTTAATATTTTATTTAATAATTTGCTGAAGAAGTTGACAATTCATATATTTTGAAGTAGTCACGCATTAAGTCTTACAAAAGATAAAATGTTTTATAAGTATACTATTTAACTTATAATATTTTTAAGGTAAATCATAAGTTCAATTATCCAAAGAGAGAAATTCAGTGAGATGAATATTCACAATTAATATTTATATCTGTTTTGTAGGAATCCATATCAAACATAGACTCTATTCCTTCAGCTCCCAACATTTTCTTACCATGTTTGTAGAAGATCAAGCAAGAGAAAAACTGAAATATGCAGTTACCCCCCTTAAAATAATTTATAGCCTCTTCTAACACTTTGGTAATGGAAAGTATCAGAGGTAGAGACTCTTGATTTATTTGAGATGATAATTTTTAAGTGAAAATGACTGCTACTCATACATTTTTGCATCTGACACTTTATTAATATCTTCAATGCCAATATTTGCTCTCTCCTCTTCATTTTCTGATTATCACAGCTTTTAAAAACACGTCTAGAGGCTTTTGTGATCCACTTGCTATGTGAATGAAAGCGTGAAAGAATTGCTGCTGCAACCACCCAAGCTTCCTTCAAATTTCTTAGGACCAGCTGTTCTTCATATTTCCAATGTTTGATAGGAGAAATAATCAGATTGCTCTATTCCTACAAGACAGCACTGATCACTCCCCGAAAAAATTGCTATGTGTAACTGAGAAAAAAGATATGTATTGTTTTAATATTTATGTGTATGATTACAAAAAAGGTTTCTCTGAAAATATATGGTAACTGTAGTCTTTAATATTTCTGCACATTAATCAGTATTTTAATTTTTTCTTTATATAACATCTTTACTTCATATTCTATAAATTCCTGGAAGAAAGGCAAAAATAACTAATAATCTTAAGTTAGAAATTATAGTGGAATTTGATGGCTTATCAGATATAATCATTTTAATCCTCCTATAAGACAGTATTAAATACTGGCCTATGAAAGTGACATTAATGGACATAACGTGAAATCCATATTTTTGTAGTATTAATTTTTCAGAGAATATACCTATTATATTATATTATATTATCATTTTTAAAATAATTCGTGAGCTTATATTATGCATGTGTACATGTTTAGGGAAAGTGGAACTCCAATCACACAGTGTGAGATCTTTGCAAACAGCTGCTTTATTTTTTTTTTTAAGATTTTATTTATTTGACAGACAGAGATCACAAGTAGGCAGAGAGGCAGGCAGAGAGAGAGGAGGAAGCAGGCTCCCTGCTGAGCAGAGAGCCCCATGTGGGGCTCAATCCCAGGACCCTGAGATCATGGCCTGAGCCAAAGGCAGAGGCTTTAACCCACTGAGCCACCCAGGTGCCCCTCTAGATAATGTCTTTTTTTTTTTTTTTATTATTAATTTTGTTTTTTATAAACATATATTTTTATCCCCAGGGGTACAGGTCTGTGAATCGCCAGGTTTACATACTTCACAGCACTCACCATAGCATATACCCTCCCCAATGTACATAACCCCACCCCCTCAACCCCCCTCCCCCCATCAACCCTCAGTTTGTTTTGTGAGATTAAGAGTCACTTATGGTTTGTCTCCCTCCCAATCCCATCTTGTTTCATTTACTCTTCTCCTACCCCCTTAACCCCCCATGTTGCATCTCCTCTCCCTCATATCAGGGAGATCAAATGATAGTTGTCTTTCTCCGATTGACTTATTTCGCTAAGCATGATACCCTCTAGTTCCATCCACGTTGTCGCAAAAGGCAAGATTTCATTTCTTTTGATGGCTGCATAGTATTCCATTGTGTATATATACCACATCTTCTTTATCCATTCGTCTGTTGATGGACATCTAGGTTCTTTCCATAGTTTGGCTATTGTAGACATTGCTGCTATAAACATTCGGGTGCACGTGCCCCTTCGGATCACTACGTTTGTATCTTTAGGGTAAATACCCAGCAGTGCAATTGCTGGGTCATAGGGTAGTTCTATTTTCAACTTTTTGAGGAACCTCCATGCTGTTTTCCAGAGTGGTTGCACCAGCTTGCATTCCCACCAACAGTGTAGGAGGGTTCCCCTTTCTCCGCATCCTCGCCAGCATCTGTCATTTCCTGACTTGTTAATTTTAGCCATTCTGACTGGTGTGAGGTGATACCTCATTGTGGTTTTGATTTGTATTTCCCTGATGCCAAGTGATATGGAGCACTTTTTCATGTGTCTGTTGGCCATCTGGATGTCTTCTTTGCAGAAATGTCTGTTCATATCCTCTGCCCATTTCTTGATTGGATTATTTGTTCTTTGGGTGTTGAGTTTGCTAAGTTCTTTATAGATTTTGGATACTAGCCCGTTATCTGATATGTCATTTGCAAATATCTTCTCCCATTCTGTCAGTTGTCTTTTGGTTTTGTGGACTGTTTCCTTTGCTGTGCAAAAGCTTTTGATCTTGATAAAATCCCAATAGTTCATTTTTGCCCTTGTTTCCCTTGCCTTTGGCAATGTTCCTAGGAAGAGGTTGCTGCCTGTGTTCTCCTCAAGGATTTTGATGGATTCCTTTCTCACATTGAGGTCCTTCATCCATTTTGAGTCTATTTTCGTGTGTGGTGTAAGGAAATGATCCAATTTCATTTTTCTGCACGTGGCTGTCCAATTTTCCCAACACCATTTATTGAAGAGGCTGTCTTTTTTCCATTGGATATTCTTTCCTGCTTTGTCGAAGATTAGTTGACCATAGAGTTGAGGGTCTATTTCTGGGCTCTCTATTCTATTCCGTTGATCTATGTGTCTGTTTTTGTGCCAGTACCATGCTGTCTTGATGATGACAGCTTTGTAATAGAGCTTGAAGTCCGGAATTGTGATGCCACCAACTTTGGCTTTCTTTTTCAATATTCCTTTGGCTATTCGAGGTCTTTTCTCGTTCCATATAAATTTTAGGATTATTTGTTCCATTTCTTTGAAAAAAATGGATGGTACTTTGATAGGAATTGCATTAAATGTGTAGATTGCTTTAGGTAGCATAGACATTTTCACAATATTTATTCTTCCAATCCAGGAGCATGGAACATTTTTCCATTTCTTTGTGTCTTCCTCAATTTCTTTCATGAGTACTTTATAGTTTTCTGGGTATAGATTCTTAGCCTCTTTGGTTAGGTTTATTCCTAGGTATCTTATAGTTTTGGGTGCAATTGTAAATGGGGTTGACTCCTTAATTTCTCTTTCTTCTGTCTTGTTGTTGGTGTAGAGAAATGCAACTGATTTCTGTGCATTGATTTTATATCCTGACACTTTACTGAATTCCTGTACAAGTTCTAGCAGTTTTGGAGTGGAGTCTTTTGGGTTTTCCACATATAGTATCATATCATCTGCGAAGAGTGATAGTTTGACTTCTTCTTTGCCGATTTGGATGCCTTTAATTTCCTTTTGTTGTCTGATTGCTGAGGCTAGGACTTCTAGTACTATGTTGAATAGCAGGGGTGATAACGGACATCCCTGCCATGTTCCTGACCTTAGCGGAAAAGCTTTCAGTTTTTCTCCATTGAGAATGATATTTGCGGTGGGTTTTTCATAGATGGCTTTGATAATATTGGGGTAGGTGCCCTCTATCCCTACACTTTGAAGAGTTTTGATCAGGAAGGGATGCTGTACTTTGTCAAAGGCTTTTTCAGCATCTATGGAGAGTATCATATGGTTCTTGTTCTTTCTTTTATTAATGTGTTGTATCACATTGATTGATTTGCGGATGTTGAACCACCCTTGCAGCCCTGGAGTAAATCCCACTTGGTCGTGGTGAATAATCCTTTTAATGTACTGTTGAATCCTATTGGCTAGTATTTTGGCGAGAATTTTTGCATCTGTGTTCAACAAGTATATTGGTCTGTAGTTCTCTTTTTTGATGGGATCCTTGTCTGGTTTTGGGATCAAGGTGATGCTGGCCTCATAAAATGAGTTTGGAAGTTTTCCTTCCATTTCTATTTTTTGGAACAGTTTCAGGAGAATAGGAATTAGTTCTTCTTTAAATGTTTGGTAGAATTCCCCCGGGAAGCCGTCTGGCCCTGGGCTTTTGTTTGTTTGGAGATTTTTGATGACTGTTTCAATCTCCTTACTGGTTATGGGTCTGTTCAGGCTTTCTATTTCTTCCTGGTTCAGTTGTGGTAGTTTATATGTCTCTAGGAATGCATCCATTTCTTCCAGATTGTCAAATTTGTTGGCGTAGAGTTGCTCATAGTATGTTCTTATAATTGTCTGTATTTCTTTGGTGTTCGTTGTGATCTCTCCTCTTTCATTCATGATTTTATTTATTTGGGTCCTTTCTCTTTTCTTTTTGATAAGTCTGGCCAGGGGTTTATCAATCTTATTAATTCTTTCAAAGAACCAGCTCCTAGTTTCATTGATTTGTTCTATTGTTTTTTTGGTTTCTATTTCATTGATTTCTGCTCTGATCTTTATGATTTCTCTTCTCCTGCTGGGTTTAGGGTTTCTTTCTTGTTCTTTCTCCAGCTCCTTTAGGTGTAGGGTTAGGTTGTGTACCTGAGACCTTTCTTGTTTATTGAGAAAGGCTTGTACCGCTATATATTTTCCTCTCAGGACTGCCTTTGTTGTGTCCCACAGATTCTGAACCGTTGTGTTTTCATTATCATTTGTTTCCATGCATTTTTTCAATTCTTCTTTAATTTCCTGGTTGACCCATTCATTCTTTAGAAGGAAGCTGTTTAGTCTCCATGTATTTGGGTTCTTTCCAAATTTCCTCTTGTGATTGAGTTCTAGCTTCAGAGCGTTGTGGTCTGAAAATATGCAGGGAATGATTCCAATCTTTTGATAACGGTTGAGACCTGATTTAGGACTGAGAATGTGATCTATTCTGGAGAATGTTCCATGTGCACTAGAGAAGAATGTGTATTCTGTTGCTTTGGGATGAAATGTTCTGAATATATCTGTGATGTCCATCTGGTCCAGTGTGTCATTTAAGGCCTTTATTTCCTTGTTGATCTTTTGCTTGGATGATCTGTCCATTTCAGTGAGGGGAGTGTTAAAATCCCCTACGATTATTGTATTATTGTCGATGTGTTTCTTTGATTTTATTATTAATTGGTTCATATAGTTGGCTGCTCCCACGTTAGGGGCATAGATATTTAAAATTGTTAGATCTTCTTGTTGGACAGTTCCTTTGAGTATGATATAGTGTCCTTCCTCATCTCTTATTATAGTTGTTGGCTTAAAATCTAATTGATCTGATATAAGGATTGCCACTCCTGCTTTCTTCTGATGTCCATTAGCATGGTAAATTCTTTTCCACCCCCTCACTTTAAATCTCGAGGTGTCTTCAGGTTTAAGATGAGTTTCTTGTAGGCAACATATAGATGGGTTTTGTTTTTTTATCCATTCTGATACCCTGTGTCTTTTGATTGGGGCATTTAGCCCATTAACATTCAGGGTAAGTATTGAGAGATATGAATTTAGTGCCATTGTATTGCCTGTAAGGTGACTGTTATTGTATATTGTCTCTGTTTCTTTCTGATCTACTATTTTTAGGGTCTCTCTTTGCTTAGAGGACCCCTTTCAATATTTCCTGTAGAGTTGGTTTGGTATTTGCAAATTCTTTCAGTTTTTGTTTGTCCTGGAAGCTTTTAATCTCTCCTTCTATTTTCAATGATAGCCTAGCTGGGTATAGTATTCTTGGCTGCATGTTATTCTCGTTTAGTACTCTGAATATATCATGCCAGCTCTTTCTGGCCAGCCAGGTCTCTGTGGATAAGTCTGCTGCCAATCTAATATTTTTACCATTGTATGTTACAGACTTCTTTTCCCGGGCTGCTTTCAGGATCTTCTCTTTGTCACTAAGACTTGTAAATTTTACTATTAGGTGACGGGGTGTTGACCTATTCTTATTGATTTTGAGGGGTGTTCTCTGCACCTCCTGGATTTTGATGCTTGTTCCCTTTGCCATATTGGGGAAATTCTCTCCAATAATTCTCTCCAATATACCTTCTGCTCCCCTCTCTGTTTCCTCTTCTTCTGGAATCCCAATTATTCTAATGTTGTTTCGTCTTATGGTGTCACTTATCTCTCGAATTCTCCCCTCGTGGTCCAGTAGCTGTTTGTCCCTCTTTTGCTCAGCTTCTTTATTCTCTGTCATTTGGTCTTCTATATCGCTAATTCTTTCTTCTGCCTCATTTATCCTAGCAGTGAGAGCCTCCATTTTTGATTGCACCTCATTAATAGCTTTTTTGATTTCAACTTGGTTAGATTTTAGTCCTTTTATTTCTCCAGAAAGGGCTTTTATCTCTCCCTAGAGGGTTTCTCTAATATCTTCCATGCCTTTTTCGAGCCCGGCTAGAACCTTGAGAATTGTCATTCTGAACTCTAGATCTGACATATTACCAATGTCTGTATTGATTAGGTCCCTAGCCTTCGGTACTACCTCTTGTTCTTTTTTTTGTGGTGAATTTTTCTGCCTTGTCATTTTGTCCAGATAAGAGTAGATGAAGGAGCAAGTAAAATACTAAAAGGGTGGCAACAACCCCAGGAAAATATGCTTTAGCCAAATCAGAAGAGATCCCAAATCGTGAGGGGGGAGAAAGGGGATAAAAGAGGCTCAGAAAGAAAAAAAAAAAAAGAAACAAAAAAAGAAAACCAATAAAGAAAAAATGTAAAAAGGAAATATATATATATATATATATATATATATAAGATAAACTAGTTAAAAAACGTTAAAAAAGAAAAGGGTAAAAGTTAAAAAAAATTAGCAGAAGAAGAGAAAAACAAATTGAAAAAGAAAAAAAAAAATTAACTGCAAGGCTAAAGAATCATGGGGAGAAAGCCATGAGTTCCGTGCTTTGCTTTCTCCTCCTCTGGAATTCTGCTGCTCTCCTTGGTATTGAAACTGCACTCCTTGGTAGGTGAACGTGGTCCTGGCTGGGTTTCTTGTTGATCTTCTGGGGGAGGGGCCTGTTGTAGTGATTCTCAAGTGTCTTTGCCCCGGGCGGAGTTGCACTGCCCTTACCAGGGGCCGCGCTGAGTAATCCGCTCGGGTTTGCTTTGGGGAGCTTTTGTTCCCTGAGCGCTTTCCGTAGAGTTCTGGAGGGCGGGAATGAAGATCGCGGCCTCCCGGTCTCCGGCCCGGAGGAGCCGAGAGCCCGGGGCCCCACTCCTCAGTGCGCCCTCAGAGAACAGCGCCGATTTACTCCCGTCACCCTGCCTCCGGCCGCGCTCCGAGCTGACCGAGCCTGCGACCGGTTCAAGGTAACCCCGAGCTTAGAGCTCACTCCTCGGCTCTGTCTCTGTAGCCGGCTTCTCTGTTCTAATACCTGTAAGCTCTGCGACACTCAGACACCCCCGATCCTTCTGTGACCCTGCGGGACCTGAGGCCACGCTGGCCCTGCGTGGGCTTCACCCCGGTTAAGCCTCTGGAGCGATGTCCCTCAGCGGAACAGACTTTTAAAAGTCCCGATTTTGTGCTCCGTTGCTCCGCCGCTTGCCGGGAGCCGGCCCCTCCCCCTGCGGTCTATCTTCCCATCGCTTTGGATTCACTTCTCCGCCAGTCCTACCTTTCAGAAAGTGGTTGATTTTCTGTTTCTAGAGTTGCTGTTCTTCTTCTCTTCGATCTCCCGTTGGATTTGTAGGTGTTCGCAATCTTTAGATAAGCTATCTAGCTGATCTCCCGCTACCTGAAGTAGTCTCAGCTGCTACTTCTCCGCCATCTTGACTCCTCCCCTCCAAACAGCTGCTTTTTAAAGGTAATCAAGAAACTTATATGATATCATGGTGTTAATCAGTAATCAACTTTTGACATAGAGCGCTAATTATTTGTTTTATAAAAGAAATTTGCAGGAACATACACATCAATAATTTTAATAGTTAAAATAATAATTAGTTGTTATGCCTCTTGCTGATAGAATGATAATCACAATGTATGAGTTCTCGAATTCTGATTTTCTTAACAAAATAGAATTCATATCATTTTTTTCTGTCATAGAAATGGATATATTCAGTCTTGGATCAATAAGGAGGTATCTTATTTACCCAGTGCAGCAGCCTCTGTTCATAAAACATCATAATCTTATCTTTCTACTCATATATTCTTCTGAAAAGTGAAATTGTCTCTCTCCTATCCAGAAGTAGAGTAGTGTATGTCACTCACTGAATCTGAAACAATGGAATATCATAGAAGTAATGATGTTGGGCCATCAGTGAGCACAGTCTTTAAATGGCTAGCCATTTACATTTTCCAGAAACCCTGTAGGAAGTGCAATTACCCTGAGACAAACATTCCATTGGGGGGAAAAAAAACCTGAAAGAAAGCCAGAGCCTTAGAAACGAGATGAAATACAGACAGGGAGAGAACGAAAACACTTAAGATGTGTAAGAAAAGGATCCGCCAATTCCAGGCACTCCATTTTCTGCCAACTGGACACGAACCACAAATTGGGCCCTTCTACAAAGCCATGAAAAAAATGAATTTTTAAAATATTTTTTTAAAAGATTTTATTTAATTATTTGAGAGAACGGGAGAGAGAAAGAGCATAAGGAGGGGGAGTGGCAGAGAGAGGGAGGAACAGGCTCCTCTCTGAGCAGGGAGCCCAATGCGGGGCTCTATCCCCAAGTATCATGACCTGAGCCCAAGGCAGAGGCTTAGCCCACTGAGGCACCCAGGTGACTGAAATTTTTTATTTTAAACCATTACTTTGGCTGGTTAGTTATGAAGAGATCTAAAACATCCATACTTGTATGGAGGAAAAGTAAAAACATAGTGAAAACGTAGGTTATTAAATTCTATTAATAATAGAGAATAGTAGATCAACAATTAAATTTAGACTGTGTAGTGAACTTCAGTTACTTTTTGGCTGTTTAATTTGTTTTTCCTTTCAGGAAGTGTCCTTTCCCCACTGATGGTGTCAGCATTGTCACTGTTCTGCAGTACTTTTCCTAGATAATGACCCTGGATAGTCAATAATATCCCATTCCACTCCTGATAGTGATGGTATTAGAGGTTATACAAAGGTAGATAATAAGCATCCTTTTATGAGATCATTACTGATTCTAGGAATGAGGGAATTTCTCTTTTTAAAATGGATATGACTGAGAAACAGGTGATCCTTGGACTGCCAGGGGATATTAAGGCCAATATGTGGAAGGCCCGCCTAAGAATTAACTTTAAAAATACATAAATCAAAGTGAATCAAAGTAAACAGAAAAGGATAGACAAGCTAGACAACTGATGACATCTTTTGAACCCCAGGGCCCAGTCATGTCTTAAGCAAGAGCTTTCCCTTTCATTTCTCAGAATTGTGAGCAGCAAGATATGTTTCCTCTTCAACCAGTTAAAACTGGTGTTCTATCACTAACCTAACAAACCATATGGAATATTTTATGATCTGTGGAGATGGAAAGAAATCATTACAGAGATCCTGTCCATCATGAATTTATTATGAAGTTAAATTTACCTTGGATGTTGCCTGAACATTCATTTAAAAATAATTGTTAAACATTTATTATATGCAAAATGTGTACTAGACATATAGAGGTAAATACATGTGTCTACACATGTTCTCAAGGAACTAATAATAAGCTAAGACTTCTTATATTGTTAGGTAATACAAAATTAATGGATTTCAAGAAATGAGAATTTTGGATTAAAACAGAGCCATTTATCACCAAGAGTTCCCATGGGAGCATGTAGCTATTAAACACTGGAAAATAAGTTAGAAGAACCCTTTTCGTCACCCTCTCCTTTTGTCTAGTCCATTTTTTTCCTTTTATCAGTTTCCTTTTATCAAATCTAAAGAGATTAATGTGCCCATACAACACTAGAGTTGTTTGAGTGCATAGAGCAGTATTATAGGAAAATGTTTCCAAACTATTATTTTCAAATAGTTCTTCAGTTTGGACTGGAGGACTTACATAGATAACAGTATCAAATCCATTTGAGGGTGTGATTTCACTTCTACTATCACATCCAGCAGAATGATGCTCCAATGTAAGACACTTCCGTCATGGAGTGAACCATGCTATTATCTCTTCCACTATTTAGTTTCTTATGTATTTAGCAATACATAATTTCCCCAGCTGAGTCAGTCTCCTCTCAATACCATAAACAGTTTTTTTTTTAATTATTTTCTTTTCAGTGTAACAGAATTCATTGTTTATGCACCACACCCAGTGCTCCATGCCATATGTGCCCTCCATAATACCTGGCTCCCCCAACCTCCCACTCCCCACCCCTTCAAAACCCTCAGATTGTTTTTCAGAGTCCATAGTCTCTCATGGTTCATCTCCCCTTCCAATCCATAGACAGTTGATTAATGTTCATTTCTTAAAGAAATATCACTCTTCCTCTTGAGACTTTTGATTTGCTCTAATCTGGGACCAATATCTCCTCTAGGTTTACTGCATATCTGGCATGTTAGGAATGCAGTTAATGAAAACTACAATAATAATAACACAGATAGTAATTAGTATTCCTAGGCCTTTCAGTAAGTGCTTTATCTTTAATAATTCAATTACATTTATTTTTAAAAGTTCTACACATGAAATTTTGAGGTAAATACAGAAAACCTGAATTGCCCAAGGTCATACAACTAACAGGTGATAAGGGCAGGATTGTAACATAGGACTCTGTCTCAAGTACTTAAAAGGTCTGAAAATGACTTTTAGTGATCGTTTCAGAAGGTATAAAATTTTATTGAAAACTGTTGCTTTATCATTTCCCTTCTTTCTAGCTCTTTGAAAAAATCTGATTGATGACTCTGCAGCCCATGTCATGTTGGCAGCTGGAACTTCTTCCAATCAACATAATCTCTCCTATCTGTGTCATTGACTTGCTGAACTCTGTAAATATATCTTTTCTTAGGTACTTCCATCAGATCAGTTTCCTCACTCCCATTGGGAATGCAGACCAGCATTGTGCACCCAGCCCTGTTGTTTTATACAGGATTGATTGGTTTCCACTGTCAGGATGCACCTTTTTTACTGTAAAACAATATTTGACAGTCTTATCTGAGATTTGCTACTGGTTAAGTCCCCCCAAGGATTCTTCAAGTAATATTCATTACATTTTCCTCCATTGTTCAGCCCTTACTCATGAACAGTGATTCAAAATTACAGATATCTAACAGCTTCTATCAGTACTTTTTGTTCTGATACTTCTCTGTGACCAAACTGATTGTATATTCCCTTTCTCTTTTTACTTTTATATGTTTCTCTCCATCCATTCATGTATTTACTAAAATTACTTCTCTGTAGCTTATTCATAAATTTGAGTTTACAGTGACCACTTATTTCTTGAGATCCAGATTCATATTTCCAAACTATATCCACATCAAGAAAGTAAACAATCAAGCAAACAAACACACCCCAAAGCAACTTACCTCATAATTCCTATCCTTAAGGATGTGCTATCTCCAGGTAGTCATGTATTCTATACGGTTACTCCGGATTCAAACTTGTCATTGTTCCTCTTCCTCCTAATTTTCACTTACATTCAATAAGTAACAAATTGTATTGATTCTATCTCAGCAGTGTTTCTAAATCCCTTTATTTCAGTTGCAGTTAACTCCTTTATTTCATAACAGATTATCTCCCTCCTATCACACCTATCCCATCCCCTCCTATACAATGTTCAGGTTATTCTGCAAAGGAAAATTTTGAACATTCTCAAGGATATTCTACTTCCCTTGTTTCAGATAATGAATTGTCATTTTATTTTGAAGACTATATAATTTATAAACGAACACATTTTAGAATTATATTTTGCATATAATTATGATATATAATATACATACTAAAATAAGTAATGAAATATATAGACTTTTAGAGATGTCTTTCATTTTCTTCCCTTAAACTCATTTTATAAATGAATTTAGATTCCTAGGAAAAGAGAGTATGCTAACTATTGTTAAATAAAAATTTAAAAACCTCATAAGTCAACTCTCAACATTAATTAGCAGTTATCGACAGGGAACTTGATATATTCATACTTTATTCATATAAATTCCATATTTTATTTCAAAATAGAAACCTGAAATACAAAAATAAAAATATTATCTTTAGATAATTAGCAAGTTTATTCACTAAATGTTTATCAAATTTTATGAAAATTATAACATTTTTATGAATTTTCTAAATTGTTCATTATTTTCTACTGAGGACCTTAAGAAAAATTGTAGAAGTACATATACACCCAAGTGCCTCCCCAACTGAATCTAGTTAAGTAGAATGAAGAGTATAAAATCCATGTCAAAGTTAACCGAAATCATCATGAATTCCAGATCCCTCAATATTTGATATTTTCAAGGACAAAACTAAAATAAAAAATGTCTATAAAATAAGATTTCTTTATTTCTTAATTTCTCTTTCTACTGCTTTGCTATTGGTGTGTAGAAATCCCACAGATCTCTGTACATTGACTTTGTATCTGTGACTTTACTGAATTCGTGTATCAGTTCTAGCAGTTTTTTGGTGGAGTCTTTCAGATTTTCTATATAGTATATCATGTATTCTGCAAATAGTGGAAGTTTTACTCCATCCTTGCTGATTTGGAGGCCTTGTATTTCTTTTTGTTGTCTGATTGCTGTGGCTAGGACTTCCAGTACTATGTTAGATAATGGGGGTCAGTTACAGTTTCTTCTTTTACATTTATGATTAAAATTAAATAAAAATTATACTGTTAGAACCTACAGTTTAAAGTTATAGAATCTTAGTAACATTTGGCTCAACTAATTATTTGTTAAAGTTTAAGAAAATGCAAAAGTGCTATGAAATATAAAACTCTCTTTTTTTTACTGTTTATTATAGATTTTATTTTACATGTATCTACTATCCATGCTTAAATAAAAATTAATAGTATATTTTGTTAATATATAAAGTTAAATATCATATTTACATACTTATTTATTTGTGTTTTGTTTTCTAACTATTTAGTAAGTCTTTTATTAATGTGGGCAGCATTTACTGTGGACACTAAAGAGTGAATTGCCCCTATGTTAAATGAGGGAGAACATCATTTGTCTCCAATTGAGGTACCCTTTGATAAGGACTTTGTTCCAGTTTAATTTAAGTAATGAGATGGGAGGATACAGATTTTATATATGAGCAACAGCTCTTGAGGCCATATATAAGAAGAAATTATTACTCCTATACTTCTCAAAAGATTTTATCTGATTTACATTCTTTTAGAAAGACCTAAATAGAATAATTTCTATATCCTTACTCTTTTTATTATGTTTTTATTTATACACTTTTTTATTATTTTATTATCTTTGACTATATTTAATGCTTATGCATGTTTATTTTCAACCGTATTGGCTCTTTGATGTGGAGCTTTGTCAAATTATTTTTATCTACTTATACTTTATAAACCTCTAAATATTTAGTACATTGATAAGTCTAATACATAACCGTTACTGGAATTTCAAAATTCATGACTTCTTAAGCAGGAAAAACTAAAAAAGAAAAGTTTCTTCCTTTTTTTAATCTTTAGCTTAAAGTATTATCTATTGCTGCCATAATTACTAAAATTCTTTGAACTGAATCTCTTTCTCTTCTTCTTCTCCTATCTCTATCCCCAAAGCCTTTTGATTAAAATTTCAAGTCTCTTAACAGCACTCCTTCTTTCTGAATAATGCCACATGCTTATAGGCATTCCCTTGGGGTTTTGTTCAATTAAAAATATCACATGAGATATAGAAAATTCAGAAATAATATTCAGAGCATTTATTCACAATTACCAGAAAATGTTCTAAATAAGGCACATTTGTACTTGGGACAAAACTAAATGTAATATATTGAAGTTGTATGAGACGTGGTAGGCATTCATAAAGGATCATACAATTTTTAAACTAGATATTTCAGACTTACTTAAAACTGTTTAGCTTTTAGCAGGCTGAACTAGTTTTGCTACATAAATAGAGTAACAATGCATAAGGAATAGAAGCTGATGTGGAAAATGATTATTAATAAAGACTGTTTTACATAGCATCTTATTAAAATGTTGACCTTGAAATCAAATAGAGATTTGGGAAGTTAAAATTTATTTTACGTGGGAAAGCATATCAAAACTGAAATAATTAGCTGAGATTGGAGTCAATGAGTATAGGTTTTTTTTTTTTTTCTTTACGTTTGGGGTGGAAAATACATGACTAAAGAATTTATGTAGTCTGTTCTAACCTGACCCCGAGGACTGTCCTCTAACAATTAATTGTGGTCTTTTCCTCTGAGATTTGGTTTCACTTTTAATTGTGGTCCTTTCCTCTAACTGAGATTTGGTTTGACTTTATTCTAATAAATTAGCCTTGTTGTTCATCATTTTATTTTTTTTAAGTATTTTATTTATTTATTTGACAGACAGAGATCACAAGTAGGCAGAGAGGCAGGCGGAGAGAGGAGGAAGCAGGCTCCCTGCTAAGCAGAGATCCCGATGCGGGGCTCGATCCCAGGACCCTGGGATCATGACCTGAGCCGAAGGCAGAGGCTTTAACCCACTGAGCCACCCAGGTGCCCCTGTTCATCATTTTAAATGCTCCAGTGAACACACGCATTTTCCAGTTTCAAATGAATCCAACTGATGCATTGCCATGAATGTACCTTGATGCTATGTTTCAATAGTTTATAGAAGTTCAAGTTAGCTCCTCGTTAAAGAAAGTTTCAAGAAAAGAGAATTTAAAAATTTACATCCCATTGTTGTGGATTAATGTATCTTTTAAAATATTAACTCCATATTTCTAACTCAAAGTGTTATATCTCAAAATGTTAAGGAAGCTATGGGACAATCAGAAGAACAGACTGTGTTAACTGATGTATTTTAAAAAAAAGAACTTTAGAAATTATAGTCATTTTAGATTGGCACTACAGGTGATTTGAAAAAGAAAGTCTTCTGGTCTTTTAACAAACTGTAGGCAACAAAATGGTGTAGATACTAATAATTTAACATAAATTTGAAAATTCTGTCACGATTTTGGACTGTATAAACAGAACACACAGGTTAAGATAACAATAATTAGAGCAGCATTTTCAATAATTGTTTCAATTATTTTATTATTATACTTAATACCCAGCTACTTTTGATGAGAAGTGTATTTGTAAAATTATTTCATTTGCTTATAGATGAATATTTGGAGAAGATAACTCACTCATTACACTTCCAAGGATTTTTCTCACACACACAGATTTAAACGGGGGAAATACTGAAATATTAACCTCTCATTTACACACTTAGAGTAGTACAGATTGCCCCCACATTAATTTTAAAAATAGCATACCATAAAAAGTCTTTTATGACCTGATTCTTGTTCTTTTTTAAATTATATCGATAGCCACATTTGTAATTTTAATATTATTTCTCCCTCCAGGGCAGATGTACATTCATCATTTCTACCTGGAATTCTTTTTCCTACCTTCACCATTTCCTATCACCTGGTAAATACTATATGTCCATTATGATTCAGTTTCAGATTTCTTCTTTGTCCTCTCAAGACACATATACCTTCTCAGGTTAGTTAGTACATCACATTGTCCTTTTAGTAATGTTCTCAGCAGCTAACATAATATGCAGAATAAAGTAGGAATGTAGTATTCAACTGTGTCTCATTAGGAGCCCAAAAAAATAATTGCACACAACCAAATCACACTCTTTGAGATTAGTTTGAACTGCTTCTTTTAGTGATCCTTTTATGAGTGGAATACAGATTGGAAAAATGATGAATGAGTAAATGTTAGAAATTTAGAGAGGATGAGAACAATATTACAGAGGGACTAGATTGTGCAAATCTGTAAAATTTTAAGTGGTTACGGTCTACTTGGAGATCATAAATGAAGTAGTTGTAGGAACTTTATAGACTGTGAGAAGTCAGATTTGATCTTATGAGAGATTCTACCTGGGGCATTTTAGATCTGCCACTAGATTTTCAGGCCCAACAAGCATACTGAAAAAGTTATACTTCAAGAAAGTGAGAAAAGTAAAATGAAATAATGAGAAATGAAGAAATAAAAGAAAAGAAAAAAAGTAAAACACTGTTAAAATTGTGGAAAGGCATACTAGGTGTATCAGTATAATGAAATCCCACACTCTGATGATGCTGTCCAGAATGAACTCTACTGACCATCCTCAACCTTTTCCATCTCAGCCTCCATTTACACCATTCACACTCTTAAAAATTATTGAAGACCCAAGAATGATTTATGTGAGTTATATCTCCCAAGATTTATAAATTATAAATGAGAATGGAGAAATTTTTAATATATTTACTCTCTTTAAAATAATGAAAATAATCCCATGCTAACATAAGTAACATATTTTAATAAAATGCAACCGCATTTTAAAATTATTTTTTAGTGATTTTTTTAATTTAATTTTATTTTTTCTGTGTTCCAAGATTCATTGTTTATGCACCACACCCAGTGCTCCATGCAATATGTGTCCTCCTTAATACCCATCACCAGGCTCACCCAACCCCCCACCCCCCTCCCCTCCAAAGCCCTCAGTTTGTTTCTCAGAGTCCACAGTGTCTCATGGTTCATATCACCCTCCGATTTCCCCCAATTCACTTTCCCTTTCCTTCTTCTCATATCCTCCATGTTATTCCTTATGCTCCACAAGTAACTGAAACCATATGATAATTCACTCTCTCTGTTTGACTTATTTCACTCAGCATAATCTCTTCCAGTCCCGTCCATGTTGATACAAAAGTTGGGTATTCATCCTTTCTGATGGAGGCATAATACTCCATTGTATATATGGATCATATCTTCTTTATAGGTTCATCTGTTGAAGGGCATCTTGGCTCTTTCCACAGTTTGGCGACTGTAGCCATTGTGCTATGAACATTGGGGTACAGATGGCCCTTCGTTTCACTACATCTGTATCTTTGGGGTAAATACCCAGTAGTGCAATTGCAGAGTCATAGGGTAGCTCTATTTTTAATTTTTTAAGGAATCTCCACCTGTTTTTCCAAAGTGGCTGCACCAACTTGAATTCCCACCAACAGTATAAGAGGGTTCCCCTTTCTCCACATCCTCTCCAACAATTGTTTACTGTCTTGTTAATTTTGGCCATTCTAACTGGTGTAAGTTGGTATCTCAATGTGGTTTTGATTTGAATCTCCCAATGGCTAATAATGATGAACATTTTTTCACGTCTCTTCGACATTGGCCACAGCAACTTCTTTCAAGACATGCTTCCAAAGGCAAAGGAAACAAAAGCACTTTTGGGACTTCATCAAGATACAAAGCTTCTGCACAGCAAAGGAAACAGTCAACAAAACAAAGAGGCAACCCACAGAATGAGAGAAGATATTCACAAATGACACTACAGAAAAAGGACTGATAGCCAAGTTCTATAAAGAACTCAAACTTGGGGCACCTGGGTGGCTCAGTGGGTTAAAGCCTCTGCTTTCGGCTCGGGTCGTGGTCTCAGGGTCCTGGGATCGAGCCCCGCATCGGGTTCTCTCTGCTTGGCAGGGAGCCTGCTTCCCCCTCTCTCTCTGCCTGCCTCTCTACTTGTGATCTCTCTCTGTCAAATAAATAAATAAAATCTTAAAAAAAAAAAAAAAGAACTCAAACTCAACATTCAAAAAACAGATAATCACATCAACAAATGGGCAGAAGGCATGAATAGACACTTCTCCAAAGAAGACATACACTTTTAAAAACAAAAGAAAATTTAATTGGTGAATGACATTGTTTTGCATTTTTGGAATTTCTGTAATGAATAGCTTAATCTGTTGCCAAATGTTTTGGGTGAGGTCTATACAAGATTTCTGTTCTACACAGATGTGGATTTGAAAAGAGAAGACCTTGAGAACTTCAGGGGTCCTCAGATCCCATGTTGATGATCATGTTGATTAAAGGGAATATGAAAACTGATCAAATATGAGACTGGTATAACTCTTAGGTAAAAATATAAATGGTTTCATCCAACTGCTTAACATACAAAGCAATATTTTTTTAACTTGCCAAGACTAATTCCTAAATGAAGACATTTTAACTCCCTAATGTGTACCCTGGAATGTAACTGAATATTCATTAAACAACTTTCATGCTGCTGCAAATATTTGCAACAATATGGTTAAAACAAATTCTAAAAAAGTAGTCTTATGAATGTGTTTTATGCAGTTGCTCTCTTTCTTTTGTAACAAGGCAGAGACAATGTAACAGAGATCAAAGGGACTTTCACTTTATCCCAATGAGTACTCATACATGTTCTGGGAGTGCATCTGAGCAGATGCAGCCTAGCATTGTCACAGTGACACAATATACATCTACATGTTAGGTAATGATAGAGAAGAATTTGCTTCTATTATTCCACACCTTTCCTACCTCCAATAGGCCTCATCTCTTTCAAACATCTGCTCCCCACATGTCCATCAAACTCTCACTAGTAATAATGTTTATTATTTATTTAATTATATCTCATTAACAGCTAATTACATGTGCAGCTAATTATATGTCATCTAGAGGCTTTATTTCTTATACAAAGATGGATCATATCGGTGGACTTAGCATTTCTCTTATGATATTTGGTTAATCCATCCCTGTGCAGTACTGAATTTCTCCTTGATTAACTTATATGGAATAAATCCTCTATGTTTTCAGAACCAACTATTTTTTTATTAACATATAATGTATTATTTGTTTCAGGGGTACAGGTCTGTGAATCATCAGTCTTACACAATTCACAGCACTCACCACAGCACATACTCTCCCCAGTGTCCATCATGCAGCCATGCTATCCCTTCTCTGCCTCAGTAGCCCTCAGTTTGTTTCCTGCAATTAAGAGTCTCTTATGGTTTGTCTCCCTCCCTGATCCCATCTTGTGTCATTTTTCCCTCCCTTCCCTCATGAACCCCTGCCCTGCCTCTCAATTTCCTCATATCAATGAGATCATATGGTAATTGTCTTTCTCTGATTGGCTTATTTTACTTAGCCTAATACAGTCTAGTTCCATCCACATTGTTGCAAATGGCAATATTTCATTTTTATGGCTACATAGTATTCCACTATATATATCTCACATCTTCTTTATCCATTCATCTGTTGATGGAGACATCTAGGTTCTTTTCAAAGTTTGGCTATTGTAGATACAGCTGCTGTAAACATTCAGGTGCAAGTGCCCCTTCGGATCACTACATTTGTATCTTTGCGGTAAATACCCAGTAGTGTGATTGCTGGGTTGTAGGGTAGCTCTATTTTCAACTTTTTGATGAACCTCCATACTGTTTTCTAGAGTGGCTGCACCAGCTTACATTCTCACCAAAAGTGTAGGAGGGTTCCCCTTTCTCTGCATTTTCACCAGAACCTGTTGTTTCCTGGTTGATTTTAGCCATTCTGACTGGTGTGAGGTGGTATCTCACTGTGCAAAACCAACTATTTTAAAAACAGATGTCTTTAAGTCAACCTTTTCTTACACTTGTCTACTACTACTACTACTACTATTTACTGGATATATATATACCATGTAAAACAGGACAATATGCACTTCAAAGAAGACAGAAGACATTCATACATGTCCAAAGTATCTATATGAAAATAACCAATAATCCACAATGAAAAAGGTAATGAATAAGTAATATGAATGAGTTTTTGTAAAAGGAAAAATACCATCTTTTCTTCAATCATATAACCATATTTTTTCTACTTGATTTCTTGTCTTTTTTTTTTTTTAAGATTTTATTTATTTATTTGACAGAGATCACAGGTAGACAGAGAGGCAGGCAGAGAGAGAGAGAGAGAGAGGGAAGCAGGCTCCCTGCTGAGCAGAGAGCCTGATGCGGGACTCGATCCCAGGACCCTGAGATCATGACCTGAGCCGAAGGCAGCGGCTTAACCCACTGAGCCACCCAGGCACCCCATTGATTTCTTGTCTTGAACAATCTATATTCTTCCTGCAAATGTGTCCTATTAGCCACATATTTTATCAGCTCTCAATATGTTCTTTCAGAACTCTACTTTCTATCAGGTAATATTGCTGTTCCATTGCTTTAACCTTTGCTTTTGTGCAGATGCTTCCTGAATTTGTATTTATAATTCCTCACCCCAAATCTGTCTGGGAACATGACCAGAGAGTTTTCACTTTGAAATCACTCTAAAATCCAATTTTTGCTTTTATTCCTATCACTAGCATTTAGATCATGGACTCCATATGTCTTGCTTAATAATTTCGCCAGTGTCCAAACTGTTATTTTTATTACCATACTGAACAGCTTTCAGTGCATTCAAACACTTACCATTTTATCTTCCCTGAAACAGAGGTGCATTTTTGCCATTATAGTGTTCGAATCCCTTAATATGGATCATGGACTAACATCCAGACCCATATGTTAAAATTTGAGGCTATCCTTCCCTTATACTTCATTGCTCTTCTTTTAAAATTCTTATTCAAGAAGACAGAAAGCTGAATGAAAAGAAAATAGATGGAAAATTGCTAAAACAATTTAAGGGGCAAGAAAGAGCAAGGATAGGTGTGGTGATGGTCAGCTGCTATGCAGATAATTCATGACTTTACAGGAAAGTTTCTCCTGACAATTGGTGGTCAATGAAAAAAAAAGGGGGGAGAGAGACCATTTAGTTCCATAAAGATGAATATGCTTTATTTAAGGAAGCTGCTTCAGCCACTGTCAAAAACAGAAAAAAAGAGCATGCTTGGAAATTCTCAGGGGCTTCAACAGGCAATCCAAATGAACTGACCACATGAGTAACAACCACTAAATAAAAGTGGATTCAAATGAACACGTTTGAACCTGGGAGTTGTTCCAATATTTGACTCATCTAGCTTTGTAGGAAGGTGAACCATCTGTTTAATCCCATGCTTGTGCTATGGCAGGGGAATGAGGGGCAGGTGCACTGTCATCCAAATGGAAAGGATAAGTGGTCTTCAAAAAGTGACTGCATGGATGTAGTTTCTAATGAGATATTACAAAATCAAAAGGCTCTGCAGTTGGTCATAGTGACATCTTTCTAGATATGTCTCCTGACCCAAGGAAAACAAAAGCAAAAATAAACTATAGGGACTACATCAAAGTAAAAAGCTTTTGCACAGTAAAGAAAATGACCAATAAAACTTTAAGCCAACCTACTGAATAGGAGAATACATTTTCAAATGACATATCCAATAAAGGGTCAGTATCCAAAATACATAAAGAATTGATATAACTCAACACCCAAAAAACAAATATCGACAAATATTAAAAAACAAAAAATCTAATTTAAAAATGGGTAGAAGACACAAACAGACATGTTTCCAAAGAAAACATGCACATGGGCAACAGACAGTTGAAACTCACTCATGTGAGCTCAACATCACTTATCATCAAGGAAATGCAATGTCAAACTACTGTTTGGCATTTGGCATTTGGTATACTCACACTGTCCAGAATGGCTAAGACCAAAAATTCAAGAAATAATAAGTGTTGACAAGAATGTGGAGAAAAAGGAACCCTCTTACAACTGTTGGTGGGAATGCAAACTGGTACAGCTACTGTGAAAGACAGTATGGAGGTCCTTCAAAAAATTAAAAATAGAACTACCCTACAATGCAGCAACCACACTACTGGGTATTTACCCAAAGAATGCAAAAACACTAATTTGAAGGGATATATGCACCCCCATGTGTTTTGCAGCATTATTTACAACAACCAATTATGGAAGCAATCCAAGTTCTTTCCATTGAAAGAACAATCTATAAAGAAGATGGGATATATGTATAAAGGAATGTTAGTCAGCCATAAAAATGAATGGAATCTTGCCATTTGTAACAACATGGATGGACTTAGAGAGTATAATGTTATGTGAAATAAGCCAGCCAACTGGAGAAAGACAAATACCATATGATTTCACACATATGTGGAATTTAAGAAACAAAACAAATGAACAAAGGGAAAGAGAAGGGAAACAAAAAATAGACTCTAATTGTAGAGAACAGATAGATGTTTACCAGAGAGGAGGTAGGGGGAAGGAATGGGTGAAATAGATCATGGGGATTAAGAATACCCTTATCTTCATGAACACTGAATAATATATAGAATAGTTGAATTCCAACTATATTGTATACCTGAAATTAGAATAACACTGTATGTTAACTACACTGGTATGAAAATGAAAATGAAAAAAAATAATAAATAAGTAACATAAAATAAGCTGAACTCATAGAAACAAAAAGTAGATTGGTGGTTGCCAAGGGCTTAGGGTATGGGAAATGAGAAGACATCAATCAAAGGGTATAAAGTTCCGGTTATAAGAAGAATAATTCTTGGGGATAAAATGTATAGTATGGTGACTATAGTTAAGAATACTGTATTGTATACTTGAAAGTTATTGGGAACATTGGTTTTAAATGTTCTCACCAAAACAACAAAAATGATAGTTATGTGAGATTAAAGGATGTGTTAAATAACCTTAGTTTAGTAATCATTTCTCAATATATGCATGCATCAAATCATTACATTGTGCCTCTAAACTTATACATTTTCATATGTTAGTTATATCTCAATAAGCTGATGGAGGGGAAACAAGCTCTTTGACTGGCAGAAAAATTTGAACCTACATTAAATCTTTTGACAGAACTGACATAAGTTTACTTCTGATCATTATGTACCCAATCTAGTGAAGATATTTTTGTATCACTATGAAAAAAAAAGAATTACTTTGATCAGACGGTTTAAAACTAGGGATAATATAAAGTATACAGTACTTGTGTAATGTTACCTTCCTAATATCTGAGAAAATAAAAGGAAATCTGAAATCTATATGGCCATAAGAGATTTGAATAAGCCATGGTGGGATGGTGGGTCTGAATAGCTGTGATAGTTATAGAAGAAAAAGACCCCATGACACCGCAGAATCAATCAAAGAAAGAGACCTCTCATTAACCTCATCACCCATAGGAAGGAGTTCTTCCTTTGAGCAAAGTGTAATCCTGAGGTAAGGCTAAATAGTAAGAATTATTTTCCTTACAAAATTACATGTTTCCATCTTAGAATCCAAGTGAGGAGAACAGAATTAATCAATATATAGTTTTTAGTTTGTGCGGCATGTATGACTATAAATGATTACACTAACAAGCATGAAAGTCTATCCATTCTCCTTATTATCAAGAAAAGATCTAGCTATATTTTAGCTTTTACATTCAGGTAGGACATGCTTTTACTGTTGCTGATGTTTGTTTTTTTCTTTAAAATTTCCCAGGGCAAAATACATAATACATATAATGAGTTAGAAATGATCGTTATTCATTTATAGCCTCTCCAGTTAGACTGAAATACTGTCGTTTTTAGGTCATTGTATAATGGTGTTTCTGGCATACGTGAATTGAATAAAGTAACTTTCAGTGCCAAGGTTAATGTATCAACTTCAGGTAGTTGCTTTGTTGAATTTTGTTAAATATTCTTGAGCTTCTCTAACCTTCTGAGACAGACTGAAATGAAAAGGAATTTAATTAGTGTGTGCTGGGAATGTAATGTGATACATTAAGATTTTATTAAGAAAACTGGTACTGAACCACAATGTTATTGGTTCTGAAATTATCTTTCTAGATAAACAAAACACACATATGTGTAGATACACAGAGTAAATGTAAAGGGAGCCTATCAAAAAGGACTAATTCAATGAAAGTTTACATCATAAAATGATTTTGAAGGAAAAGATTTTTCTTATACCACATAAAACTCAGAAATAAAGCTCCTGTTTAATTTTGGAAGCACTGTTCAAGAGCAGTTAGGCTGTACCGTTTTAGTCATTGGGATTCAGTACTTCTATGATTAATTTCAAAGGCACATTGGTCCAGGATTATTATTAGGTCGGTCTGTTAATGCAAAATCTGTCAAGAAGGCCTTGAAGTGGAAACTACACAGATGCATACAAAGTTCTGGTTTAAAATACCTTTAATTCAAGGATTTGGCTATTTTAGTTTCATTTGGTGAAGGAAGCTCAAAATTAAGACAATTAATCCAATTGACCCATGTTCTTAGCAGTGTGTAATACATTTTTGGGAATAAAAACACTGATACTTCTCAAAAAAGCTCAGTTTAATAGAAGCCTGTTTGTTCTAAGGAGCTAATATGAATTAAAATTATTAATATTATGTTAAAAATTAATAAAAGTATGTATAATAACATACAAAATGAAAGAGATAAATTTCATAAATAGCAAAAGTGTTTTCCAGAATTTTAAAGTGTGACTAAAACAGATAAGACTTTTTTTCCCCTCTGCCTCATCATGCCCACAGACAGTATTTATATTATTTTGATATCAGTCATGTGTGACCATCTCATATATTGCACTTGAAATTTAAATTTCCAATTCAACTAATCCATCATCACAATATTTAACCTGATTCATTCACTTTAATATAATCTATTATTTAAATTATCTTAGTAATTATTTAACCTTACTTTTAGTTTAATGCATGCAAATACAATGTCATAAAATAACCATTCTATTTTATATCACCTTGACTACCTCAATCATCCACTATTAGAAATCAATCACTTAGAATATTTTATATAGGTTTTCTAACTTCTATTATGGTTAGTTTAAAAAAGGAAATTTCATCTTTTGACCCAAACACCATAAAGTGTACTACTATGTCATGTGCTTTTCTTATAATCAGTAGGTTTATTTTCTTTCTTTTTTTTTTTTTAAGATTTTATTGGTTTATTTGACAGAGATCACAAGTAGGCAGAGAGGCAGGCAAAGAGAGAGGGGGAAACAGGCTACCTGTGAACAGGGAGCCC
Source organism: Enhydra lutris kenyoni (assembly GCF_002288905.1). Classification (NCBI taxonomy): domain Eukaryota; kingdom Metazoa; phylum Chordata; class Mammalia; order Carnivora; family Mustelidae; genus Enhydra; species Enhydra lutris. The sequence continues at coordinate 41,667,202 of NW_019154099.1, read as the reverse complement.
GATGCAGGGCTTGATCCCAGGACCCTGGGATCATGATCTGAGCCGAAGGCAGAGGTCCTAACCCACTGATCCACCCAGGCGCCCCAGTAGGTTTATTTTCTAAAGAATACTACAAACAAGTCTGACTTATGATGGTTCAACTTAAATTTCTTTGGGGGGGGGGTTGATAGTCCAAAAGCAATATGCTTTTAGTGGAAACTGAAGTCAATATTTAAATTAAGTTCAAAAATTAAATGTTGAATTTTGCCCTTTCCCCAGGCTAGAGATAAGCAGTTGATATTGTCTCATGATGCTGGACCCTGGCAGCAAGCCACAGCTCCCTCCCCGTCAGCCACGCCACCACGAGGGTCAAACAACTGATATACTTAGCAATGATTCTATACCCATCCAGTGTTCTGTTTTTCACTTTCAGTACAGTATTCAACAAATTAGAGGAGGTAGTCCTTATTTTACTATAAAATAGGCTTTGTGGGCAAGGATTTTGCCCAACTGTAAAAAGCTTTGTGAGCATGTGCAAGGTAGGCTAGGATGTTCCAGAGATTAGATATAGTCAGTGGATTTTCAACTTAATGATACCTTCATCTTACAGCGAGTTTATCAGTACAAACCCTATCATAAGTTGGGGAAGATCTGTAGTTCTTTTCAAAGTTCCTTTTAAAGTGACAAATATATTTTTTAAAACTAAATGGATTCTAGAACATATTTAATGCAAACTTGTAGATTTTAAATCTTTTACCCTCAAAAATTGTAGGCCTTTTGATGAATAAACATCACTTTCAGTGCTTATATTTAAGGAGACTTATTCTGCCAGCTAGGAAGGGAGTCTTGCCAGGAACTGAAGCGACAGGTGCCTTGTTTTTGGACTTCCAGCCTCCAGAACTGTGAAAAATATGTGTCTGTTGTTTAAGCTACCCAGTCTATGGTATCTTGTTATGGCAGCGTGGCTGACTTATACATCTGCCAATATCATAATATTACCTCAAAATGAATTACAAGTCAAAATAATATGCAATGTATATTCTGAACCCAAAGCAAGTCATCTCTTTTCTGTTTAGAATAGTAGAAATATACATAATGTAACCAGTTCTTCATGACTTTATGTTTTTCATTAGTCACAACATTAGCAGCTGTGTTTCTCTTTACCAAAAGATCCTAGAAATAAATGCAGGTGTTCCTGGAGACAAATGCAAATGATATCAACTTCCTCATATTTTAATCCACTGAGTGTTTAATTATGAAATGTTGTCTTTAGATTTTATTTATGTTAATAGTAATGCCTTACAAAATAGATGGAGAGCAAGAGTTAAAATTTCAGAAAAGTTCATGAATTATTCTCATCATCAATCACGTCACTGTTGACAAATGCTCCATATGCTCATAACGTCTCGTCCTTTGCTTGATTTTTAATGTGCTTTGAATATCAATACTTGCATAAAACCATATCTCAGTTATAAAAGGAAGATAGGAAGCTACTCGGTAACTTTAAATGTTACTTTACCTTTATCTGTTACAAAATCCTGACTTACATCCTTTGCTACATTTATATATATATGTATCTTACTTAACTGAAATGGGAACAATGTAAAACTAGGGCCCATGTTTTATACTGTTTCCTGATTTTAATAACAATTACAGGGCCACATTTCAACAGGTGTTATGAAGAGTGTATAAAATTTTATAAATGAGAGTTATTCATAAAATATTTTGTAATTCTCCCTCTGACCTTCACCATGTGGTTGTGACTTGAAAGTCTTGGATACTTTGCCTGTGTTCATAGAAAATGACTTCAGGCAGATTACTTAGACTCACTGGGCCTCATTCTGTCTTTGAAAAGAAGGATGTTCAGGGTACCTATCTCATTTTTGTTGGGGGATTTAGAGGTTTTGTAAAGCCCAAAATATAATGGTAGATATGGAAGCTCTATATAAGTGTTCACTACTATTTTCTAACTATGTTTGATTATATTAATATTAATTTATCATTTACGGAAATATGAATATATGCTAAGAGGCTTCTGCAAACATTCCCTGAACACAGAGGGGTATTTAACAAATCCAGGCAAATAAATCCAGTCGGCAATGACCAGTGGCTCCATGCTCTGATCGTTGTGATTCAATCCTTCAGATGCATCTTTCTTGGGGACTCATTTATAGAAACAACCCAAGTTCTCTTACTATTCAGTTTACCTCTTCATGTTCCCTTTAAATCACTCCTCATCACCATCCCACTTCTCTTCTTTATTCTGTACATTCCTATAAATTCAGAAGTGAATTTTTAATCTGTGAATTTGTAATCTGCGCTGGGGGACATAACTTGCTACATGGATAAATTCAGACTTATACTGAGCCTTTTCTTGAAGCTACTATTTATTTAGAACAATTTTGCCCCATGGAGTATTCGGTTTTTATAGTAATTATTTATAATTCTCAGAATTTCAAGAAATGAATAAGGAAGCATGCTTGGAAAACAAATGGCTTGTCTAGTTTTAGGCAGCTAAGAAATGACAAATATTTGTTTCACCTCTGACTAAATAGGACTCAAAATCATATGTTATTTTCAAAAGATTGATAGGATCTGAATATATATGAGGAGTAAAAATGTACATTTTGCAGTTTAAAAACTCTCCACTATGAAATTTCTAGTAGGAGAATTAAAGTACTAATACAGGAACCCACAGACCACAGAGTCATCTGTGAATGGAAATCAAGGCGTTTGTGAATTTAAGTGGAAAGAATATAGTTCCGTTTTTATTAACCTCAGACAGAAAGAGATTATTTCTTTCAATCATAAATATAGGAAATAAATAAAAGCAGCACATTTGTTAGCAGTAGAACTTAAAGATTTTAATACAATATTGCAGCTTTTGTAGATATCCCAAATAAGTTTTTCTCATTACTACTTCAAAATTATCATTGTTATTAAATATGCTGCTATATCTTATCTTACCCTGTTAGTAAGGAAACATAAGTTCTAATTTTTGTGGTTTTATTTTGATGAGTAAATTTTACACAGTCTGTTTCCTCTGCATACTCACATCTTTTATTTTATGTATTTAAAAATTATTCTGGAAAGTGATCCATTGTCTTCACTGCATGGTCCAAAGGGGATCACATACAGAGAAATTTAAGAATTTCTTTACTACAATATATGGTACCTGAAAAAATGAAATTTTGAGAAATACATTCAAAACATTGGTTGATTTTGTTAAGCAAAAACAAGCTCATGATTTCTCTTGTATTTCACAGGGTATGGAATAATACAAAAACATAATTATACTATCTACATATAGAATTTATAACATCTTACTAATGGGCTTAAAAGAATGGTATAGGGTAATATTATAACACAGTTGGTTAATAGATCCAAAGATACCAATTAAATCAAATTTCTGATTTTTTTGAGAATATATTCATTAAGCACTTACTATCATAGTTTTGGGGTCAAAGGAGAAATGACCTGTGCAAAATACCCAGTCGTTTGCAATCATTATGATTTTTATGCCCTGGATGGCTATAAAAGGATATAAAACAAAAACAACGAATAACAATATGGAAAATGAAAAAAGAATACAATGGAATGGAATAGAGTTGTGAACAATGTTCTTTTATAAAACAAAAGAGAAATTTTATTATACATATGAAATGCTTCTTGACTAACTTGAACGGTAATTTTGCTGAATAACAGGGCCCTGAGATAGAAGACACCACTTGTTAAAAGAAAACTTGGGTGGTGACCAGAAATTTGGTTTCCATCCTATTCAATCTTAAGAATCTCACTCTATGAAGCTGCTTGTCATGAACTGGGGGCATTTCAGAATTAGATAATAGAGAAGTTCAGTGAACTGTAATGTGCATTAAGAAATAGAGAAATTTTGTGTTACCTTTGGGGAAAATGTCCTTTGGTTCCACTTGAGATACACTGTCACTGACCTGCATTAAACATAAAATGTAATATTGATTTTTAAATGCATTTTTAAATGTATTCTACATATACTACTTAGATGAGAAATCTTCTATACTTACAATAAAAACCTTGATACTTCTACATGATGACTCCGCCAACTGATTTTAGATTAATTCTTCGCTAAGCAACAATAGCTAAATAGTAAAATTTGATAATTTTAACTAACTACATGAAATTAATTAGATCTAACAGCTTATCATTGTTAAGATACGCATTTTTATGTGAATTCCTGCTAGGTGTCTCTAATATAACTTAAACACTAGCACTAAATATATAATTATATCTCTACTTAGATATTGATATATGTATATATTTATGTAAAATCTCATTTGAAGAGATATGCCATGTGTGAACTGACAAATGGTATCTGTCCAAAATAAATGAGACCCTGTGAACACTTGTTTTTTGTGATTTTTGCTGGGATATGTTAGGATTACTTAAAGAATTATTTTAAGAAAAAATTATCTTGTTTTACACTCTTCCTTAGTTATCATTTTCCACCTGATTGCTTAATTTTTTTTAACTTTTCTTAAACATCTGCTAGGTGCCAGGATGACATTCTGCTGGAGTGGTCAGAATTTTTGCCAACTAATTCCTCAGAGCTAGTCTAGAAAAGGGTAATAAATTAACCATTGAAATGTACTATGATGTATCACAGTACAGTATGAGAGACTGTGAACTCTGAGAAACAAACTGAGGGTTTTGGAGAGGGGGTGTTTGGAGAGCCTGGTGGTGGGTATTATGGAGGGCAAGTATTGCATGGAGCACAGGATGTGGTGCATAAATAATGAATCTTGGAACACTGAAAAAATTAAATTTGAAAAAATATATGTATATACATTTCAATACAAAACATCTGGTTCTGGGGACGCCTGAGTGGCTCAATTGGTTAAGTGTCTGCCTTCGGCTTGGGTCATGATCCCAGGTCCTGGAATCGAGCCCCCCGTCCAGCTCCCTGCTCCGTGGGGAGTCTGCTTCTCCCTCTGCCTCTTCCTTTCTCTCTTTGTGTCTCTCATGAATAAATAAATAAATAAATAAAATCTTAAAAAAAAAAATCTGGTTCTGAAGTTTAGAGCTTATATATCTGCAACTGGCATATTATCTATGACTACATAACAAAACGGTAGATAGTTTTATTATTATGTTATATTTTTATAAATTAATTATGTAAGTGAACAAATGAGAGTCTCCAACTGAGTATTCTTGGGAAAGATCATGAGAGCTTCTTGTTGAGCTTATGATATGCTTAAGTTGATTTGTAAAGAGCAAGTAGAATTTGTACATCAGAAGAACATGATTATAGAGATGGGCTGGGAGCTAAAACCCACAGTACAATAGAAAATACAGTTTGCTAGAATCTTGGAGAATACAGAAGAAGATGGTACTGGTTCCACCTTCATGGAACTCCAAAAGAAAGTGCACCATGAGAGGAACTAAAATGGAAACATAAATAAAAGTTGTGGTAGAATAGAATACGCAGTGGTCCTTTCTGACCGGTAGCAACATCAGAGTGATAATCCTAAGGCACTCTTCTGATTTCTGGAGACATTACAGAGATTGGTTGGTGAACATACCCCAAATAGTTTAAAGGCTATTAAAATGGCTAGATTTTTTTTTTTTTAAACTTGTAGGACAATAAAATGAAGAATACATAGAAGGAAGGAAGGAAGGAAGAATACTTACTGGCTTGCAAAGGAAGAAATAAATTTGGAAAGATTCCAAAGCAGCAGACTATAAAGGCATTCATCATCAGCAGTGGAAAGCTGGTGGAGGAACGAGTCTAGTTCAGTCCTTCTCCAGGCCTCTGTGTGAAGGGTTCCTGACTCAACACTTCTGTAAAATACAATAGAGATGAATTACTAGAAAAATAAAATGAAAATTAAAAACCATAAGAATATAATTTACTTTTATTACCGGATTCAACGGACTTAAACTAAAGGAATACAACAAGAACAAAAATAAGAAAAAAGAAAAATCTTTCAAAGGGTGTATACATTACTCATTAAAAGGGTGTGAACCCATACTTAAACCATAAATTTTGAAATTATGAAATTATGACAAAACAAAGTTTTGAGTAGAATAGCAGCTCTTTATATGAACTTCATATACACACTATTTGAACTAACAACACTGTACCAATTTTTGAAGACTTTTATATGACAAGAGAGCTTGCTTCTTTTCAGACTTACCAAGTAGAGACTAGATTGATGATGGCCCTGCACTAAGGAAATAATGTGTAAATTGCTTATATGTTTTTTAAAAACAACTTTACCAAAGAATGATATAAATACAAAAAAAATCACACATATTTAGAGTGTATAATATGGTGAATTTTGACATATGTATACAGCCATGAAATATCATAATCAATAAAATCAACATATCGAACACCCCATATATTTTTCTCAGGCTTCACCCCATGTATTTTTCTCTGATCCTTTCCTGCCACACTTTCTTTGTCTGATCTACTTTATGTCACAATAGATTAGCTTACAGTTTTTAAGAAATTTATGTAAATGGAACTATATGATATAGTTATATTTTTGTCTGGATACTTTCACAATGGATAATTATTTGGGGATTCATTTATGTTGTTGCATATACTTCTAGCTCATTCATTTTTTTTTAAGTTTTTATTTAAATTCCAGTTGGTTAACATACAGTGTAATATTCGTTTCAGGTGTAGAATTTAGTGTTTCAACACTTACATAACACCCAGTGCTCATCACAACTGTTCATCCGTTTTTGTTGCTTGGTAGTACTACATTTAATAGATATACCAAAATGTGTTTATCCATTTACCTGGGTTATTTCCATATTATGGTTTATATGAGTATAGCTGTTATATACAAAAGTCTTCGTAAAGATCTATGCTTTGTTTTATATTGGGTCAAGAGGGATGGTTGGAGCATAAAGCGTTTGCTTACCTTTATAAGAAACTACCAGGGGGGCACCTGTGTGGCTCAGTAGCTTAAGCCTCTGACTCTTGATTTCAGCTCAGGTCATGATCTCAGGGTGGTGAGATCGAGTCCCATGTCAGGCTTTGTGCTGAGTGGGGAGTCTAATTCCCTCTCTCCCCTTTTCTCCCTCTGCCCCTCTCCCATTCATGTTCACTCTCCAGTTCCCTCAAATACATAAATAAATCTCAAAAACAAAAAAGAAACTACTGGGGCACCGGGGGGCTCAATCAGTTAAGGGTCCAAGTATTGATCTAGCTTAGGTCTTGATCTGAGGGTCATGAGTTCAAGGCCCATGTTGGGCTCTATGCTTGACATGGAGCCTACTTAAAAAAAAAAAAAAAAAATTAAAAAACTACCAAACTCTTTACCAAAATGGCAATACCACTTTATATGCCCACCAGCAATGTATGAGCATCTCCACAGGTGGTAACTGACACTATCCCAAACTCTAGGTCAACTCCAGGTACTGTTACCTGTCAGAAGTGATTGTTCTTTTCCCAAACTCCAGCATTTTCTTCACTGACCTCCACTAGGCAGTACTCAGCTGAACACATGAAGGGGGACTCTCTTCATGTTATTTCTGCTCTTCTATTCTGCAAACTGACAGTCTTGGCTTCTGTTGAGATTCAACTCCACTTCTTTCACCTCAGGAACCTGTAGGGTTCAACCTAGGCTCCAAATACCACACTGCGGTTAGGAAATTCTCTCAATGTAGTAAAGTGAGGCAATCTTAGAACTCACCTCATCTATTTTTCATCTCAGGGGTATCACTCACGGGGATCATGTGTATTGTCTTAAAATCCACTGTTAAATTTTTTTTTATTTGTTTCAGGAAAGAGAGTGAATCTGGCCTTGGTTAGAATTTAATGTTCTCTATATCCTAATGTATAGAACTATAGGAATTGTCAAGGTACAATTTCCAAAGGAAATATGGTGGGAATTGAATAAAGAAATTATTAAGAATTCAGGAACTTAATTAAAAATTATATATACATAAAAATAAGTTACATTATAGTTTTAAAATTAATTTCCAAGTCTTAATCATGGGCCTGTTTCAACTTGTTTTTAAAATCTAAGATAAAAATATGTTATCATTTAAATGGATTCTGGATCCATGAATTTCCTGTGTAAAGATGTTTAGTTTGATATAAAGTAAAATGGAAAAATGTTTTTATATGGTATTTGATGATGTCTTTAGCAGATGTCATATATCTAGATCATTACCTACTTCAATATTAAAACATAGTTATAATATGGAACATGTCACAACTTACTATAGAAACTCTATCTTTCCTTATTTTCCATTGGAAAACATATTGCCTTCTTTTCCTTGGATAGAAATATAAAAATAAATTTAAAATAATAAGTAAAAATAAATGGTATCAGAAAAATAAGTGGTCCAATCAATTAGGAACTATTCAATTATGCTATTCAATTAGCATCTTTCAAAATTAGGGGACCCTGGGAGGCTCATTCATTAAGCTTCTGCCTTTGACTCAGGTCATGATCTCAGGGCCCTGGGATCCATGGCCAGCATCAGACTCTCTGCTCAGCGGGAAGCCTGTTTCTCTCTCTCCCATGTCCCTGCTTGTATTCCCTCTCTTTCTGTCTTTCTCTGTCAAATAAGTAAATGAATAAATAATTTTTAAAAAATAAAATAAGGAAATAAAATAAATAATTTTTAAAAAATAAAATAAAGAAATAAAATAAAGAAATAAAATTTTTAAAAAATAAATAAAGAAATAAAATAAAGAAATAAAAACAACCAAGTTGTTTTTAATCTTGCAGATATACTATATGTTTATTCCACAGTTCAAACATTCTTGGCAGGATTTCTCCATGATATCTTTTTTATTTTAGTATGTATTATGAGTTGTTTATAATCAACTTTTATAGTATCATAAAACAACTATATTTAATGATATTATATTTTATATAATTTATAATATACTAGCCTCTTCATCATTTGCAACTTTACTATGCCACTAAGCATACTGTTTATTTCACTGATTTTCTTTTTTCATAGAAATTCTTCTTTAAGGAAGGAAGCATTCTGTTGATTTATATTCTGACATGAGTTTCTTAATGTGGATAACTATTCTAGTATGTTTTTTGTAACTGTAGCTGTGTCATCAGATTATATTTCACAACAAATTTTAAACTTCAAATTATATATATTAACAATGTAAACCTTCATAGTTCAGTTCAATATGACTATTTGTGAGCAATTAAGCTCAAAACGTATCCTCTCTTTATATTGTCAGTATATTCAAATTGCACATACGCTGGAAGAATGTCTATGTTAGAAATATATATGCGTTCGTCACTTTATAATGAGAGTTCCAATGCTAAGTTTTTTTGCTGTATGATTTAGCCAAACTATGAGCTATGATGTCATTGGAAATTGATGCTTCAGCTCACTTCTTGGCCACAAATTAATTTTATTCTGTCACATATCTTTGATGCAGGCTATGATTAATGTCTTGTCAACTATATATAAGAATTTATTTTAGTTTTAATTTATTAAGAAGGACAAAACATTAAGTTTGATATGTAAAATATTGCATACTGTCCTCTATCGGCTTTAAATATGGTTCTCTTTCTGTCAAAGACATCCGAAGAGGTTTTTAATACTTACCGGCTATACTTTGCATGTAAATGTCGCTTATATAAAATTGCAATGAAAGTTGTCTCTCAGATGATTTGCTTATATCATGGACTCGTAGACCAACAGTAATTTGTGGAGTAGCACAGGTATAATGTGGTTTTCTAACTGCTTTGATTTTGGTGATATAATGAATAGTGTCCTAGTAACCACTGAGGGGAAAATGGAAGGAGAATGTTTATGCCAACCAGGCAGGCTGAGATCACTTTTCAACATTTTGTGATCAATATTCCTCATGCTGCATACTTTTCATTGTGAAAATGCTGGTCTAAGAATTGAAGAGATTGATATTAGTAAGAAGAATGTGCTTGAAATGTTTCTTTTCTGGTCTGCACTGAGCTATTAATATAATATAAGAGAATGCATATGGAGAATGGGAAATAGGGATAAGTCAAAGGTTTGTAGTCTTGGTAAAAGGAAAGAGTAGGGTTTAGGGGAATCATGAATATGGGACATTTGGAGAAAGATGTTTCTTGTGGATTTTGCCCTCTCATTATCTATAAGACTCTTTGAATTTCATAATCTTTATCCATTAAATGAGAATTGACCCTATTTCTTACATTCCAATTGTTGTAGCATTGTCTGTTTCATAATAGAGAATATGCCTTCACACCGATCTAGCTAGAGAGAGAAACAAGAGCCAAAGTCCTCCGAAATACTTAACATGCCTAGTCGTTATGGCTTGCTTTTCATCTCTCTGATTAAAATGTTTAAACTTTTCAATAGTTTTACTGCTCAGGATTGATGGGCTCAAGCAAAAGCAGCTTATCACTGTAAGTTACACTTGGTTGCCAGGCTCAACTCAGAAAATGTAAAATATCTTCAGGCCTTCCGATATTTCAGTGCAGTTTCTGTAATATGTATGGAAGAATGGAAAACTCACAACGTCATGCTGAACTGTTCGCTTAAGTCTTTGCATTTGATAATTCATGAATATTTCTAGTGCAAGGTGAGGATAGTAATAATGAAAATAATCTGGCTTGTGGAATAATAAAACAGGCTTTGACATAATTTGGAGGAACATATTATCTATAAATAATAATATTTTACAGTGTTTTTTTTTCATGTTGTTTGTAAAAAATTTCCTATCCTGACCTAGGGATTCTTATATATAAAAGATATCATATAAACTTGCTGCGTCTATATTTCAGTTAAGGGTGCAAGGTGGAAGGCCACTGAAAGCCTCTATGAGTGTAATGATCGTAAGCGGAAGCTCCATTCAGAGATGCGCTGCTTTTTGTCTACCAGAGATGTGTTTCAACCACATCGGACCACTGATCTACAACTTGAATTTCTCTAAGTAGACACAAACCCAAGAAGATTGTCATTGGAACCTGGAAACATAAGAAAGACATTGCATGATTCCACTTGAAGTAAACTTAACTGTATACGAAGAGGAAACCATATTTTCTTCTTATATGTTTGATATCATGGCTGCAGAGAATATGCAGAAAAGCTTCTAGCGGATTTTGAAAAATTACTACTTAAAATGGAAGATGCAAAAATAATTTCAATGCTAAAGCAGCACTTGTGATCAAGAATTATTAATAATATGAGTATCTATATAATCTTTAAAATAATTTCATATTCTGTGTGTATTGTATTACAATGATAGTATTCTTATTTTGGATAAAAGTATTTTAAAGCATCGGTCGTGATTTCCTCTACTGCTTTATGCCAAGCGAACAAGGTGAAATTAAAACATGCGTCACCTCGTGGTCCAGAAACATATGACTCAATTTTATTGTTTGGAAAATGGAAGGAGAAATCCTTAATTCCCATTCCTCCTCCAGGTTCCAAGTAAAGTGGAAGGACTATAGTAGAGTAAAGGACTATAGAACTGTCAAGGAAAATTTGCACCCAGAAGGAGTTAAACAGTCAAGGAACGTTTTAGTCAGAACTATTGCAATAGAGAATTAAGACTATTGGCCTGGGGAGAAAACGTGTTTTCAATCGCTGAAACAAAAACCGACTGTGGAAAAGCACTGAAGGACGTTAGGGCTGAATTGCGCAATGTGAATAGGCTCTATTCGTTTGCTAATGGCTCTTACAGAAGCCGGGATCCTACCCTCCTGGTTGATCTTAAGGCATTACCTTCCTTGAGGATCCTATTTAAAGGGATGGATCCCAAGTCCTTGAGAATGGCATTCCTAAATTCCAAGCAAGAGGCAGGGAGAAGATTTACATTTTAAAAGGGTGGAAGAAACTTGACAATCTCAGATTTTCTAAAGTAGAAGTTCTAAAAACTGAGAGATCAGGGGACTGTATTCAGGAAGAAACCTAATGCTTAGTTGAAAATAGAACTTTAATGCCATCTTGGTCAAAGCGCGTGCGCTTCTTTGCGCGCGCACATACACACACGGTTTTCCCCTCTTTCTCTCGGTTTCTTGCTAACATGGTAAATGACTGGGGCAATTAGTTTAGTTTTCATAAACTTATTTATTTGCGACGAGAAATGTCCAACGTAGTTTAGTTTTCTTGTGGTTTATTTTTTTTAAATATTTTTCATTACTAATTGATTACCCATTACCTGAGAAAATTCCACAAAATACGTTTAAATGAAAAATTTCTAGAAATCAAGATATGCATTTGGAAACCAAGATGTGCTTCAGGAATAATTAAAGCATAATGGAGTTCTGTTCATTCTTTCTTTCCTTCCTTCCTCCCTCCTTTCTTTTCTTTCTTTTCCTTCCTTCCTTCCCTTCCTTCCTTCCTTCCTTCTTTCCTTCCTTCCTTTCTCTTTTTTTTTCTTTCTTTCTTTCTTTCTTTCTTTCTTTCTTTCTTTCTTTCTTTCTTTCTTTCTCCTTCCTTCCTTTTCTTTCTTCTCTTTCTTTCTTTCTTTTTCTCTCCTTACTTCTTTCTTTTCTTTTCTTTTTTTCTTTCATCTCAGTTTCTACTCACCCACAGTCTGTGACAATCATACCTTATACTGGTATCTTGTTCCCCTATGTATCCTCTCAACATACTGTGGGTTATCACAGGAGTTAGTAAACCAAATAATAATCTTAGAATTCTGAATCTGAAATTAAATTTACTTGTTGGTTTGTGCCTTTAATTTATGATTCCATTTTTGTATTTTCCCAGCTTTTTGATGTCACATTGTGATATGTAAAATGGAAAATGAAACTTAATCAAGCATTATCATTAAGGGAAAAGAACAAATGTAATTTTAAATGAAGATATTTATTTGATGACACATAACTAATAATCAAAACAGTTAAAGTAGTTACAAAGTAATTAACTTCTTTTTCACCTGATGACTTTTCCTCATCCTTTGAGGAGATTCTTTTCATCTTGCATCCCAGAAAACCTATCTTACAGCTGATCATTAAAGCTGTAGCATAGTTACCTCTAATGCTATCAATTTTCAAAACATTACAGTTTTATTGACACTACTGATGAACATCATATTATATAAAACACAAACTAAAAACGGAATGTATGCGCTCCCTCTTATATTCCTAAGAAGGGACAGGGATAATTTCTTGGAGAGAAATTAATTAAGGGAGAGACCTTTATACATAGGATGCCACTCTTGATTTGATCATTTATCAGAATTCTGTATTATGTTTATTTTTTGCAGGCATTTTTAGGGTGAGTTGGTAGATTTGAGTTAATTTATCTCTTTAAATTGAATAACTTTTAAAAAAATGTTTAACTTACCAATATTTTGTAAGATATTCCTGAAGCACTAAATTGGGGGGAGGGGGACTCATTTGACTTAATCTCAGTCATTTCCAATATAACTTTTTTTGTAGACAATTAGAATTTCATTAAAATCTACTTTCTCTCTGAAAATGAGCTCTAGAACAAACAGCTTGTCGCTGAGAAAGCTTGGGTAAGCCTAATGAACTATTGTATTTAAAGTAAATACATTTCTATGTTTCCTTCTTTTTAAAAGCTTTATTTATTTATTTTTTTAATTTATTGAGAGCATGCATGATTGTACACGCTCCTGTGCATGCTTTTAGGGAGAGGCAGAGGGAGACAATTTCAAGCATGAAGCCAGGTATGGGGCTGAATCCCATGACACTGAGATCATGACCTGAGCCAGAATCATGGGTTGGTAGCTAAACCGACGGAGTCACGCAGGCATCCCTCTATATTTCCTACTTAAGTCTTTAACTATTCAAAAATCTTCAGATGGTTATAATTTAACAAATATGCTTTATTCTTCAGTTTTGAAAAGCTGCATTTCCTCATTCCAGCATTAAGAAAAGCATAAAACTCATTAAAACTCATTTTATATAATCTCTACCCTTTCCAGCTGACAGTGAAACAAAATCTTTAAATAGAAAGATAAGTAATTTGGAAGGTGAGTAATTTGCTTCTAATTATTCCATTGAAGAAACCTGTAAAGTTTAGCAGAATTTGAAAGATTCATTCAATATAATAATATTCCAGTATCTATACAAACTCTAAATGTATCTATTTACCATTCATGGAGCTGAAAGTAAACAGAAATGAAAATATTTCATGTTGTAAATGATGTGGATGAAACAATCATATTGTATAGTAATATATTCTAATTTGGAGGATATGTAGTTTATTATATACTTGCCCTTCTTTCAATGAAGGAGGAGCCATAGCACCATTTTATACAAATATGACACGCCCATTCATGTGTGTATGTTTTCTTTTTTTCCCAAATACCCTTGGAATACCTCTCTTCCTAATAAAAGTCATTTAATGTCACCTCCATTTCCAGATTTCATCAAACTCTTCATCAAAATGATCATTCCCTACCTTGTGTCCCTGCTATGACCAGTTCTGCCCCCACTATAATATCTATACTTCTATAAATTCTCCTTTAACTTCATGGAAGTCCCTTCAAGTGAAAAACTGTTCAATTTATCCTCCCATCTTGAAGATCGGATAAAGAGAACTGGTAAAATTAACTATGGAATTATAATAGACACCAGTGAAGTCCTATTTTTTCTCCTTTCTTCTATTTACTATTTTAAAAAGCAATTGCACAAAATAATCGATATATGTTATTATAGATATACACTCTCTCTATATATATATTTGCACACACACACGCATGCACACACATGCGCGCACACACACACACATATATATACAAACATTATTTAGCAATAAAGAAGAATGATGCCCTAATCCATATTACAACCTGGAAGAAACTTGGCAACACGCCAAGTAAAAGAAGCCTGACACAAAACACCCCATATTGTATGTATTATATAATTTCATACAAAATGTCCAGAATAGGAAAATCTATAGACACAGAACATAGATTACTACTTAGATTATTAGGTTAGATTGGGATTGTTGGAGGGGATAGATAACAGGGAAATGATAGCTAAAAGAAACAAGGCTTCTTTAGATTTTGTTAGATTTTTTTTTTTATTCATTTATTTGACAGACAGAGATCACAAGCAGGCAGAGAGGCAGGCAGAGAGGGAGGGAGGAAGCAGGCTCCCCGCCGAGCAGAGAGCCCGACGCTGCGCGTGGCTCGATCCCAGGACTCCAAGACCATGATCCGAGCTGAAGGCAGAGGCCCAACCCACTGAGCCACCCAGGCGCCCCTTTTTGAGGTGAAAAAAAAATGTTCCATCGGCTGTGGTGATGTTCACACATGTCTTGGAATATACTGAAAAATATTGAATGTACACTTTAAATAGGTGAATTGTACAGTATATGAATTGGATCTCAATGAAGCTGTTAAAAATTTCATGGGATAACATACTAAGTGGGAACCAAAAAATAGAGTTTGAATTTTTGTTTCATTTCATTCACTTAAAAGTCAACAAATATGTGTAATAAGTTTTTTCTTGGTAATACGATATTTTCTGTGATCACAAGATGACACACTTAGACTAAGGGGTTTATACTTATTTTTTTACTATGAAGCCTTGATGAGACTATTTGTGGCATGATTTTTTAATATTATTTAGGGTTTCTATGATCAAAGAATGTGGTTGTGTCATTTACCTCTTTTCAGTATCTTTTCCATAGTAACATTTTATGTGTCCTATGACCAAGCATTTCAATGTATATGTGAGGAAATCTCTAGCCTTATATGAATTTGTAAAGGAAAAATACTCAAAAATTTTTATTAAGTGACATAAAAATGGAAAAAACTCATTTATTTTTAGATTTAATATTTATAAATAGCTCTATGAAAAATAATTTTTTACTTGGTAACTACCAAATATTAATAGTGTAAAAAATCGCTGAGGGAAAAAAAAAATCCAAATTCACCTCCAAATTTGTACAAGATTTAAATTTCCATTATCAGATAGTAGAATCTTTTTTTCATCCTTAGGAGATTCCCTGGAGAAGTTTCGCATGTAAGTTTTTTAGCAGTGATCTTTGGAACAAAGTTTATGAAGGAGTCAAGGCAAGCGAAGATGGGCAGAAGAAGAAGTCATGTTGGTATATAGTTGCCACAACCTATAAGCAAGTCTGGAGCTGAG
Source organism: Enhydra lutris kenyoni (assembly GCF_002288905.1). NCBI lineage: Eukaryota > Metazoa > Chordata > Mammalia > Carnivora > Mustelidae > Enhydra > Enhydra lutris. The sequence continues at coordinate 41,651,174 of NW_019154099.1, read as the reverse complement.
ATGGACCTTCAGAGATGTTTTTCATTGAAGTAAAGGATGGAGGACTCTTACTCCCTCATCACTCAGTTTATAGAACAAGTTGTCTGTCCCCCAGGGAGTGGGTCATTTCCTTGAAGGAAACAACTCCCTTAAGCCTGGGGAAATCTGGGAAGGCATTGTATTATAAACTCCCAGCAACCACAGAAATGGGGGCCTCTGCCCTGAAGGGTGTATTTGGGTTGGTGCCTACACTATAGCTTGCAAAAGAAAAGGGAGAAACTGAAAGAAAATATTTAATACGTATAACAAGTTACATTGAGATAAGGCAGGAGAAGTAGAAGCATGTAAAGTATAAAATCAAAACAAAAAAACATTTAAAGTTTAAAAATTCCTTTATGTTGGATAATGAAATATATCATTTCTTACCATGTATTTTGTATTTATTGAACTGTTAAAAAATCCATGCATACTCAGCCTTAACATACATGTTGTATGCCAGGTAATTCACATGTGATAAAACTAAATACTAATCTTTAATGATAATCTAAATATAAACATCCACTCTCTCTTATTTTTCTTCCAAATTAAACTACCAATGATTTCTTTTACTTTTGACCAAAATATGAAGAAAAAAATCCTTTTCATTACTGAAGGGAAAACACTCTTTCTTTGCTTCTGTATACATTTGATGGATTTTTACAGCCTCTATTACTTAGGTAAATCCTCTGCTATGTTTTCTTTCCCATTCTTTGTATATTGTGTTAACCATGTCATCTCAAAGCCACCGTCAGCCTTCATGAGGGGAAGGTTGGACCTTCTATATCTTTATAATTCAGAATGACAAGAACTGAACTTTGATTTATAGATGTTAAATCCACGTTGGATACTCAATTATTCTGGTAATACTTTCAAGGACTTTTTTTCCCCAGAAATCTTAAAAATACAGAAGAACAGAAGTATATAAAAATAATAAAATAAATCACTTCTGTTTCCATACCCAGAATTGACAACCATTATTATTTTGCAATTTTCTAAGAAAATGATGACTGCTTCCTCTCTCCAAATAGCCTAAACCTAATTATTTGAAAATAGTCATTCAGAATCTTCCAATAAAATAATCTGGACTACATTTAAAAAATTATTATTGATTTGTCTTTCTTATTGAATTTTCTCATAGATTTCAGAGTTTGGGCTTGCCCATAAATTTTGAGTAAAGCATACAGTTAAATATCTACTGTCCCTATGTCCCTTGTGCGTTGCCTCCAATATTTGACTTGTCAATGGCTTCCAATAAATCCTCTGTAAGACCCATAGAAAAACAGATCTTAGTATGTCAGTGTTACCCCACGGTGATGAGAAAGAAAACACGCAGTCTTGACAGCTGACATCTGGTATCTGGTCTAGTTCCCATCAGCTAGGTTGTCTTGTTCTCTTGCTGAAAATAAACATTTTCACAGAATATCAACATCAGATGTGGACTCTCTGTGATCATGATGGAACAAGACAAAAACAAGACCATTCTGTAATCAGGAACTGTGAAAACAAACATGCAGCACAACCACATGAATGACCAAGCGTCCCTCTCCACCAGCTCACTTGAGGAGCTATGGCTTCTTCTCCAAAGATAACTCAGCTCAGCTCATTCCTCTAACCTACTATATAAAACACATTATGACACCCAGTCCCTCGATTCTTTCTGCTTTCTGACAACACCCACTCTGAATCAGACTCCCATGTCTTTGAACCTTCCTCCCACTCACTGAATGCTGCACAAATCTTAAACAAGGGCCTTCCAAGCCTTTCTGACATGGAAAGAGACATACCATGGTTCTGATGGTTTGCATCGCTCTGTGTTACACTGAGTACTAAACACAGCTTTATTGGACTGTGAGTGTGTGACTGATGATCTTTGACTTTTTTTGCCTCAACTGTGTGATTGAATATCTTGGCTCAGTTCATGGTGCACAGGTCGTCTCTGTGTTGTCTTTCTCTAAGCCCATATGCCTCGCTCCCAGAAGAATTCAGTCTCAACATTTTCCACCATCTTTTCATCAGTTGAAGAATTGTATCCATGGTCTTTGAATTTCCACATTAAACATGAATCATTCTCTCATTTTTTTTTTTTAATCAGTTTCCCCTCTTAAGGGAAACATTTTAAACTCTTTTATTATACCACTTTGAATCAAAAGCCCAGCAGGTCTGCACTTCAGCCTGCTCACCATTTTTGTTTTTCTCTTTATGTCCTGCAGAGATGTTTATCTTGTCTGAAATCCTCATTAAAACTTTTGCTTTCCTCTTTATCTGATAGCAGTGTGTGTTTTTGATAGAGGGGCAGTTAAACGGAACTGAACCATCTTGACCAATGAAACAGGATTCATACGTTGGTCTTATTTCCCTCAAGTTTTAAAAAAAAATAAATAGAACATTTATTTATAACATCAAAGTCTCTTTGGACAACCAGCACAAACCTATACCTTTATTCTATCCCCAAGGCAACCATTCTCATGAGTTCGTGATACATCTTTTCTGTCTCTATTTTTCCACTTTTCCACGCAACATGTGCAACCATGTAGAATATGTTATTCTTGGTCTGTGTTTTAAAATGTACATAAATGGCATCATGGTCTTTGTATCATTCTGTAATACTGTTTTTTTCACGGGATAGTCTGATTTCAGACCTACATATGCTGGGCTCCGTGCTTCTACGTATTTCCGTTAACTGCTGCCTCCTGGACAATAGAGTTAAGTATCACCTTTTCGTTAAAGGATTTTGTCACCAGAAAATAAACATCGGATTATCAGTTCTCATATATGTACAAGAGGAAACACGTGTTCTAAGGCTATTTGAAGATGCTTAAAGCATTCTTTAGAGTATGGTTATTTTCCAGAATTATGATCGATGTATTTGTGCATGAATTTCCAACATTCATAAGGTCTCTAAAATGCCCTTTTGTAGTCTGTTATCTATTTTTCATGCTCTATTAAGGCAACTTGAAATGTTTGCAAAGCTTAAATCTTTTTCTTCCTATCTTGCTAATTTTAATTACTTTTCTCCATTCAAAGGGTTAATAATTTAATAAGTTGATGAGTCTAATAATCTGAGACAATGACTACCTAAGTCCTAAATTCTGCAGAAAATTTCTGCCTGTCTTCCTAAGGTTTAAGAAAATCCTTACTTATAATTCTTAGCTTGACTCAGGATCTGGGATTTAAATTCAGCTTCTTTTCACTACATCTGTATCTTTGGGGTAAATACCCAGTAGTGTAATTGCAGAGTCTTAGGGAAGCTCTATTTTTAATTTCTTGAGGAATCTCTACACTGTTCTCCAAAGAGGCTGCACCAACTTGCATTCCCACCAACAGTGTAAGAGGGTTCCCCTTTCTCCACATCCTCTCGAAAACATGTTGTTTCCTATCTTGCTAATTTTGGCCATTCTAACTGGTGTAAGGTGGTATCTCAATGTGGTTTTAATTTGAATCTCCTTGATGGCTAGTGATGATGAATATTTTTTCATGTGTCTGATAGCCATTTGTCTGTCTTCATTGGAGAAGTGTCTGTTCATATCTTCTGCCCATTTTTTGATATGATTATCTGTTTTGTGTGTGTAAATTCAGCTTCTATAGATCTACCTTCTACCTTGTGGTCTAGCAATTTTACAATGTGATTGTTCCTTTCCTGAGAATACCTAAACAAAGCATAACTAATTTAGAAGGTCAGAGGAAAGAGCAGAAGAAATAAAGAGACTGTAAATGTGTTGTGCAGACATGACTGATTGGTAAGAGAGAAAGTTGCAGGGAGGGCAAGTTTCAGAAGGAGATAGCCTTTCAGGATCTGATCTTGGATTTGGAATTTTATTTCTGAGCCTCTATATGCTAATTAAAGAAGATGACTATTTAATATTTCAAATGATATCTCTTTTTTTCCCCTTTGAGTTCCTCCAAACATATTAATTTCTAGCTTTTGACATGTAAAAACTTTCCCATAATGATGATCTTCATTTAAGGTCAAGATTTTGCCTTTTATAGAAATAGGTGAAACTTTACATGGGAAGCAGAAGGAGTTTCGGAAGGAGACAGCAGATCTGACATTTCTTAACAGAAAGAAGCCCTTAGTTGGTGAGCCATGGTTTACAGTGTTTTGGGTTTCCCTATCAGAAACTAGAAAGAGGCTGTGTGAATAACAACCTGAAAATCACTGACCCCAAAATATGGAATAAACACAGAGCCAGAAAGCAGTTTCTTGAAGGTTTTATAGGAGATCCAAGGGGAAGTTGGACAATTCTGCTCGTTATCACAAAAGTCATTAGTCGAACAGAATTCTGACCATTAGTTTTCAGAACTAGTTTTTATTTCTCACCTTTCTACATTATTATATATTAAAGTAATTGCTAATTATGAGAAGCATCTATCTGCTTTTAAAAAACTCAACCCAAGTATCTGTGGTTTGAAATTGTACACTCTTTCTATCCTTTTTGTTCCTATTTAGTATGAATTTTCTTTGCTTAAGAGTGTGTGTGTGTGTGTGTGTGTGTGTGTGTATGTGTATGTATGTATCTGTGTAAACATGATTAAAAACATATCCTTCTCAGGATACATCTAATTTTCAATTATAAGGATTAATATCTTCTTGAATTCCCCACAATCTTCTGTAATTGAAATCTCCTCCCTTCTCGGTTCAGAGTTTTGAGAACTCCAATGATGCATGCTTTATTAGTAAGCTCCTTCTCTTTAAATTTTGTGACTAGTTTATACTTCCTATCCTTCTAACTCTGTTCATACAACTTGAAACATTTATTTGATTCTACCATCTAGTTTGCCAATTATGATATTAGTTGTTGCACATCCAGTTTGTGGGATTTTTAAATTATTTTTCCAGTGACTTTATTAAAACAATGTCTGTTTTTTCAAGTACATCCATTCTTCTTTTATGGGCATTATCTTCCCACCCTATTTAAACTGAGGCTACTTAAAAAATACTTCTACATCTTAAAAAGCACTTTTAATGCATTATTAAACTAATTTAATGAAGTGTAAATTTGCCCATTTGTTGCACCTGTTGCCAATCATATCAATCTTGTGTCAATCATGGCACTGGGATTCCCCTTGGAATTAAAAATATTTTTGTGAACTCATCTTGAATAACCTTCTTTTCTCCCTAAACAAGCCAGCCATTCAAGTTGTATATCTCTTTGTCTCTTCTCCAAGACTTAACTGCTTTGGGTCTCTCCAGCTGCACAAAAAAGTTCAATTCTGCTTCTAAGGTTATAACCCAATATCTTGTCAAGCAGATACCTTTATGTTTCCCCCCACCCCTTTCAAAAAGGAATACAACCTTTCTAGGGACTAGTTGAGGATAGTGGAAATAGCTATTTGCCCTTAACCCATAATCGTGGAGATCAACCAAAAGATTAATGTACAGATCTTGGTTGATTTGCAGGGTATATTTAGCTCCCATTCTAAAGCAGGCATTAAAGCATCAGTTCTTATTCCAAATGCTTAATATCCAGCCCTCCGTAGACCCTCAACTTAAGGTTATAGATTTTCTCTTTATTAAGTCCATGGTGATTTTCTTTGTGTTCATTATTATTGTTGTTACTACCCTATCCTTCAATTCTTTACAAATACCCTTTGTGCTGTTTATCTATGTTTGGATCAGAGAAAGGATTTTCTCCCTGTTCCAAGCAACTCAGTGGTAATTTTTTATTACCTTTTTAGTGTTTTGTCTGTTGAACTCAATTTTTTGGTACAGGGCTAAGTCACTATTCTATAGTTTTCATTGTCTTCCCAACTAGAATGTGATTTAAAATACTGGAAGAACTACTCCTGATTCATGATTGAGTGTGTTTCATTTAAATTGTTTTGCTAAGGGAATTCTGAAATATATGGAGGAGGAGGAGTAGAGGGGTGAGAAGTTGGAGGAGTAGAAAAGGAAGATGAGGAAGAAGAAGAGGAGGAAGGAATAAAATGTTACATCTTAAAATGCCAAATGCTTTTTATTTTCCCCTAGAACACTAACCTCTACCAATATAACTTGCTCTAAAGTGAAAAATCGCAGTCATTTTTATTCATGTGTCCCCAAAATGTAGCCAAGAGCCCGATATATAGCAGATCCTCAAAAAGTGTGCATCACATTATTTTATCATGTTATTGCTGGGGAAAAGTTATGGAACTGCAGCTAATTTTGCAGAAACTGGTTAAGGTTAAAGTCATTACAAACAAAGATATAGCATGAGGGTCTCCTATAGAGTTTCTTCAAATTCTATATAGCTGGGAAACATGAGAAAATTTGGATTTCTCATTTCTAGGGATGGCAAAGAAAAGTTATTTCTGTGCTGACACTTGTCAGTTGTTGCAGTTGTCATGATTAATATTTAGAAAGAGTTGCACCTTGCTGCCAGGCTCTGTGGGTGCCATGACTTCCTAAGAAAACTGTGGTTCCCAGACCAGTTATAGAACATCAGTAAATCTAAATGCAAGCCCATTGCCCTGATACCATTGGTTTACTTGTAAAAAGGAGCTCTTACTGTAAAGAACTCTTTGATATCAGAGACCAGGCATCTTTGCATTTGCCCTCATAGTGAGCATAATGAATATTTGTTATTGCCTTCTCCATAACATCTATACTCAGCCCATCTCTCTCTTCAACCCGTTATGAATGGAGAGCAATATGGAACTGCAGCAGAAAAAAACAAAAACAAAAACAAAACAAAACCAAAAACAAAAAAACCACACATCAGATCCAGTCGCCATCACCAGGCCTGCAGTAAATTTCCCAGTACTTTGTCAGTTTAATTTAGTTATTTTACCTTGAATCCCACAGTACCCCCTTTAAGCACTTTTCATCCCCTTTATTTCTTTTTATCATTACCCAGTTCTGAGTAACCTTCATGAAATTTTCTGGGGCCACATTTGAGGAACTATTGGTTTAAAAAGTAGGTTAGTGTTCTTTTGTCTGTAAGAATTTTTCCTTCTCTTTTCTACAGAGTTTGAGTAATATGATCAAATTAGACAAATACATAAAAATCTATGTTGCCAATGAAATAATAATAAAAATTTCTTATTATAATTTTTCTGTAAAAAATTATTCAATTTGAGATAATTCTTTCTTGTGCAGCCTCAAAAGTTTATTTTCTGATAAAGTAAAATGTACTTAATTATAAACTTATCTCACAGCTTTTAAGCAAACATTAGAGAAAATCTTGAGCTTACACTGATTTAAGAAGTATTCTTTATTTACTGATTTTTTTTGGTAATGTATTGTGTACACAGCAAAAAGGGGAAAAAACAACTTACTGTACATTGTTCTGGAAATTATTGTTCGTCAACAGAACAGATTATTGGTGAATACATATAATAAGATATGAAAACTGAATGATAAAGCATTGTTGACTGATTAATAGTAATAATTGCAATACATTTGTATACAGAGTTTTAAAGTTCAGTGTTTTTAGTGGTCTCATTCCGTTATATAAAAATATAAAGTAATTCATAAATCTTTGAGCACTACGAACCAAGACTTTTTTTCAGTTCCTTCTGCATGGGTCAATTTTTCCATTCAGTGTGGGAATTAGTTGACTCAGCTAGGAATCTAAAAATTGTGTTTGCTAGCGAAGAAAGAAGGCAATTGGCAGACACTCATAATCCAGTTATTGTTTGACTTAAACACTCTAGCTGCCAACTCCAAGAGAAAGTGGTAGAAAAAGAGCAGGAATGGGCTTAAAATTCATTTGTTGATTTGGTGGAAAAGCACAATACAGTTTCACTACATTAGTTGCTTTTCATGTTTTCTTTCATTAGACAATTTTTTTTTCTAGTCTGCAGGATTTAGAAATGATGTCTTGGTACACAGTTACAATTTAAATCATGTAGCCATTTGTTGTTTTCATTTAAGAAAAGCAAGTTTCCAATTGAAATAGAAGGGAAACAGAAGTTCTTACAGCATCTCTGTATTTATCAATGAAAAGGAACAAATGTTTGGCTCCTCCAGAAAATTCAAAGGTATTTGCCAGCTAGGAAGGGTGATGGTGATCAGAGAATTGGGGGAGTTAAACTTCTTCTAACAAACATCTCTTTGCAAGAAAACTTTGCAAGGGGGGGGCAACAGGTGCTTACTTTCTCACAATCCTGAGAATTTTAATGCTACATTTTGAGTTTTAGAATAGAACACAGAACAGAATACAAAGAGCCCAAACATTACATTCTGTCTTCCTCAGTGCTGTTTCTCTTTATTCTTAAAGTGCAATGGCTCAACCTCCCACTGATTCTATGTGGTAATTGCAAGCAAGGTGCTTAAAAAGTGCTTTTCCCTTAATTTTTATGAAGGTTGAAACCATAGGATCTATTCAACTGAGAGTAAGCAAACTCTCTTTTGCAAAGGATCCAAATGTTCCCAATGTGTTAAAAAACAAAACAAAAACTTTTAAAAGCTGTCTTAATTCTAATGAGGTCTCCTTAACTTACTAATGAAAACACAGACTAGTCCTCTCTGTTTAAGGAACGGGAGTTGCTCTGGGGCTGGTGGGATGGACTACAAAGAAGTGTTGTAATTTTACAAAATATGTTCTAAAAGCCATAAATACCTCCTTATGACCTTTACTATAATCCTAGTACTTTGGTCAGAAACTATTCTTAAACAATTACCAGTATATTTCTTAATGTGTTCTCTCTATGGCTTGTTTTAGAATCAGAGTTTTTGTTAAAAATACAGATATTATCTTCTACCAACTGAATCTATATTTTAAGGTATGAGCCTACGAATCTAGCTCTTTTTTTTTTTAAGATTTTTATTTATTTATTGAGAGAGAGGCAGTGAGAGAGAGCATGAGCTAGGAGAAGGTTAGAGGGAGAAGCAGACTCCCCGTGGAGCTGGGAGCCTGATGCGGGACTCGATCCAGGGACTCCGGGATCATGACCTGAGCTGAAGGCAGTCGTCCAACCAACTGGGCCACCCAGGCGCCCCAAGTCTGGCTTTTAAAAAAGTCCCCCTAAGGGTACCTGGGTGGCTCAGTGGGTTAAAGCCTCTGCCTTCAGCTCAAGTCATGATCCCAGGGTCCTGGGATCAAGCCCCACATAGGGCTCCCTGCTCAGCGGGGGCCTGCTTCCTTTTCTCTCTCTGCCTTCCTCTCTGCCTACTTGGGATCTCTGTCTGTCAAATGAATAAATAAATAATCTTAAAAAAAAAAAAAGTAAATGTTGTGCATTCTAAAATTTGAAAACTATTTTTCAAATGTATGCCATATATATGCTTGCTTTACCTGTCTAGTCATCAGGTATCTCTACAGTACTGGCCAAATAGGCCAAACAATTTCCTATTAATAAAGATGAGACTTAAAAAATGCTAAAAAAAATCTTCATTTAAAAAGTGAACAGAGAGCGACATGGACTCCTCCATTTTCCTCCATCTTCAAATCTGCTCAGGTACGTTTCAGGTACGTTTCTTCCCCCCCCCTTTAAATGCCAGTGTAAGGCTGTTATAAAGATGACATAGATAATCCATGCAGAGTACTTGGCACCAAAGTGAAATCAGACAGTAAAAAGACGAAATGTCATTTATTGAGTGTTTAGTACACGCCAGGCTCTCTCCTGGGTGTTTTATATGTACCGACTCATCCAAACCTCACAGCAAACCAGTGAAATAAATGACTTTGTATCTGAGTTTTATAGATAACAAATTGAGGCAAATGTGAGATTCTAAGCTCCAGAGCTGGTAAGTGAAAACCCTAAGCCTGGGGCTCCAGTCCAAGTAATGGGCTTAAGAAACACGAGTCAGACTGGCAGGGGATGCAGAAGTGACACAGGGAAGCAAAGGCAGAATGCTTTGTAGCATTCACCATCAGCCAGCTAACGCTGTGGGCAGTTCGACTTCATACAGTGGGGAAAATCAGGAGACACTGTAAATGCCCCATGGGGGGATGCCACAGGCCCCAGAGGACTGAGCTGGAATAACGTTAGAGCAAGTATCCAGTCATCCGTTGAGGAATGCTCCTGTTGATTTTACTCCCTGGGCAATCACATGCAGACAGTCTTGCTTTCCACTGACGAAAAGGGAAAAAAGAAACTTCAGGTACACAGATGGCAGATTCTGGTGGTAGGATGCAAACGGAAGCAGACAGAAAGTTCCCAGGGATACGCGTTGGACACAAAGAACCTTCGTTGCAGTGGCCCCCTGGGGCTTTCTTTCTCTATCTCAGTAATATAAGATCATATCTATTACAGTCCATTGCTTCTCTGTATTTTAACAAAATCCCAGCACAAACGTAGCTCTAACAATTTTAATATAGTTCATATGTCTTTACTAATTCATTGTTTTGGGCTGCTGTCAGCCATTTTGCCTATAATATGGCAAATTTGCTTTATTTATTAACATTCATTACTAGATGGCTGAGTGAATCAACATGCGTAATAAATGGGCTCCAAATTCAGGGAGTATAATATATTCTAAAGGAAATGATAGAAGTTAACAGATACAGCATGCACATCTGATTCAGGTCAAGTTAGAATATTGCGTATAAAGTTAGCAAACTTAATGGTCTTTAGTTGTAGTTCTAAGTCAGAACTTAACATACTCAGTTTACATGTAATTAGGGGATGCCTTTTAAGCCATATCTGTAGTAAGTACTTGGAGTAAAATTAAAAACTATGATGATAAGGCTCATGTGGCACCGAGAGAGAAAGAAAGAAGCACACTCACAGTACATAGATAATTTAATGAATGGGTGAGTGATATGAAAAATGCAGAGACAGACTAAAAAAAGAATCATTGTGTACCAATGGCTACCTTGGCTTTGATGGTCAAGAAAAACCTTCAGAGTAATTCAATGGAATGCAGAATGATGAGAAGTAAGCAGCTTTGAAAAGCTCTAGGGAAATCTAGAACTCGGAAAATGATCAAAATGGAAATACTAATAGAAACCTAAATGTAAGTTGGGAGAGAAAGGACTAATAAGAAACAAATTAGTAAAAGCTTCCATGTATTGAGAAAATACTGTGTGTCAGAAAACACACACTCACATACAAACACACAGACACGTCACTTGTTAATTTCTCAGTTGTTTCACAGGGTAATGTTACCCACGGTTTAAACATTTGGAAATTAAGAGACAAAATTAAACTGATAAAATTGAACTAAGATCACACACAAATAACAGTGACAAAATCTGAACCCAGATGTTTAAACTTGAAATTTCTTTACCTGTTCAGTGGTTCTTAAGGGTGGATGAACAAAAGAATCCTTTGGGAATACTGCAACTTAACCGTGGAAGATTCTGAATTAATTGCTCTGGGTCAGTTGCATGTGTCAGCATTAACGCCCCGGCATTCTAATATAAAGGAGTGTGGTGTTTCATTGTCCTGCATCTCACTTCAAACCAAATAAAGGAGACTAAGGGTTGGCACTCTGATAGGCATGTTGCTATGCCATCTCATTTAGTTCTCAAATAATTCTGCGAAGTTATTTTTAAATGCACTTTCAAAAGGACAAACGTGGTTAGGCTTAGAAAATCTGAGCATAGTGGTAGGAAGTGACAGAGTCTGAATTCTGACAGTCTACTTAAATAAAATTTATATTCACAATCTTATTGATATTCATCTTTATTAATGAAAATTTTTGAATATTCTTGTTTATAGACAGACCTCGAAAAGTACTCCAAAAATACTCCATGGACTTCACAAACACAGTATAGTCTCGCTTGGCCAAATTAGTATGAGCACCACATCCTACTTATTCTGAAAGGATTAAAGAATGCATAATGTATTATCACCCCATAACTTACGAACAGTTTTTAGTTCATCAAGAGAAGAGGTTTGCTATCTTTTCTATCACCCAACCGATGTTAGTATCATGCTTTATGTAAACCACATTAAATGCCTGCCCACTAAAGCTCTTCTGCTGTTTCTCCTCTTGGAGCATAAACAAGAGATTTCTACTCCGGACAATGTCGAACTAAGTGTTTTGGTTCACTCTTCCACTGAGAAAGACTGGATAAATAGCTTGTGCTGGGTGTGATGGGGACCCTATTTCAAAATTTTAAGTTGCTAATTAGGCACTCTAAAGAATGCCAAGAGAGACCACAAAGTACTTGGGTTCTCTGCTTCACTGTTAGGGTCTATTGCCAATTTTAGGATCAGCAACCTTTTTTTGCAAATGATTAAATAGTAAATATTTAGGCTTGTGGCCCTTAAAGTCTCTGTTATACTTTCAAACTCTGCTGCTATTGTAGTAAAAAAGAAATCATAGACAATATGTCAGTGAATGGGCATGACTGTGTGCCAATAAAACTTTATTTATAAAAAACAATCCTCATGACAGATTTTTTCTCCTGCTTTAGGTAGAAAACCTAGTTTGCCAACATCTGATTGAAGTGGATGAAAGTTTCAGAAGTCACTAAATATTGGAAGTTCAGGGTTAACTGGTCGACACAGTGCTTAGGTTGAAACCTGGAAGTATGAATTGGGGAAATATCTGACCCTCAGAAGATCTGAAAACCAGCTTAAAATGTTTACAGTTCTGAATAATATTGCTAAATTGTCAATGATGTTGCTGAAATACTACACCCTAACCTTCTGCATGAAGTAAATATAAATCTTCTCTGTAAGAAGATGTAAATAACCAATTTCAAATTATGTACACATTTTTCATATATGATGTATAAAAATCAGTGGGAAAGGACCAGGCACACCAGACACAAGTTTACATGATCAAAAACAGGACAGTACATCTGCACAAGGAGTTTCTAGAAGCAGACTGTGAAATAACTACACTTAAGAAAGAAAAGACAAATTTGAGGATTTTAGTAGGTAACTATACAATTTACAAGAGGACAAAAAGGGGATTTTATAATTGAAAAACAAAATTCCATAATTCTGTTTCACAGTAGATTAAGTATTGCTTAATATAGACAAAACAGAACAGAATATAGATCAGAAGAAAATAAATAGAATATTGCCCAAATATTAAATAGATTAAGAATATGGAAAAGAAGTTTCAGGGCATACAGATTAGTGTGAGAATATCTATCATTTGTGTCATAGAAGTCCCAGAAGAGGGGGAAAAAAAAAGAAAATAGAGACATATAAAAATGTATTTGACAAAATAAGGGCTAAGGCTTTCACAAAGTTGATGAAAGACAGAAAGCTGGAGATTTAAGAAGCTCAACAAATTTTAAGCAGCAAAAATAAGAGGAAATGCACTCTGAGGCACATCATAGTCAAACTGCCAAAACCAAATACAAAGGGACATCTTAAAAGTAGCCAGAGCTTGTATGGGTGGAGTGGGGACGGTATATCACTTTCAAAGGGGCAGCATACAAAACAGGCAAAAAAAAAAAAAAAAAAAAAAAAGAAAAACTGAATGTCAAAAGACAAAAAAATTGTATTTTCAAAGTACTGAAAGAATTAGCTGCCAGCTTAAAATCCTATACACAGGGACATAACCTTTGAAAAAGCGAGATAAAGATATTTTAAGGAAACACAACTTCCTACCTTTTGTTACCCTGGATCTGCACCAAAAAATTATATACTAAAGGGTAATCCTCATGAAGAAGACAAAGAATCCCTTTGTGAAAATTCACAAATGCAGGATAAATTAGAAAACATTTACATATGCTGTCAGAATATATCTTTTTCCACGAATAATTATGGAACATTAATAACAACTGACCAAACGCTGAACCTTAAAGTAAGTGTCAGCATTTGCAAAAAATCAAACCATACATTGTTTTTCTCTGACATGAAATTAAGCTGAAGTTAAACTAAAAAAACCTGTAATTGAAAAGTCTCTAAATGTTTAGAAATTGTGAAATGCACTTCTAAATAATATTTGACTAGCAAAAATCATAAGCGAAATTAGAAAATATTGAAATGACTAATAATGAAAATATTACATATGGAAATTGGCAATATGCAGCTAACCTGTGCTTAGAAAAAAAGCATAACTTTCAATAAAATCATTAGAAATAACAAAGGCAAAGATAATCAGTCATTTAAATGTTCTCTATAGAAACTTAAAAAAGGAAGCAGTATTGGATAAAAAATAGAATAATATGGATAAAAATAGAAGAACTGTATGAAACAGAAACAAATAACAAGAGCAAATTAGCCCAAAACTAGTTCTCTTAGTATTTCAGTAAAGTTGATTAGCCTGAGATTAATAACCTAAAAAGCACTACGGAACTCACAGGTATTAAAATTTATCTTAAAAAAACATGTGAATAAATTAGAACATTTAGATGCTTTATGTATGAAATTACTAAATTTGAATCAAGAAGGAACAGAAAATTGAAAAATTTCATAAACGTTAAAGATATAAAGCATGTTTAAATTTTAAATATTTAAAATTTCCTATAAAGGAAATCCCAAGACCCAAACTTATTGGTGAGTTCTACCAAATGTTAGAGGAAGAAATAACCCCTATCTCAGAGAAATCTTTTAGAGTTTTCAGCGTAGTAAAAGAAGAAACATTTTGGAATATATTTTACAAGACCAGCATCAATTTGTACCAAAATCCGGCAAGGACATAATAGGAAAAAAAAAAAAAAAACAAAACCAAAGATTAATGCTTCTCATGGACATAGATACAGAACTATAAACCAACACAACCAATTCAACAAACTGAATTCACTGTTTGAATATAAAACAAACCTATGAAGCAGGAACCTGCTTCATAAAGAATTTTCATTCATCCAACTATTATAATGTTATTTTAGCATTCAAAAAACATCACCATAATATGCCATATTAAAAGAGTAAAGAAATATCTATCATTCATTCAATTCAATAAATGTAGAAATAGCATTTCTACATGATGAGTTTAAAATTCTTAGCAATCTTAGCAGAATAGCGCTAATAGTGAACTTTCTTAATCTGAAAAACATATTTAAAAAAAACGTGTTTGACATGATACTTAAGACATACAGTAGGTACTAAATCACTTCTTCCTTCCTTCTCCTGAACACTTATTATAAATGAATCCCTGTATGTTTTACTGCATTATTTAATTAAATCATGCCAGGATCCTCAGTAGCCAGTTTCTGAAGTTTTAGCAGCAAACGCAGTATAAATATGCCATTAAACTAATAAAAGGCTTAAAATGTTTACATTCTCATTTCTCTTTCCTTAGAATATTTTAACACCTAACCAACTAAGAAAATAAGAATTAAGATTAGCCACAGTAAAGAGCAAGAAAAACAAACTAAAGACAACAATGAACTTTACCTTTTATTCTTTAGCAAGCAATTTGGACCTGCTCATAATTCACATTTTGCCAATGAAGTAAGTGGTCATTACCAGAATAAATTTAAGTTTACTCTTTGGTCAGATTTCCTGAAAATGTGCATTTTTCTAATGAATAGTAAACATTCCAAGAAAATTGCAGAGCCATTTTCAGCTAAAACCATTCAGCCTTGGAGGTTTGACTGGACAAAGCTTCCAGACGAGTTTGCTATAGCTCTTATCTTTATTTGCTTTGACTCTAAATTAATCTCTGTCATTGTATAGTTTGCTTGATTTACAGTCATTACGAAGGGTTGAAATAGGCAAATGTTTGCTTGAGGGACATTATTGCCTCAATTCAAAAGGAATTGACTCCTAACAACTCTGCTTCATTGCAGAAAAACGTTCTAATCAAATAGATTCAAGTACAAGAGCTTTAAAATATGGTCATTTCTGCTTCCTTGCCTTAAGTGAAAGTTTTTGAGTAATGCTTTTGTCTATTTCTTTTGTGTTCTTTTCTGTTTTAAGGTACTTTGGGCGGCTTTAGCTGATGGTTGCTTATTTCAAAATATGCTTCTCTGATTTTATTTTATTATTATGTGATTTTTTTTCCGAAACAAATCTAGCCTGCTATTTTATTTGATTATCATATCAATATTTCTTTTGTTGCAATATAAAAGTTACCAAGGAATATGTCATCACGTTTGAAAGATGTTAAAATCACATACCTAAACTCCTAGTACAGAATGTTTTATCATACTTAACAAACAAATTCATCAATCAATTCATTCCTTTTGAGACCAGTTCTCTTCAGTACAGCAGAAATAATCACTTATTTCACATGTCCCTCTATTTTGATTTTTATGACAATTAGTAAAAATGGAAGTACAGACAACTTCTAAGTCCTCATTTTTCTATATCTTTAAATCATCCATCTTCTTTTATTATTTTTCTACATCTTGCTTTGCCCATCTCACCTGCAATGTTCTTTGCCTTTCCTTCTTTCCAGCAGGTAGTGGAAGCAGAAAGAAATGAAGCTTGGAGTTAGTAATTTGAGACTTTACTGCATCTTCCATTAGCCACAATTCACTGAACAAATTGGACACTCTGGTAGACTACTTTAGTAAATAGATAAAAGTTTCTTTGGCTTACTTGTAGGATCTCTAATTTTCTAGCATTTATGATACTTTACATTAACTAATTTTCCTAAACACATATATTTTAATATATGAAGATTATTCTAGGATCTCCAGATACCCAGTACCAGTTAAGAATGGAGTTCTTGCCAATAATTTAACGGAGAAGATAAGTGAAATTTGTGATTTGTGAGGGAGAATAATAACATGAGTATTTTGTGACGTAGCAATAAAATGTAGACCCCAGTGGAATGAAATTACATTGGTTAACCCAGGTTCAGGGACATTGTGGATCTGCCCCAACTTTATTTCAGTGTAATTTCCTTTCTGCCCTTATAGCAGCCAGCCCCAAAAAGTTTTCTTGCTCAGGACCCCAGCCTGGAACTGTCCTCTGTATCTTTATAATCTTCAAGGTAATATAATTTGTAAAGCCATCATACCAGTTCCTCTTGGAGGCATGTAGTCCTTCAGTGCTCTATATAGGTATACTCAATAATTTAATATTTTTGAGTGCTTATTCTTAGGGTATCTATGTCCTTTGATTCCACCAACTGTACTTGCCATACACTTCAGACCAACCTTGAGCTATTACACTCACTTTGCCTGGAAAGAAGTGACTGGGAGGTTATGCCCACACTCCCCGCCCCACTGCTCTGCCCAGTTCTACTCTCCAAGTATTCACTCCTCCACCGGTGTCGCTCAGGAAGAACGCTTGCTCCAAATGCTCCTGAATAGAATCTCCATCTCTGAGTGTGATTCCTAGAGAATTATACCTGTTATGGTTTGCAAACAGGACGCAAACTACTCAGGAGGACCTGAGTCAAAAATTCTGTCTCAGCAAAAGAACAATTGAATTGCTATCAGCTGAGGTGGGGTAGATAGTGGGTGGAGCAAGTTCGAGACAAGAGCCAGAAATTAAATTTTGGACATAGTATGCTTTTGAGATATTTATCTATTAAATATTCATGCGGAAGGACCAATTATATGGAAGGTTCTGTAAGTCAGGATTCAAAAGAGATCAGGTTGGAGAAATAAATTTTGCAACAATCAGTACATTGTTATTTTTAAACTTATTATTTTTGGCATTGGAGAGAATATTATCTGCATGATCTTACATCAAAGAAAGATACAATCTGTATTGGCTTTCAGAATTTATTGAAAGCTTCTTTATCAAATATTCTTCTAAATGTGTATGTGTGGTTGAAACTGGCATGTTATCTCTTTGTTGAATGTGGAGTTCTACAATAACATTGTAAATTTATTAATGGTATTTTTGTCATATGTACATACAAACACATGTATATGTAGTTATAGCTTATACATGTATGTGTTTAATTAATTATTACCACATATATGCACTAATTTTAATTAATAATACTATTTTATCTTTAAATAAGAATACTACTTACTTTTTTTCAACTTGACCTATTTGCTCTTGAGAAAGATTTGTTAAAGTCCTTGTGGAGTTTTCTATTATAGCCACAGCTTTCTCAATAGCAGCTTTGTGTATTTATGCAAATGTATTGCTAATGGCATATATTTTATAATAATTAAATGTTTTTATTCTATCATTTCTTTTACCAATGCATGTATTTTCTTTTGTTTCTTATAATATTGGTTGCCATAAATTCTATTTTGTCAAAAGTAGCACACATCTTTTATTTTTTTTTTAAGATTTTTAAAATTTATTTATTTGAGATAGCAAGAGAGAGAGAGGATGGGTGGGGGTGAAGGGTGGAGGGAGAGGGAAAAGCAGACTCCCTGCTGATCAGGGAGCCAGAAAGACAATGGAGGATCCCAGAACCCTGGGATCATGACCTGAGCCAAAGGTAGCCGATTAACCAACTGAGCCACCCATGTGCCCCCACAGCTGACTTTTAACTGATATTTTGTCTGATACAATTTTTCCCATCAGTTATGTTTGAAATGGCTGTGTGTCTTTAAGTGTTTCTTCCGAAAATAATAGATGGCTGCATCCTATATTGTTGTTTTTTTTGTAATTTAATTTTAAAACATCTGAATTTAATAGTTTAGCTTAAACAATTTCTATATATTTAATTACTGCTAACATTTAGGACTGATTTCACTCATTGCTCTTGTTATTTCCTACTTGCAGTATTTTTTCTTCTTTTCTGACTTTCAATAGTAAGATTTTTATAAGTGTAATGTAATCTATTTTCTTTCTTATAGCAGTTATCTTAAGATGTACACCCATGTTTATCATGGTTTCTTAGGTTTAAAGAAATAATAGTTTTATCTTTTTATAACAAAACCTTATATTATGTCATGCTTACATATCCTTTTGATCTCCCTCTGGTTCTCGTCATCTATCCATCATTTGATGTTTAGGATTTTAATTCTAGCATGTTCTCCGCTACCTTCTCCTCTTCTTCTTCTACCTCTTGCTGCTTCTTTACTAGGATTTCATTAGACAATAATCATATCTATTGCAACACTTTCCAAGGCTTACTTCTCTTCTCACTGAGTACCTTTCTAAGAGTGTTTGACAGCGGATCTTTATATGATAAACCTGAGACCATGGATATCTGAGAATATTTTTATTACATCCATACCTTTGACAATTTGATTGGATATAAAATTCTAGGTTCAAAGTTCTTTTTCTTCAAATCTCTTCTAAGCATTACTTGATTTCTTTTTTACATTCAAGTTTGAAGTCTTATCAATCTGCTTCTTGTTTCTTTATAATGGTAGCTTTTTACAATTTGCTTTTGCCCTCTCATCCTTTAGAATTTGATATTTTTACATTTCACTAATATGTACTTAGGCATGAATTTTTCTTCTCTTCTGTCACAGAATTCACATTTTTAATTTTAGGTTTTAAGTCTTTCATCTTTCTTTAATTTGGGAAAATATTTTCATTATTTCTTTGAAAAATTTTTTACTCTTTATTTGTATTTTTCACCTTCTCTGATGCCAATTATTGTGCTGTTGGTCCTTCTCTGTCTTCCTGTCATATCTCTTCGTATTTTTTTAAATTCTTAAATTTAAGATAAAAGAAGTATTTTTGTCTTTCCCAATGTATTTCTTCAGTCTTAATTTTCAGCTCAGAAATTGTTCTTCAGCTATCATCATTTTTATGTATTTTATCTGTTGAGAACTTTATTTCAAATACTATACCATTCAATAATTACAATCTATTTTTAAATGCATTATCTTATGGTAATAAATTACTTTGTTATCTAATTTTATACATTTTAAATGCTTATATGTAAAGCTCTTATCCATTTCTTTTAAGAATTCAGATTCAAGTGGTATTAGATGATAAATTTGTCATGTTTCTTTACAATATTTTCCATTTCTCAGATGGCTGGCTGTTTATAAGCCTGAAATACTATATAATTGCCCTGAAAGTATTTACTTCTCAATCTGGTCATCTTTCCTGGAAATGTGCTAAAAGCCAGCCCTGTGACCAAAACATTAGGGAAGGGAGCCAAAGAACCACAGAGGTCTTATGCACCACTCAAGTTCATGGTACCCAATGAGTCAAATGTGAGGTTTTTCCCACTTAACTCTAAGCAACAGCAGCATTATGAAAATACTTGTTTTCTCAACTTTTAGGAATTGGAGGTGGAAAAATTGAAGAACAAATGCTCATGGGCAGTTCAACTGGTTCATAAACATCAGTTTTCATAGATTGTTAATTCAATGGGCATTTACAATGTGTTGAGTTCTCCCCTCTCCTGTATCAGAGCCTGGCTGTTGCAGAAAAATTCTGTGTGAAGTCCAACATAAGAGAAAGAAAAAAGGTGAACTTAAATTATTTCGTGAAACTTATCATCTTAGTGACATTGTTATTTCCATATCTATCCATATCTGTAGTTCAAGATAGTATTAGTCTATCCAAGTGTTCCTAAAAGTGCTGTTTGCTCACTTCTAGCTTATTCCTGAAGTATATGATGTTGTCTTCTAAATTTTCTCTGGGGTTGGTTTTAGGGGAAGCTAGCTTGATGCTAGTTTGCCACCGGGATAGGAATCAGAAGCACTTTATTCTTTACTACATCTCTTAGTTTCTATCCATCTTTAAAACATTTTAATATCCTTAGTACAACTCCAACTGTCTTTGCTATGAGCTCTTATACATAACATTGACTTTGCATTTCTAATTGTTAAATATCTTAAACATGATTTCAAAATAGAGGTCAGACTTAAATATTCTGAATAATGGAAAAATACCTATAATAATAACCATTATTTTTATTCAGTTACCCAAATAATCTTATTTTGGGCCTTTTAATGGGCTCAACATTGTGAATAATTGACATAAATTGTAAAATAGAAATGTGAGACAATCCTTGCTCTTCAGAAATGCATAATACAATTAAGAAATAAAAAACAATTACATAAAGCCCCCAGATGTCAGCAAAAAAAGACCATCAGCACATGGACATTAACCTAATAGGTAGACAGATACTTGAACAAAGCCCTGATTGGCACAACTCAGCATAACCTGATTGCTTAAGATAGTCCTGCAAAAGAACTCACAAAAAAACCCCAGATTTAGAAACTCTGAGGGCAACGCTCTCAGGCCAGCCTCCCTCTCTGGGAGCTTTATACCATTGCTCAATAAACTTTGCTTTGCTGCCCACTGCCCCCCACAAAAAAAGTATTACATAAATGAATTAAGAGTACAATATTACACTTAATAGCATTATCAGTAATATTTTTCCTATAAAATATTGCAATTCATCTATACACATGACTTATTTCCTGCAGGTTTAGAGCTTCCACATGCAAGTATTATGTAACTTATTTTTATAATTTAAATTCCTAGTTATTAAGTAAGTATTCAATGAATAAGTGAGATTTTATGATTTTAGATAAAGAAAATATTAATGGAGGCATAAGTAGTGAAAGAAGATCATGCAAATGTCAGTTTCTGGGATTGGTCCTGAAGAGCCATGAAGGTTTGCTTGGCAAAGGGAGTGACAAAGGTTAATATATAATAATTAATATTTATATGATAGATACATGAGTATTAATGGAGAGAGGACAATGGCAAGAGAAATCAAGTGCAATTTTGATGGTGTCACGGGAACTGAGGTTTAATAAAGATCAGGTCACACAACAGAGACTTAATATCATTCTGTGACATTTCTCAGACACTGTACTAGATGATTTCCAAAAGTATTCGTCACAGTTCGGTCTTTGGAGTTAGGCCCATCAACTCCATGTTTCAGTTGAAGGAATTGAAGTTCAGAGAAAAAAGAGACAAAGTCAAAAATTACACAGAGTAAATGTGAACTTCTATATCAGGTGGAGACATTCTGAATCAGAGAGAATCAGGATCTTAAGACCACACCAAAAGTGTGGCAAGGGGAGAACTGTGGCTCTATGCATTCGTTCTATCCCTCTGTTGGTTAAGAAGTTGGAGAACTTTAGAGTGAGTGTAAGAGCATATAAGGGTTAATTTCTTGTTTCTGAAAACAATGGGAACATGATGAAAGTGATGGCTGGAAGGCATTAGTAAAATAATGACACTGAAGAGAGTAAATGTGCTAACTACTATGGTAGGCCCTGACTAAACATAACGTGCGCACTGTCAACCAATGTGTTGCGTGAGGCATTATGAACCCGCTCTTACAGATAAAGTCAAGTGTTGGTGGAGATTATATAAATTGGTCAAACTACATCAGTAGTGGGTGTGGAAAGTGCAAGCTTATCTTAACCTGCATATTTTGCCACTGAAAATTTAAAAAGGAAATCCTCTGTAACACTAATAAAAGCACTATGGAGTGTGAGTTTCTCTGAAGATTCTGAAGGACTCTGAGTCTCAATTTAGGAGATTAATGAGACAGATGAGTCACTTGGAACTATTCTGAACCTAATCTAGTCTTTCTTTGATGATTCAGAAAGCATTTTGGGAGCCTCATTATCAACACAAATTATCATTATACTAGTGATTCAAAATTCGGGATGATAAGAATATTCAACAACATCACATAGCATAGGAGTGATTCAGTTCATGAATAGCTAATTTTATTAGATTATGTGGTTACAGCAATCTCAAATATACTTATAGAAAGAATAAAAATTTTCATCCGATTTTAAAAGAAGATGAAAATTGTTTAAGAATCTTGTCCAAGGAGCTATGAAAAATTACAGAACTAAAAATAAAATCCACCAAAAGCAGTAAAGAAACTGATTTCAGTTTCATTGATTAATAATCAAAATACAGTGACCAGAGTAGATTTTCCTCAAAGGTGGTTATTTAATTCAAACACAAAGATTTTGTGTGTGTGCGTGTGTGTGTGTGTGTGTGTGTGTGTGTAGGGGAGGGAGGTCTCTCTTATGGGTGGATCAGTTTCAAATTTATATCATATTAAGGTATTCAAAACATAATTGAATACTATGTTCAGATTTACCAAGAAATCTAATTCAGAATCCAACTGAAACTTCTGATGACCTCTTGGTATCACATACATGGGCACATATAGGTAATTCAAATTCCCACACATTTTGAAATGGCACCTTGAAATCAGTGCATTACTGGTATTATCCTACACTTATTTTAGTTTCAGTTCTTAATATTCTTGAAAATGACTGTTAATTTTTCTCTATCATTATCTTCTTAATTTCTCTGAGAGTTTGCTTAACACTCAGTGAATGAGAGTGTTTATCTGCATCAATAAAACTCAAGCTGCATGGTTTTTCCATATCCTTGTTGTTTAAATATGTATTATTGTAAATATAGTGTTTAAATATGAATTATTTATATATCCATTATTAATATATTAATAATCTTGAGGAAAATCCCAAAACATTCCTCTTCACTGTATTTGAAATGTTTGTAAATTTCTGCTACTTAAACTATTCACAAAAGTAGTAAAATTACTGGGTTATTTTTAGTGACTAGAACATACTAATATTAAAAATCTCATGTGAAAAGTTTTCCTGTTCTGGCAACATGTTGTACAGAAAATATTAGAGCCATAGAATAGCAAGTATCCCAAAATGTTGACTAAAGCACATCAAACAAACTTAGATATATAGCTGAGTTCCCAACTAGATACAAAGATTCCCCTCAGGATACAAATAAAGAGAAAACTGAAAGCAGACTGGTGCTTGGCTCCTGAGTTTGGCTGTTGGGAGTAAGTCAGAGAGGAAGTCACTGTGGTTGGGAGTTGGGGTTTCAGTTTCACTCTGGCAGAGGAAAAGACTTTCAACCCAAACAAAGCAGGGCAGCAAAACTGTACAATCAGTGGCTCAAGAAAGGATTCCGATTTTCGTGAAAGAGTATACCAGAAAAAATCTAGACAGCAACAAAAGAAATTAAAATAAAGTGTCTCTATCTTCATTTGGATTCTGGATGAAATTTTTAAAAAATTACACTTTTATGATCTGTTATCACAGAACTGCTCTAAGAGTTGGAACTGAAGCTTTCTCCCTGGGTTCCCAAACTCATAAAATAACATAAAAAGGTCAACAGGGAATGCCTTTGGGAAGAATGCGGTTCAAGGAATTTACATTGTAAAAGTATTTGCAAAATTGCTATAAAATAATTAACATAAAAGATAATACTAAATAAAGTGAATTTAACATGATTATGGATAAGAAGCATCTGCATTGTAGGAATGTCAACTGTCTTCAAATTAAGCTATAAATATTAAGCAATAAGTTGTAATCCTAGCAGTTTTCATAGTGGATTTTGATTAATTGATTTTCAAATGTAAGTAAAAGAACAAAGGATTAAAGATTAGAGAAACTTTTTGAAGACAAGAACAAGGTAAGAGGATGTACTCTGTGATATATTAGTTCTAATAATCAAATCGGAAGAATTAAGGCAACATTTTGTCTGTGAAGCCAGTAGAGATAAATGTGTTAATAAAATAATGGAGAAAGTAGAGAGATAGATCCATGTTTATGTGGAAGTTTGATATATTACAGAAATGTCTTTAAATTTGTGAAAAAAGTAATGATTTGATTCCTCAATGCACTATGATGAGAAGTCACCTAGTTATGCGTAGGGGGGGGGCAAAATGGATTTCTAAAATACACCAAACACAAATATTTTCTTATACATTACATAACCAAGTGTAGAGCAAAATGTATGCAATTATCTATGTGACAGTGATACAAGAAATTATTTCTCATATAAGACAAGTAAAAAATTAGGGAAATATTACAATAATTAACATTCACATTATTTTTGTATACATCCAAATATATCACACAAATTGAAATGTGAACAATGGACTAGAAGAAGACATTTGCAGCACATAAAGGTGGGAAAGATTAGTGACCAGATTATATAATGAGGTTTAAAAACAATGATTTGAAAAATCCACTTTTTAAAAATGGTGAAAGATGCAGTTTAGACAGATGGAAATCTGCATGGTCAGTAAAGATAGAAAAAAAGTACTCAAGCTGGGGGTGCCTGGGTGGCTCAGTGGGTTAAAGCCTCTGCCTTAGGCTCAGGTCATGATTCCAGGGTCCTGGGATGGAGCCCCGCGTCGGGCTCTCTGCTCAGCCGGGAGCCTACTTCCTTCCTCTCTCTCTGCCTCTCTGTCTACTTGTGATCTCTGTCTGTCAAATAAATTTAAAAAAAATAAATAAATAAGTAAGAATTCTATTAAAAAAAAAAGTAACTCAAGCTGAATACAAATAGGATAATTAATACCATGATGGGGTTCATTCTCAAGCACAACAGATTGGAAAATTTTTAAAAGTATGGTAATACTGGGGCACCTGGGTGGTGTCAAGTGTCTGTCTTCAGCTCAGGTCATGATCCCAGGGTCCTGGGATCAAGCCCTGCATTGGGTTTCCTGTTCAGTGGGGAGCCTGCTTCTCCCTCTCCCACTCCCTCTGCTTCTATTCCCTTTCTCGCTATGTCTTTATCAAATGAATAAATAAAATCTTAAAAAAAAAAAAGTTTGCTAATACTGAGTATTGGTGATGAAGTGGGCCAAAGTGAATTCTCATAATTGTTTCATTAAAAGTGGAAGCTGGGGGGCGCCTGGGTGGCTCAGTGGTTAAAGCCTCTGCCTTCAGCTCAGGTCATGATCTCAGGGTCCTGGGATCGAGTCCCGCATCGGGCTCTCTGCTCAGCAGGGAGCCTGCCTCCTCCTCTCTCCCTGCCTGCCTCTCTGCCTACTCGTGATCTGTCAAATAAATTAAAAAAAAAAAAAAAAGTGGAAGCTGGTACAACTAGTTGAAAGAGCTGTTCTGCAAACTGCTATATCAGCAGAAGTACATTTTTACCCTCGTAAGAAACAAATGTGGAGAGCTCTAGAGCCTGGTTTATTTCCCCTATTTGTTAGCAAAGAGGAGAACCATTTCAAATGGAGCTTGTCAATCTGAGTAGAGACAACAAGGCCTCCTCTGGGTAATATCAGCATACCTGGAAGGTGAATCTCTTCCTCTGGATCATGACCTTGGTGCACTGCTTGTTAACTCTGTAGTTCAGTTCCTGTGTCTGGAGATCCCTTGAAATATCCTAGTTACTAAGTTTAAATAACTGTTGGCTTCCCTCATTGGGATAATCTACTGACCTTATTGATGAGGCAGAAACTGAACCTGTCTCCTAACCACTAGTCCACTTGTTTCTCACCAAGGTGTCTAGAGAACTTGTTATTTCTTGCTCATCAGGAATAATTAAGATGATACGATCAATATATTAGACCAACATAAAGTTTTCTGGAATGTCTGGGCAATTAAGACCTTTTTGTACTATATTGTGGTTGAGAACAGAAGTCTTAACATAGCCTTTAGGCAAAAAATAAATAAATAAATAAATAAATTAGTATACTGCTGTGTTGATGAGGAATAAAAAGAATACAATCACCATATTGATAGTCATATACCAGGTGCCAAGTCTATTTAATCTCTTCTAGAAAACATACTACATTCTGTATAGCAGGTTTGATTGAGGTTACCACTAGGTTAAATTTATAGTAATCTATAATCGTCTGCCATTATCCCTCTAGTATTTGTAGGGCTCATTATCAGCAACCCTATAACTTTTGGTCTTTCAATGTGTCTCAACTCTTTACCATTCCACTTTGGGCACTGCTATTGCTTCTAATTAGATTGGCCACGGTAAGTCATTTCAGAAATGACTTCTATTTGGCCTTTCCTATCATGAGAGTTTTCATTCCATGAAGTAAGAAACCAATATGATTTTTGTGAGTTGGTACATTTCCTGGGTATGCAGTTAAGGTATGGAGAAATGACTACAGAATAAGACCAGATTCATTCATCTCACTATGATGAGATGAATGGATGAAATACCATTTTTCATTTAGCCCCCATGTGACTCCATTCTAAAAGTGGACAACGATGACTTTTGGGATCCCTAGTGTCAGTACCATGTAAGACCTTCTAACCAACATTTCTTAAATATCTATGACGTATTCCTTTTCTGATGGATAATTACTTTGGTAAAATACCATAAGCCTGATTGAGAAGTCTTGGGAAAGTAGCTACTGTAAAAGCTTATATTGAGGGGCACCTGCATGGCTTAATCAGTTGGGCCTCTGCCTTTGGCTCAGGTCCTGGTCCCAGGGTCCTGGGATGGAGTCCTGTGTCCAGCTCCCTGCTCAGCGGGGAGTCTGCTTCTCCCTCTCCCTCTGCCTTTTCCCCAGCTTGTGCTCACTCTCTCACTCATTCTCTGATAAGTGAATAAATAAAATCTTAAAAATATGAAAACAAAAACAAAAAGCCCTTATTTTGTCATTGTAGAGTCCTTCCTGAAGAGGGTCTAGTTTCTATTTAACTGCTGGTCTCATGTCTGGGAATTATCCTAGAAACTGGGAAAGGAATCATGAGTTCCTTTCATGGCCATCAACATCATCCTCCATCTATGGCATCTGTATTTCAAGCAATATCTTCATTGGCTGCTTTCATTTCTTGCCCCTAGGAAACCTGTAGTCTATTAGTCACTCCGACAGATAGGTCAGGAATTTGGTGGCCATTTCAGGCTTGTTGCACACGCTGGAATCATATCCAACTTGTCTTTGACAAGCTGAAATACTATCAGCTGACCTCTGCTTTACCAGAATCTTATCTGCATTCATGCTAATAAGCACAGTTTCATACTTTATCTCTTATTAACCAACCTGGGTTCTAGTGGAAAGCCAACTCTGACCTTTACAGCAATTCTAGTACTCCTCTAATTTGGACATTTCTTACTGCTTTAGTGAAGAAGTGTTTTCTAGGCCTTCTGAGGAAACATAATCAGTAAAGGAGTTTTCTGGCTTTACATAATAAACCTATTTGATAACATCCATGTCTCTTCATCTTCTGATCACTTCCTCAATACTCTGCCAAGGATGTGCCAGCATTTCTACCTCATTTACTATCAGCCATTATTATCTCCAGGATTCAAAGTTTCATTCCTGGCATCCTTGCCTGAGAATTCAATCCTGACTCATAAAAAAATCCTTCCCTATAAATTCGCTCTCTTCAATGTTGCCTTTTATTTTCACCTCTCTCCCCCACTCCAACATATTTAAGAAGCAATTCACTTACAGGCCATCTTGGTCTATTCTGGTAAATAATAGCAAAGTTCTATAGGCTGTTAGGTGAATAAATCCATTTCCTTTAAATTCTTTTGGGCCATATTGAGTCTTTCTCTTAGTTACTGGTCTAAAAGAAATGAAAGCAAGTGACAGGAAGATCTCGAAGAGGACAAACATCAACTTGTACAAAGCATCCGTCTCAGATCTGCTTTTTGTGTGGTGTACAAACATCAGGTAGCTATTCTACTCAAGTAAAAGGAAAAAGGGCCTGGACGGCTCAGTTGGTTAAGTGCCTCCTATCTTCAGCTTAGGTCGTGATCTCAGGGTCCTGGGATCAGGCCCCACATGGGGCTCTCTCCTCAGTGGGGAGCCTGCTTCTCCTTCTGCCTTCATTCCTCCCCTGCTTGTGCTTTCACACTCTCTCTCTCTCTCATCAAATAAATAAATTCTTTAAAAAGAAAATTCTTTAAAAAGAAAAAAGGAAAAGAGGGTGTTTGAATGAGCCTAAGGGCTTCCATGATTATATAGATTCAAGTTTCTTTGACATATCCTACTAAAAGTCCCCATATCCAGATTCCCTCTGTTTACCCATCAGGGCTCTGATTTTGCCATACTTATGGTCAACTATTGAGCCCATTTTCAGCATAGTCTCTCCTTCTAGGTGTAGGAATTAACCCTTTTAAAATGCTGAGAAGGAGGCTTCTTGGCTTTCACAGTAAGTTCTGAGTTGATAGTTGGATGACCTAGCCTATACTTCCCTTTTTCAAGTCTTCTAAGAGAGTAACCAAAAGCCACCCAACTCCACAGTCTCTCTGATTACCATTGCCCCCATGTAATTCAGGTGCTGGAAGTATGGCAGAAGCCAGCGCTTCCTTTTGAGTTGTGCCTCATTCCAATTCCCTGCAGGCAAGAGTCTCAGTAATTATGAGGTTGTAGCATTCAGTTACCACATTTGTTTTTACAACATGAATTCTTTATTACCACCTACTAGGCAAGAAATCACATTGTAGAACCCTATCTGGAGGACTTCCCTTCTAGAACCACTACTTTAGTTTGGGTCTTCCCCCCGCAACTCCACTTCTAGTGCAAAACTTAGTAAAAGGAAATTTTTAGTGGGGAAATGATCCTAGGAAGTACTGTGAAAGGAAGAGATGTAAACTTCAGACAGGGAAAGGAACCAACCTGATATAAGGTATATATGTGATTGAATAACCAATGTGAGTAACGGATTCCAATTTCTTTAGGAACCTTCTAAACAATTGTTAAGAACATGCCCCAGAATTGCTGATGTTCATTGGTTGATGGTCCTGTTTCTGCCTGCCCTCTGCTCAACTCTGGCTTTGGAGAAACAGGGGAGGGGGTTTTGCATTCAGATAATGCTCTCACACTGAGAAAGCAGTCAACAAATGAGCTCCCAGGAAGAATGGGAAATATGGGTAGGACACCAATAGTGTCTTCAGTTTTTATTCAATAATAGAGGTTTTAGGAGAGACCAGAAGAGGTCCCTATCTCTGAGTCATTAAAGTGGAAAATTATATATCATGTGCAAAAGCAACTTATTGAATTTTACTTGATGTTAGCATTTCAAGGTAGTTATTAGATTACAGTGTTTCATACAGTAAACATAAATTAGATAACAAGGCACTCTGAAGATGCAGAGAAATTATAGGTTTTCAAGTAATCCGTTTCTTAACAGTTTATCTCTTAAGAGCTATGCAATATCTGGGGCACCTGGGTGGCTCAGTGGGTTAAGCCTCTGCCTTCAGCTCAGGTCATGATCTCAGGGTCCTGGGATCGAGTCCCACATCGGGCTCTCTGCTCAGCGGAGAACCTGCTTCCTCCTCTATCTCTCTCTCTGCCTGCCTCTCTGCCTACTTGTGATCTCTCTCTGTGAAATAAATAAATAAAATCTTTAAATAAAGAGCTATGCAATATCTTTAAAACCAGTTGATTCTAATAATAATAATTATGAAAGTCTACCCTGGTAGATACCAGATTTTCATATGCAATATATTTAAGCAAAATGACTAGGCATGCCAGTGTTAAAACTTGATAGAAATAAGTCAAGCAGAGAGAGTCAATTATCATATGGTTTCACTTATTTGTGGAGCATAACAAATAGCATGGAGGACAAGGGGAGTTAGAGAGGAGAAGGGAGTTGGGGGAAATTGGAAGGGGAGGTGAACCATGAGAGACTATGGACTCTGAAAAGCAATCTGAGGGGTTTGAAGGGATGGGGGTGTGGGAGGTTGGGGGAACCAGGTGGTGGGTATTAGAGAGGGCATGGATTGCATGGAGCCCTGGGTGTGGTGCAAAAACAATGAATACTGTTATGCTGAAAATAAAAAAATAAAATAAAATAAAATAAAAATAAAACCAAAATCTTGATAGCCCCACAATATATTGCTCTTGTCCTAGTGATTTAAGCTTGAAATAATATTTCTTCTAATGAATTATATCACATATTTTAGATCTTGGATATGCAAGAGTATACAAAATAATTAGGTTTT
The DNA here is from genome assembly GCF_002288905.1 of Enhydra lutris kenyoni. NCBI lineage: Eukaryota > Metazoa > Chordata > Mammalia > Carnivora > Mustelidae > Enhydra > Enhydra lutris. The sequence continues at coordinate 41,620,865 of NW_019154099.1, read as the reverse complement.
AGTCAATCAATTAAGGAGGAAATACTTAACACCTACTATGTAAAAACTTTTGTATTAAATACTAAAAAAATCAACTCTTCAGACAAGGAAAGTATATTCTCTATTTGTGAATGATCTTGGGGAACTAAGTCCATTAAAAAATAACAAAGAATATAAATCAAAACTTAAAAAATTCATATGAACAATTTTGATATATGACAATTTTACTTGCCAATATTAACAATATAAAGTATACTATACCACTTATGAACAACAACTACTCAGATGCATTTATCTTAGAAATGTTAAAGAATTTTCTCCTATATCATCTAATTTGAACACTCAAAAATTTCATTCAAAGTATAAAATCACGTATGCAAATTAATAATGTATTTAATAAATATTCCCATTTGCTCACAGTAACTATTGTAGTTTACTGTTGATGGTAATTTGCAATGTCTTAATTTTTTTCTCATTTTAAACATTATGACTCTTGCTGTATATTTTATTTTTATTTTTAAAGATTTTTATTTTTTTATTTGAGTGAGAGAGAGAGAGAGCATGCATGTGAGTGGTGGGGAGGGATAAAGGGAGGTGGAGAGAATCCCATGTAGATGTCCTGCTGGGCAGGAAGCCAGACATGGGGCTAGATGTCACAACCCAGAAACCATGACCTGAGCTGAAATCAAAAGCTGTACACTCAACTGATTGAGCCATCCAGGCCCTCCTCATGATGTACATTTTAAATGTTATCTATATTATGTATATTTTTTCTTAAAAAATATATTATTGACTCCACAATAGGTCTGGATTAGAATCTACAATTCAGTTGGAACTTTCAACTCCTTCAAGTATTAAATATACACATTTTAAATTTTATATGTTGATGGTGCCTGAGATTAAATATATATAATTTCATCCGTGCATGTGCATGTGTGCGTGCACATGTGTGTGTGTGTATGTGTATGTTTAGGGAAAATCTGGGCCCAATGTAATTTTTTTCTATAAGTTTAAATATTTCACTTAATATCTTAACGCCTACTTTTATAAGCTAGCACAAATATGACTCATAATAGTGACTGAGTTCGTAAGAAAATACATTTATTATGTTCTTATACCTTGCTAAGTTAGGAAATATATCACTTATTTGTGAATTAGTCCCAAAAAGCAGTGGAAAGAAAAAGTCTTAGCATATGGAGAAGTGTTTATCACCCAGATTGATCATTTTTGAATTTTGGCTAGCTGGGGAGTTTATGAAATACAGTGCTTAATACCACAAACAAATCCTTTAGACACTTTTAAAAAAAAAATTAATGTTTGTGAATCATTATTATATTTTATGCCACTAGTAAGCATATTCAAGTATTTTAAAATTAATTGAAATATATGTACATAGTAAAAAAAAATTCTTTAAATTATCATTACTAAAATCAATTCTGAAAAAAAAAACTTTGTTTCCTCATAATGAATTATGAAGGAAAACTCATATGCATTATAAGCTACTTAGCTGTATTTTCTACATGGTAAATAATGCTTCAGGTATGAAGATTAGTGTATCAGTGCCCTCATCATGCCATTAGTCTTATTTCTGCTTTGTGAAGACCTCATTCTGTGGGGATTTGACTAATGAAGTTTCGGTGCCGAGACAATAATGCCTTCCTCAGGATGGAGACTGCCAATTCAACCATATTGTGCTGAACTGTAGAGAACTGTGCCAACTTATGTGTGTCTTCTTCAGAAACAAGCTGTTCATTAAAAAGAAAAAAAAAAAGATAAGCAGCAAAATACATTTTAAGTAGTAACTATGAGGTCCTGGCACGCTTTAAAGATTTGATTTCTTTTCCCACAGTATCAAAACAGTCAACGTAACAGTTTCTCTCCAAGAACGAACAAGATTAATAAATAAACTTTAGTATCAACTTTATTATCCACTTACATGTAGGAAAAATAGCATTTTCAAAGACATATTTCACTTTGAAGTAGTGCCTTAATGTTCACACTCCTTCTCTTATTCCAAAAAGAAATACTGATTGTCATGCAATCTTATGCCAGGCACTGTGTTGGACTTTGTACTTCCCTCTACTTCTCTTTTTGCTTAAAATATGTTATAACATTTTACATGGATTTTTCAAATAAAAGCTAATAAATTATAAGCCAGAGTCTGCTAATGTCTGACGTTAAAATATTGGGATCTGTTAGGCCCACTTATCTTTCACACTGCTATCATGTTCTCCTATTTTGTTACTATTTTACATCTACTAAATTAGTTATATAAATTGCAATTCTTTGGTACCAAGTTTTTATTGATAACTAATGATGAGTTTAGGGACATTTCTTATTCATCTCAGTCTCCCCTGCTTCTAATACATTGTGAACACATAGGATGATAGTATCAATTTAGGATAATTTGAATTTATATCTATATATAACTGGTTTTAATGCTCACTTACAATTATTTTATACTTTACCTCCTGATTCTTCCCTATGTGATTTTCTCTTGGTCAGAAGAAGTATTCTGCTAGTGTACTTATAATTTTAAATATGTCAAGATATATATATGTGGCTTTTTAAAAATTGAGGGAAAATTTGCCAGATAGTTGTAGATGGCAGCTGCATACTCTCTAAATTCTTTTTCTCATCACACATGTAATGATACAGAGAATCTGAGGCCAACCCAATTGTTATTTTTTCTTTTGGGCCTACCAATGTTTTTATTTTTTTATTTAAAATATAGGTATATACAAATTGATACCTTTAAAACTAGTTTTGCTCAGTTTTTGTCATACTTTCATATTATATCCATCTTTAAGAATAGTCTCATTGCTTCTACCCCAGTTGTTCTTGTATCTTTCTTAAATTCCAGTTACCAACAGGCAAGATTATACTGTCTCTCCTTAGAAATATTTGTTTTCTGTTTTTGCTTAAAAACTTAAGTTCCTCTGCATTGAAGGAGAATTCTCAAATCTGTCATACAAATCATTGACTTGATTTTCTGCCGTGACAATTTTGCTCTTTGATGATTATAATAAATAGCAATAATTAAGTATGCCCGTCGGCTTTATAACACTTTTCTATCCTTCCTATAACTTCTTTTATAGAAGCCCTCATTAAATTTCCTATTGTTTTGGGGACACCTGGGTGTCTCAGACAGTTGTGTCTGACTCTTGATATACAGCTCAGGTCATGATCTCAGGGTTGTGAGATCAAGTCCTGCATCAGGCCCCACTCTGGGCATGGAGCCTGTGTAAAATTCTCTCTCTCCTTCTCCCTCTGCCCCACCCCATTCTCTCTCTCTCCCTCTCTCTCTCTCTCCCCCTCTCCATTTCAATAAATAAGTAAATAAACATCCTATTTTTCTAAATTCTACTTGCATCACCCATTTTCGATGTTTATTCTCTTTTTCTAAAGTTGTAGAATTTTCAGCTGATTCCATTTAGGATTTCGTGTTTGTTTGCATTCTTGGTTGGTTGGTTTTGAGGGATGTTTGTATTGCATTTGTTTTAATTTTTCCCCTTCTCACTTATTTTATATAAGGAATGGACTCTCTGAAAAATTAACTACATGATAATTTCCTCTTTGGTTTCACTGTTATCTACCTTTGTGCTTTTGGGACTTTTCTCCTGCACTTCATACAGAGAATTTGGGGTCACTGATAGAATAATTTTAGTAGTTCAAAGAGTAGGGATTATTGTCATTAAAAGTCTTAAGTCTCATCGGGGGAATACCATTTGTCACACTGCCACTTTTTAATTTCTCCTTTTGGTTGATCCAATGACGAAGGCAGCATAGGATCGTGAGGAGCTCAAACCGCTTTGATGTGAAGCCAGGTTCCAGCACCTAGTAGGGTAGGACTTTAAGAAAGTTTTCTCACTTCTCTCTGAAGTTACATTTCTTTGTCTATAAAATGAGGATAAACATAAGAATTATATCATGAGGTGAGAATTGGTTTAATATAAATGCAAGGTGCTTAGAACAGTCTGCAAGAAAAAGTGCTCTTGTCGTTAGCTATTATTATTATTATTACTATTATTATCTGTACCACCAGAATGAAGTGAATGTTTCCCTGTTTATTGGTAAGTTCAAGATCACATTCCAGTCTGGCTCATTGTTAGAGTTAAGCTTTTATCACACCACAAGGATTTTGCTGAGCATATCTACTATATGACCCCAGAGACTGTCCAGTGCTTTTGTCTAATACTTCGGATTTCAGAAACTACTATAATTTTATTCAAATATAGTCCTTCCCCTAGTTTCCACTACCTGCCCCCCATTTGGACCATAGCCCTCTAAGTTAATTTATGTCAGTGTTATTCTTCAGGAGTCTTTAACACTTGCTTGCTAGCAATAGTATATTTTTTTCTTGAGAAGCGACAAAACAGGGCTTTCATTAGTACAGAATGTAGTAGGAATTTCTCAGTTATTGACATTGAGACAAATAACACTTTTCTTTAGTAGCTCATAATTCTAGGTTTCTGGTATTTTTCTATTCATATCATGCATAATGTCAGTGGATATGGGGGAGATGACAATTAACAGAGAAATCAGGTACTATGCTCTTCACATGGCCTTTTTACCCAGAAGTATGAACAAACAAAATTATGTATAATTTTATATATTCTAAAACAGAGAATCAGGAATATGTTGTCATTTATTTTCCCATAGTATATTATGTTCTGAGGCTCATAATTTTAGTTATCCATCCATTTGACAAATATTTACTCTTTATCTACTTTATACTGGTGATTAAAATGGGTCAATAGATATGTTCTCTCCTCTAAAGGAACTTCATGGAATCATATAGTGAAGGAAACTAACACAAACCAATACTCATAGTCAATCATAGATTAAAATAAAGACTATGGAGGAAATAAAAAAGATGTTCTAATAGAGAGTAAAGAGAGATTTCACCAGAGTGATAGAGTGATTAAGAGACTCTCCATGGACTTCGAGAATGAGAAGATGGTATTGTGTGGAACTTGGGGATGGGGGTTGACAGGTGGAGGTAGTTCATTTGGAAGGTATACTCAGCATGGAGTTTGAATAATGCAGCATTTTCATAACTATATGGAAGAATTTAAAGCAGACATATTAAAGGTCTGGTTGGATTTTTGAACAGATCATTCTTGCTAGGAGCTACCATGTACGGAAATATTAAAATACTGAGGTAAGGGTGTCAGAGAGGGGATAGAAGAATTTAAACTACTTAGTTGTTTACTAATGGGGAGAACCCTAGAAGAGAAACGGGTATAAAAGCCATTTTATTATGTAACTAAATGCATTTTCTTTGAGAACACGTAAAACCCAGCTTCCTATTGGTGCATCAAGTGAATATGCCCCACAGAAACAGCAATTTAAATGACTATCTTTGTGAGAAACAGATTGATACTGTTTATATTTATTAATATAAATATATTTATATTTATTAATTAATATTATTAATTAATATAATTAATAATTAATTTCCCTGTTTTCTTTTTATTTCCTCATTTGTTCTCTTTTTGTTTTCTTTTAATACACAGGCATAATTTTGGAAAGACAAGGAAGAAAAACTTCATTTTCCTTCTAAACAAAATGCATCAAGTATACTTATGATTATGCTAGAAATCAATAGATTCAAAGGAAGAAGAGTCATTGGTGCACATCAAGTGTTCTTTCAACTATTGTTAGGCTTTTTCAATTTCAAGTAAAAATATCTTCAAATAGTTCTTTATAAAAGAACACAAATTACTTACCCAGGGAAAATCAATACAACTTGATGTGGCACCTGAGTTTCCGGAATCTAACAATTTCTAATATTTTGGAAAACATGAATTGTTAAAATTAAACCAACTATTGTTGCTGTATTTCTCATATTGATACCACAGAAGTGCTCTTCCTTTTCTTCTCTTTTTCGCTGAAAAGATAATGAATAGAGGGCATTTTTAAAATTTTTTTTTGAAAGAGAAGCCTGAGATTCTGGAATGTGTAATAAATAGTAACTGTTGAGATGTTAAGATAAGTCCTTAATTAGAATTTTTGAAAATAAAGTATGCATTGTAGAGCATTTTTGGTGTCTTTGCCCGATTTTTTTTTTTTTTTTTTTTTTAGGAATTACATCTACATTTTAAAATTCTACTCTTGCACCCTTGCATTCTCCAGAGTGATTTTTTTTTTCTGAGAGCATGAATCTGATGACATTCCTCCTTTATTTCAATCCTGCAATAATTTATCATTGCAATGAAAATAAATTGCAAAACCCCTAATAAGAGTCATTCCTATCTCCCTGACTTCATTTATTACCACTCTTCTCAATTAACTGTGGTCCAGAAGTATTCGTTTTTTTCCTGCCTATTTCCTGAACATTTTCACCTATGACCAATGTTCTTTGTTGACTGAGTTCTTTCACCCCCACAAGTTCAAAAATTTGATATGGACAGCTTCCAGCAGCCTGGTTTTTCCAGAAAGTGGACCGAGCTTTAATATGCACCTAAGTGCTAGCCTCTGGTTTTAGACTATCTAACGTCAACAGCCCTGTGCGCTGGTATTTTTCTAATCCTGATGATGTGTTCATTCATATCTCTGACTAAAATACATCTTTTCAGAAAGATTTTCCCTAACCACCCAAAATAAAGTAGGCTCTGCTTTCAATGTTGAAACTATCTTAGAGCCTTGCTATATTTTCTCCACTGCACTTATTAATTTTTGATTGTATAGTATTCCGTTTACTTGTAAAGGTATTCATTTTCTGTCCTATAACAGGGCAAACAAGTATAGAGCCTTGGTCTGCTTGACACAACTCAGCATTGGAGCAAGTACTGTATGCTTAAATATTTGTAGAGAGGTGAAGGAAGGAAAGAAATAATAATTAGATTCGTAATCAAAATGTAAAACTAGATTTGAGCAATTTTTTAAAGTGCCATCTAGATCAGAGTGTACAAATCATAACCAGTAGGCAAATCAAGACTGTAGCCTGATTTTGCATGGCCCTGAGAGCCAGTAAGGTTTTGTACAATTTAAAGGGTTGGAAAATAAACAAGGAAGAATGTATGACAGACAGTATGTGGCTTGCAAAGCACAGACTATTTACTATCTGGCCCTTTATAGAATCAATTTGCCATTGCCATTCTAGATTAAGTCCTCACTGATGCCGCTGTTACCCAAATGGATTTGGATTACTTTCCATGAAAAGTTAGGGAATTGGATTAATAGATCTCTTTAGGCCTTTGATAATCCTTTTGAAGGGTGAATGGAGAAAGCATAGTTAGCCACACCTACACCACACCTACATTGCTTAGTCTCCTGGACATAGGGGACAGAAAAGAGAAAGTAAGAGCAGATGTGAGAATTTATAAGATCATTGCATAAAGTAAGGCATCTCTCCAGGAAAGATGAAAGATTGTGGTCACTACCTTGAACTCCAGAGGCTATACTGCATCAAAAGCCTATTCAAGTAAAAATGCAAATCTCTCTTCCTGAACTTTGACATATACAACCCACTTATTAATATATAAATAAGATAAATATGAGAAAAGTTAACAATTAATTAGAACAACATTTTCATATAGATTAAAAGCAGGGATCTATCCCCAAGTCTGTCTGGGTTTAAACCCTGGCTTCCCTGATTACTAGAAGTGTGTCTCTGAGCACACTTAACCTCTCTGTATCTCCATTTTTAAACATCTGTAAATTAGTGGTAATAAAGTTCCTACCATTGAGAATTTCTGGGAGGGTTAAATGTGTTAATATTTTTAACATGCTTAGATTATAATGCCTTGCATATAGTATGTACTACATATCTTGGCTGAATAAAATAAAACCATTGCATACTAACTTTATTATTTATCATCTCCCTTAGGCAATAAAATTGTATGAAAAATAATGCAGTGCTACAATCAGATTTTCTCTTATTTCTGTGACATGCTTGTTTAACGGAGGTTGCATAAGAATTAACCTTATATCAAATTCCACAGTTAGTTCATTGTGTGAAAGGATGTATTTGTTTTAAATTACTTTATCATTGTTAGAAAGTTCTGCTTTTTCATCCCTATAAATTTCAAAATGAAAATGTAATTTCACTTTCAAAATCATTTTAACACATCAACATGAAAGAGCACACAGTTGTTTCCTAGCCAATTGGTCACAATCACTATTAACCATTTCAGTCACAGGAAAACACAATAAAAAGCAGATCCAGAATATCTTTTTCAAGGGAGAACATTTCCAATATGACAAACAATGATATGGAGAACAAAGGCGAAGGAAAAAAATGAAATTCCTGTACAACTTACAGTCCATTGACAAGTCCTTGTGATAGGCAGAGAGACCTTCCTTCAGGAACTCAGCTACCTTGATGTTGATACTTTGCTAAGGGCAAAGGGCCATCTTAGGTTAATATTATTCCAAACCCCAGGATCCTGTGAGTCTCCTTTAATATATTAAAATTCCTTTGGAAACCTCCTTTATCTCTACCCCCAAGATATACATTAGCAATCATCCTCTAGGCATATGGCCCACTGATACCCATTTCATGATTATGGTTTTACTAGACAGTAATAAATGACCTCTTCCTAGTAATAGCTAGCCTCTCAAGGTCCTAGAAACCTTGCTCCCAAATTCCTTAGACACTTAAGCTATCCATAACCCCTCCCAACTTAAAAGTATATTATCAGTCACCAGTCACAACTCTAATGAAGCATTTTCTGCCTACAGGTCCTATCCCCATGCTTTGATAAAACCACCCTTTTTGCACCAAAGATGTTTCAAGAAATCTTTCTTGACTGTTCGCTCCAAACCCCAACATTTCCACATCAAATAAAAATATGCTTCAAATGATGTTTCTTCTCCTTTTTTCTAATTGCTGCTCTTGCTGTTGTTTTCTAGTTTAAAAAGTAAAAAAAAAAAAAAATAGTAAAATGGTGGAACGGAGAGTTGAGCCAGCAAGAGAACAATCTACGTAAGACTCACTTCCTGTGAGAGTTTTGTCTATTAAATGCCATCTATAGTCTGGTGACACCAAATTTCATTTCCGCAACCTGAACCCCCCATTTGACTTGTAGCCTTATATGTCTAACTCCCTCCAGCCCAAGTGTACACGTCTTCTCATCCTTTAAGTCTTCTTGGCACACTGATGCCTTGAGGTCTTTCCACTTACCTTTTCCTTCACTTTTCATTACAAGACTCATTTTTCCCCCATCTCCTTAAGGTGCTTATTCAAAGGTCTTTTTTCTGGGAAGTCTTCCTGACCCCTTTTAAAAATGGCATATCACACACAAATACACATATACCTGTTCATCTCCATGACATTCACTACTATCCAATACACTATGTGTTTTATCTATTTAGTTGATCTATTATGTATCATTCTATTAATATATAAGGACCATGAAAGCAGTGTGTTTTGTTTGGTGTTTTTGGTTTTGTTGTTGTTATGTTGTTACTGGTTTTTTTGCTCCTTCTTTGCTTATTTTGCCTGTCATAAATTAGATACGTAATAAATCCATGACAAATAAATAAATAACTGATTAAAGGATAAGTTATACATTTATTCAACACAGGTTCACTAATCTCTTCCCATGTGCCAGGTCATAGGTGTGCAGAGTTTAGAAAATAGGTCTTGTTTTCATGAAGCTCCGTACGTAGTGGTGACACAGAATAGAAAATGCGAACACATTTTAAGTGTTAAATAGATTTTAGTAGTTGATGTTATAATAGATGTTACATGCTAGAGCACATAGCACATAGAAATGAACCTAACTATCTCATCTTTTACACACATACACACACGTGTATGTGGATCTTTCAGAAATAAGAGTATACTTCTGTGACGGCAAATGGTTTTGGTTGTATAGGTTCTTAAAACTGTCTTTATTGTTTCCTTTTTTCCTTTTACTTTTATTCATTGACACATTTTTCTAAATGGTCCTCTGGAACCAGTTAAGTAAACATCTATTTCTATTGCGTAGAGCCTCAGGATGATAGGAAAAAAACAAAAACAAAAACAAAAACAAAAAACAAACTTGGAGATTTGGAGGTTACAGGTGGTAAAAAAGAAAGTCTGTTTCATTTTTATGTGTTGTTCTAGATGAATAGATAAATTTATGAGTGATCAGTTGTTCTAGATGAATAGATAAATTTATGAGTGATCAGAGATTGCTATAAGAAGATCAAAGTACATTGTTAGAAACTTATTGTAACCCAGGGGGTTCAGGTACAAAAATTTAAAATGCTCAAAGATTACAGACTTCAAATTCATGGAGGTAACATAAGCAGCATCTGTCTCCTTACCACAGAATGAGGTTTCATCCCTGCTGGATGACTGGAGAGCATGTCATTCTCAAGAGATGTCTGAGCTCTTCTTTAAGGAATGTGAAACCATCAGAATAAAAAGAATAGTCATGATGAGATAAAATTGAAAATAAATTAAAGCAGGAACTAAAATCTAATCAAAACTGCTGAAGATAAGAATATAACATCTGAAAATTCACGTTTCAAAACCAGAAAGATTATATCTAGTTATATCATATCTGGCTCCTCAGTGACACAACAGTGGGCCATCAGTTGTGACAGGGAAAAAGTACAAAGCTCAGAGACAAGCTTATAAAACACACTCCTTAATTAGGTATTGATTAAGACTTTTATATCGTGATCTAGGTAGCAGCTTTCAATGGACAGAAATTTAGATCGCTGCAGTTACCAGATATATGATTTTAAAACACGGGGATTTTAAAATACCTGATCATCAAATTATATATATGCCTTTAGAACACCATTTGTCTACACAAACTCACTATAACAATCATAAACCTGAAGAAAGCATGGGTGACTCAGCTGGCTGAGTATCCAACTCTTGGTTTCAGCTCAGGTCATGATCTCATGGGTCATGATCTCATGTGTCGTGAGACTGAGCGCCCAGTTGGGCTCCACGCTCAGTGGGGAGTCTGCTGGAGATTCTCTCCCTTTGCCCCTCCCCCCAGTTGAGCACACACACATTCTCTCTCACTCTTTCTCAAATATATAAATGAATCCTTAAAAAAATCTTAAACCTGAAAATACTTTCACTATCATTAATGTAATGTTCCTTCTCTTTGCTCTTTCTCACATATATGTGATATAAATTTTTGTATATTTCATGTAGTTATACCTTATATATGATACATGTTATATAGTCTGTATATGTAATATACATACATAAAATACATACATATGTAAAATACACATACATAGGCATACATACCTATATATAATATATATATACCTATATATAATGACAAACAGAAGTCCTCCCTTATATATATAATAATGACAAACAGAAGTAGTCCCTTATAGATGGTTTCACTTTCTGAGGTTTCTATATATACCTATATATAAAGACAAACAAAAGTCCTCCCTTATCCATGGTTTCACTTTCTGAGATTTCAGTTACCTGCAGTCAACTGACGCTCATGATGCTCCTTCTGACAGTGTGAGAGGTCAGTCATAGCCTAATGTTACATTCCAGTGCCTGCACCCTTCACCTCACTTCATCTCATCACGTGGCACCTTATCATCTCACATCATCACAAGGTAAAGTGTGGGTATGACACAATAATACACTCTATGAGAGAGATTACAATCATATAACTTTTATTAAAGAATAATGTTGTAATTGTGCTATTTTATTATTAGTTATTGTTATTAATCTCCTACTGTGCCTAATTTATAAATTAAAGTTTATCATTGGTATGTATGTATAGAGAAAAGCATAGTGTATATAGGATTCAGTACTATTCACAGTTTTAGGCATCTGCTGGGAGTCTTGGAACATATTCCACAGGGATAAGGGGGTACTGCTGTATCTATAATATGATACTGATAATTAATGAGTATATATAGTTATAATTATATCCAGGTTCTTTCTTGGGTAAAAGTCCTCATGGTCCTATTATAAAAACAACACTCCTATTAATAGTCAAATAAGTACTCATGGGGAGAGAAAAGTACAGTAGAATTCCAACTTCTATTTCCATCTCTGGGTCCACTATTAACTAAGTTAACTATTAACTATTACCTACTATGTATTAAGCCTGTAGCTGCTATAGCTCATGCTATCAATCACAGTTCAGACAAGGAAACTTTTGAAACACTGGTTATTTTAAGAGACAGATTATTATGAGAAAATGATTAAAAAAGCATTAGGAAACAAGTAAACAAAATGAGCACACTGAGTTAACACAGTATCTTCAAAAAACAAATATTCCCTGAGAGACTCAGAGAAGAAAGAGAAGAAAGTGGGTATAGCAGAACCTAGAAGCAGGAAAAAGGTGTCCTGTACATCTGTAGCTCACACCTATGAAGGGACAGCATTGTGTAGCTGGGGTAGAGAAGGCCAAGAAAGCTAGAAACTAGAATTAATGAAAAGGTGATGGCATACTGGTGAGACAATGCTGACAGTTGTCGCAAACAAACAGGAAGGGTGAGTCTCTTCCCTCTTCTGGTCTCTTGGTCTGTTTTCCTCTTTTGGTGGAACACCACAGAGAGTGATAAGTGGGAACCTCTGTGTCTGTAGTCCTAGTTGCAATCATGCAACACAGAGAATGGAAGGCTGGATTTGAAGAGAGGGGCAAGAACTTAACAACTGATGCATTGATAAAGTATGCAATTATAACTTGCAGGTGTTTAAAGACTCAGTTATGTAACTTTTCCGATGATGGCTACCAGTAATGTTCTATCAATACTCTCGCCTTTACTACTCGGGGGAGCTAACTTCCTTATGGCATATCAATTTAACTCTATATGTTTTCGATACTTACAGTCATTGAGACATATTTGTAGATCTCAGAACGTCCTCCTTTTTGTTTCATATTTTCAATTTCACATCTTGTTCAAAGTTTTCCTCTCTCAGATCCAACCTCCCACCCGTGCAAACTAAACTGATGGCTGGGGCAGACTGGGGTTCAATGGGACCCAAAAATCTGCTCTTTCATCTGTCCCCTCATCTTCTTCCTATGTTTGCCATTCAGATTCTGAAGGCCAATGTATTAGGGGAAAACAAATGTCATCTCCCTTTACTGTTCTCTGTAGTAAATTTCATGTCTTCTCCTTGGCTACTCATAATTACTTTCTAGTTCTTTTTCTATTTGTTCAGTTAGGACTAATGGTGGCCTAAGAAGGCCCTGCTGATAAAAGCTGAATTGTTACTTATCTGACCAGGTAATAATGTTTGCCCACTGACAGTTCAGATAAATCTCTGGCTGTCCCCACTGGAAGTGCCATGTCAAATTAGGCAAGTGCCCTTTTGTCCTATGCTGCTTTTGTGAATCACAACTTGTATCTGCTGTTCTTTATGGCCTGCAGACCTGAACCTTGCGGACAAGACATGGATCAACTATCTGTGATTCTTTGGAATTGAGTTTTGGCATGTGTCCTTGTCTTCTCTTCTCACCATAATCCCACCTGCCAAGTCTCACCCATTGTTTTATCCATTTCTGGTAGCCCCGAGAAGATCAGCACATTCAATAAATACACAGACATTCCTCCAGAAAATAAACATTGACTATGCAAGCAATCACAGATCTCATGAGGTATTATCTTGATGTTTCTCTCCCCTAGGGAAGGAAAGGTAAAGGGAGAGTTTCTTCTTAGGAACTGTGCCTAACCCAAAGGTCATCACATGCCCCCTTCCATTTTTATACTTCTGTTCATTCATCCAGGTGGCAACATGGGTAGTGGTAGAGATATTTCTGTTGAAATTGTACCTCGAAGATTGCCTTTGGGATTTTAGCTAGTTTTAACAGATAGCAATTCTCTAGGTTTACAGCACTGGACCCTTTATACTTTTTGTTCTCAGCTGTGAGACTTGTATCCAATTCCAGAACCTCCACCCAATGCAACTCTGTATGCATGAACTCATTTAATCATCACAACAATGCATGAAGAACTATTATTATTCCATTTGAGAAATGAGAAAACCGATGGTCAGTTCTACAACTACTAAGTTATAGATCTATATTTAAGACAAATTCAAGTCTAATCAAACCTAAGCTCTTTTCATTTTTATTATAGCTGGGAACATTGGCCCCCCTTTCAGAACACCTAAGGGATATATATTTGAGTAGTTTAGGGATATCAATGAAATTATTGCTACAGGGTGGAGTTGCTAGACAGTAACAGAAATGGTAAGGAGAGAAAGGTTGATCAATAATGACTGAATAAAATGAGGAAATTCTTACATAAATTTTAATTTTTGATTTTTTTTAAGATTTGTATATTTGGACTGGGTAGTGACTCTTCTTGTGCTCAAGTTCTTCACTTAAAAATAAGAATAATAATGGTTTCTCCTTCATAAGATTATTGTGAGGAGTTAATCAGTTAAATGTAAAGTCTTTAGAATACTGCTGGGCACAGAATAAGCACTCAAATAATAGTGTTATTATTATGATCATCACCCCATTTATGTACAGAAAACATACCCTATCCAGGCATGCAGATGGAGGCAGAGAATTCTTGACTCACTTTAAATACATTGGCATTATCTCCAAAAATATCTCACATTCTGTGAGCTGGGAAAAGTGTCGTCTCTCTATTTAGACTTAATGGCGGAACTATAGGAGCTTATTCACTTCAATCATTTTGGGATCTGTATATACTTCCTTTTGTTCTGTTGGAAACTTTAGGTCAGTTTTAGGGATGCTGCTTTCATCCATTTTTGTCACCTTCTTTGGTATAAATGTGGGTTGCCATGCTCCTCTTTCACAGCTACTATCTCCACAATTTTAGCCCTTGCTTTCAAAGAAATTTTTGCAAGACTGCCAGTTGGAATAAGTAATTAACACTTCAGCTCAGCTCTGAAAGGGGAAAACAACTGTGGCATACAAACTCCTGCCAAAGTCAGTTCTCTCACCCAGAAAATGCCTGAAATACTCATCAGGGTACTTTCAATTTCACTAAAGGAGAAAAGAAAAAAAAGGCAACATGATCAAAATGGAAGTTCACCAGCTTATCCCTATAAGAGTGTTGGGCCAAAAACATAAGAATAAAAAATAAAAAACAAAACAAAACAAAAAACACCCAGGTGAGGAAATGAGTGAACCAAAGTAGTCTTCATCAACATGAAGAGATCTCACTAATTCAGTATGGAGTGAAAAATAGCAGGTTGCAAAAGCATTGAAGCAATATAATAAAATTCATTTCAAGAATTAAAAACACCCCAAACCAGACTGTGTGTTGTTTTCCCGTAAATCTGTAACAAAATTTGCAAACACCTATGGAACTGATGTATGCCAAGTTTTAGATGATAATTGCCTTTCGTACAGTGGGAATGGAGGAGAAGGGACAAGGAGAACTTTAAGAAATACACAGGGAATATGGATTTAAACTTATTAATCTGAGTCATGAGTTTATAATTCTTATATCATTTTTTAAAGATTTTATTTATTTATTTGACATATAGAGAGAGCACAAGTATGCAGAGAGGCAGGCAGAAGGAGAGGGAGAAGCAGGTTCTTCACTGAGTGGGGAGCTGGATTCAGGACTCAATCCCCAAACTCAGAGATCATGACCTGAGCAGAAGGCAGCCACTTAACCAATTGAACCACCCAGGCACCGCTCTTATATTACTCCCATGTGAAGATATATGATCTATTTCAAACTAAATAAAAGTCAGTGCCACTCTCATTCAATACATTTCATAGAAAATAACTTTGGAGGAAGGGATATTACAGTGAGTTAACCTATGTCAGAGCAAACTCGAGTGATATCCAGAAGAACACTAGGGATATTTCTGTTACCGTGCATCTTTGCTGTGTGAATAACCAGTTAAGTTTCTGCCACACTTCTCTTTTCACTGCCATCAGTGGCTTTTCTGGGACCCGAGTAGAGTAGTGACATGGAGTTAGTTCTTACCTGTGTGTCTATTTTATGACCTAATTACATTTGAATGACTACACCAAACAATAATATGAAGCATATATGCATGTCATGACTGTTAGGTAATTAGCATATCCTGAGTTACCATGTAAAAATCTTCTGTAAGACAACTACATTGCTTTTGTAATGTGAAATAGTACTGATTTCTTTGTATAGAAAAATAAACCACCTACAAGACACAAGAAGGCTTTTTGTGGTTTTTGTAAGGTTGGTTTTAGAGGACATATAAAATATGTCTCTCCTTTGCCCAAATAAACTATGACATGTTCAGTTCATTTCATTTTGGGGTCATAGCTTCCATACAGCATAATGTACAAGTATTTAATATAGTTAGATCAGTTTTGCCACATGTGTACAATGTTGTAACCCATTCCTATATCAAAATACAGATAATTTTATTTTGCCACCTCAGACTTTTGCAAATTATTTTGCATTGTTAGTAATTTTATTAAGCAGTTGTCAGAGTTCTTTATATGTGTAGATTAAGTTCTTTGTCAGGCTTGTTAAAATATTTTTTCCCAGTCTCTGGCTAGCCACTTTATATTCTAATAGGAGTTTGGTGAACAAATATTTATAATTTTTATGATGGAAAAATGAAATATCTGCCTATTTAAATTGCAAATATAGTCTATGTTTTCTTCTAGAACACTTGCAGTTTTGGCTTTTAACTTCAACATCTATGTGTTGAATATTAGGTCTTGAACTCAAGAGGATCCATTTTGAATTATTTTTTTATGTTTAATGGGAATTACATGTCAAGGATTGTGTGGTTTTCTTTTTTATATTCAGCAATTTATATATTTTATATTTAGCAATTCCAACAGTATTTATTGAAGAAAATTTTCTTTCCCCACTGGATTGTTTTAATACCTTTAAAAATTATTTGATAATCAGAAAGGTATATGAGGGCCTCTTTTTGAACCGTCTACTCTGTTCCATCTACTTTTCTGTCTTTTGGCTAAACTACACAAAAACCTCTGGTGAACACACCATGTTTTTAATAGTAAAACATAAAGATAGAAAAAGTCTTCTTATTTTGTTTTTCTTTGTCAAGATTGCTTTGGTTTTTCTAGATATTTTTCATTTCCATTTAAGTCTTAGAATCACTTTGCCAGTATTCACACAAAAAAAGTGTGCTGTGATTTTGGGGTTATGTTGAATCTGTACTTTATTTTCAGGACTTTTACCATGTTAATAATTTTGGGTCTTTTAATCCATAAGTGTAGTATATTTCTTATTTATTCTGGACTTTAAAAATTTACCTCACTAATATTTTATAATTTTTAATGTGGAGATCTTGAACAACTCTCATAAGACATAATCCCAAGTATCTTTATATCTGTGGATACTATTTTAAATAATATTCTTTACATTTCATTTTCAAATTTTTATTGCTACCATATAGTTACATAATTAATTTTGACTTTTGAGACATTATTAAACTGACTTATTAGATCTAGTAGATCTTCTTTTCCTTTTAGCAATTTTAGGATTTCCTGTCTGTGTAATTGTGTCATGTGAGAATAATGAAAATTTTATTTTTTTTCTTTTAAATCATTATATCATTTATTTCTTTGTGTGTGTGTGTGTGTGTGTGTGTGTGTAGTAAATTTGAAAATATTGTCTCTACGGTGGATCTTCCTAGACAATCTCATCCATTTTTATGGTTTCAACTTCAATTTATATCTCTAATTCGAACCATTATTTTGATCTTGACACACATATTTCTGACCTCTTATCACTAATCACCATTTCTTAGCCACCTCTATTTCATCATCCCAACAGAATTTCCTTTTATCTCTCCAAGAACTAAATGTATTTCTTCCCCTAGGTATTTAGGTCAATGTCATGACCAATAACTCCAAAATGGATTTTTGAAATCAATTTTAATTTCATAGTTTACTAACACCATTAACCCTCCCACAGACACACTCTCACTCAGAGGCAGACACAAAACTGTTTAGCAAACACTTTTTGACTTATCTCTTGATAATCTTCTATCCCTTCTCTGCTGTCCTCCATACTATTCATGTAATTCATATGCTTATTTCCATTTCCATGGACTATTGATGACCAATGGATTTATGTCTTCATCTATCCTCCACATAGAAAGGTTATGAATGATAACTTTAAAATACAAATCTAAACATGTCATTTTGTTTCCAGAAAACTTCCAATGAACCCCATTTATGTGTAGATTAAAATTCAAATTCTTAACACTCTCTCTCTCTCTCTCTCTCTATATATATATATATATATATACATAAGTATATATATATATATATATATACAGAGAAAATAGAGAAATTTAGAAATCCAATTTAAAAGTTCCTGTTGACTTTAACATCACATGGGTTCATGTACTAGATATCTTCTTTTGCCCCTCCAGATCACTCTCCATCATCTTCCACCCCACTCTATGCAGTGGAAGAAAATTACTATGGTCTATAGATTCCTTGGTTCTTCGGTTTCCTTTTGGATTTGGTAGATGAGTAATACTGTTATGAGATAAGTGGAAAGTTGGAGGGAGAGTTTGGGTTATGCATTTGCCAGATTTATCCCTTGGCCTGACTGGTCCCTGTCATGCTTACCCCTACACTGCACTGGCCTTGGGGTATGACACTATCTCTATGTTTGCATTTACCTTGTTTTTCACTTTAAATGGTTTCTTTATTGAATGCTTTTCAAATTTTTCACTTCGGGCATACTATCTCTTTCCTATAAAGATGACACATGTAAAGTTTTAAAAAATGACTTAAAGATGATTTTTTGACATAAATAAAATACTGGTTTGCCCTTGTATAAAAACATGGGAAACTAATGCAGACTCAAGTCTTGTTCAGGGTGGATAGTGCTTTACTACTTAATATCTCCTGCATTCCCAAATTCATCTCTTCTCACTTTCCCATGTCTACCTCAGCCTCCAACCCGATCAGGTGAAATGTAGCCATACTTTTTGCAGGCACAATATTTAAGATTTTTTCTCACCTATTCCTTTTCCTGCTAACCTATATAAAGTCTGCCTAAAAAGGATACTGGCCTACTGACACTGGTCATATCTACCACTATGTTCCCATTTTTCAATTTTTCAAGTAAGTTTTTCAAACTAGATGAGATCTTCCATTTGAGAAAAGACAACAAACATTATTCTGACTTTAGTATAATCAGTACTTTATATAACTCAACCTATATCAAACATTAAATAAATTTTGAATATTCACAGATAAGCAAAAATATGAATAGATTCATATAATATAGCTTAGTAATATTTGGGGGGCCCTGACTTACGAAGTTGGGTATTGATATTGAATAACTTGACAAGTAAATTCAGATGTTTCTACCTGCTTAGTTGAGTATAGGTCTCCTTAAGAAAACAGTTATATAAAACTGAAAAAGTGCTAAACTTCTGAATTCAATAATAAAATAGAAAAGAACTTTAAAGGACGTTCGAGGGCAATACATTACAGTGTTCATGAATTGTAGGATAGTACATTTCCATAAAAGTTAGAAATGCATCAATACCCAAGAATAATACAAGGATTCAAAATGATACATGTAGCAAGGATGAGAAGTGAGATGATTTCTGACTGATTGTGTTCATTGAAACTTTGTGTCACTCCAGTACTTGGGACTCATGCCAGTTTAGTACTTTTTATTCAGTATCCTTAAATTACTTCTAAAGTTTAGTCAAATATTCTTGTGCTTGAATTGTTAGCGAACACTTTAAGAAATAGCTTCCATGTCTCATGAGCTCCATCAGGGCCTATTCTTCCAATAAAGTTAACAGAATAATGTAGAGTAATTAAAGAAAAACAACTGTATATAGGAGATTATACTGAAATCATAATATTCAAGGAGAGAAGCTTTGCATTTATAGAACAAAATCCTATTATTCAAATCCAATATGATTTTATTTGTTCTGGTTTAATGTTGCAATTGAAAGTCTGCATATTTCTGGTGAAGTAAGTTCAGTTAATGAAACTACATTTGAGTGAACACCCTGCTTTTTCATCACTGACCTACATAAATTGTGATCAGAAGAAATATGTAAATTTTAACCAAAATTGCAAAATAATACACAAACTCTTTGAAAAGAGATAAAAATCCTTCACAAACTATTTTGAACAACATAGTTATCATTCACATTATGGTCAGAGATACATGGAAGCATGACTTTCAGCATTGAAAGTGATTATAGATGGCACCTACTTTATGATACAAATTATCGTTCACTAATATCTAAGAAAATCAGGTACCTGAGCTTACTTTAAACAGCTCTAGTGACAGAGAAAATATTACTCCATTTTAACCCAGCCAGTTGCTAGAAATCCTTCCTTATTATTGTAGTAGCTTTTGTCTTCCTATAAATTATACTCATTTTTTTTTCAGTTGACTCTACAGCATATCTAATTTTCCAGTCGCATAACAAACCATCAAATATTTAAAGACCGCTATCTCCTCCTACGTTGTCCAGTGAAAGAATCTGAGTTCACATAAACATATATCATGCTTTGGGATGTTTCATCATCCTGACCACTATCCTAGTGACTTATTTACTTTGTCAATAATCTTACAGAAATATGAGACACGGAATTGATTGTATCATTCTCAGTATTTCCTTACTTACCCAGTGTAAGAGATATGAAATGAAATTAATAACTAGATATGAACCAGAACAACATCTTTTGTCTGGTTATTGTGGTCAATGTAATTATTCATTAGTGTATCCATTAGTGTCCAGGAGGGAGAGAGAAACCACACAGTTATTTGAACAAAAGATGTTTAATATAAGAATGATTATAACAAGAAATTGAAGTAAAGAAGTATTGGCTGGTGAGAAGTACAGAATGACAAAGAGAACTCTAAAGGATATGAGAACACAGACGTAACATGCAGCCACTATCTCTAGGACTGGGCAGGAGCACTCAAGGGGAAGTCTCCGCACTTATGCCCCAGGATCTAGATCTATGCTGGCAGAACCTGCTGGAAATCTGCTCTCTGGAAGCCAGAGAAAGCCATTCACAGGAAAGTGTCTCACTTCTGGCACATTACTACAAAACCATCCAAAGGAGAATGCCAGGACCATGTGTTGGCCTCTGAGCTTTGTTGACCACTCTGGACTCCAAGACCTGTGTGCTGGGTGAGCCATGGCACTGCAGAAACCCATGCCGAGAAGGAAGCAGGGTCTGGAGAAACTACCTATTCTGCAGGCCCCAGCTCTGGAGAAACCATGCACACTGCTGATGTTGCACCTGGAACAAGGTATCCACTCCTCAAGAGACTAGTGCTGGAGAAACTGTGTAGAGTTTAGGAGTCTGTGCTGAGGACTACTGCCCCACTTCAGGAACCTGGGGCTGGTAAGCCAAAGAGCTGTGAAAGCCCAATGTAGTGAGGGACCTGGACACTAGTGACGTCTCCCCCTGAAGAAGCCCGTTAAGGAGAATATACGGGAACCAGAAAAGATGATCCTGTGACCTTGCTCCAGCCTTTCTCTTCTGAAAAAACTTAACATCACACCAAATGGGGAAAGGAAAATCCTTGAAAGTCTGTCTCTTTTTTGCAGAATAAGTGATCTAATTTGGATTTTGAGGTGAGAGGTAATAAATTGATAACTAGCACTAGTAGGCATATAAATTTGTGATCCATTCAATTGTTTTTTGTCAAAATTCTGCTTTGGGTTAGCTTTTTTATACTTCCAACATTTCTTTGACCAAACTAAAATGATCATTTATCTCTGCACTTAACCAAAAATATATATATAAAAAGTCTTAACTATACGTAAACTTAAGAAAAAATATGACAATCAGAAATGACAAAATAGATAAGAAATTCTGTTGAACTTCAGATATATTTGCATACATATGTATAAGTTGAATAGTATATGTAAGTTAATAATCCCCAAATAATACTTAAATACTTAAATTATGACCTATTTTATTTGCATGATTTAAAGCTTCAGTCAATATTTGAAATTCTAATTTGCACATTGATTTTCAGAACTATAACTGGTGTATTGACTGCAAGAATAATAAAATTTTATTTATCATTATATTTACAAAGCATAAAGCATCACTGGCCATAAAATAAATAATAAAGTAACAATGAATAAGTGAGTGAATGAATGAATATATGAATATGGAAGAATAAATAAAGGGTTCTTTTCTTCTTATTTATTCAACACAAGGAAATATTTTTTTCTGTCTTTATTTGTATCTTTTTCCCTCAATCTCTGCCTTCCGACTCTCTGCCTATGTCTCTCATTGTATGTCTGTGTGTGTCTGTATCAATGTACATATTTCGTATATGTGCATATATACTTACATAAACATATATACATATATAATCACAGTAAAAAAGATAACTAAATGTTTTTATTACATTAGATATAGAATGCATTAATTTCAAAATATAATTTTATTGTTTTATATTTGTATGTGTATTTAAAACACATCCATATATTAAATGTCACTCTAAAAAAATACTGTTTTCTTCTTTCTTAGGAGTTCAAATTTCCTACTTAAAACACCACTTTCCAGGGGCAACAGAATACATTTATATGTGATGTATCAAAATGATCTTCAATGTTTTTGTGTTTCCAAGTTGAATTCTCTTCCTCTCCATTGGAGACTTTCATACAACTTTCTATGCTGTCTCCACCTTTGAGAATGACTATTATAATGAGTAACCATCTCAGCCTGTTTGGGCTGTTGTACCAAAGCCCACAGATGGGGGTGCTTATAAACAACAGAAATTTATTTCTCACTTGTGGGGGCTGAGAAGTCCAAAATCAAGGTTCTTGCATATTTGTTGTCTGGTGAGGGACCACTTCCTGGTTCATTACCCCCTTCTAGTTGCACCCTCACATTGTAGAAGCAGAGAACTCTGGTCTCTTCAGCCTCTTCTAAGGACACAAACTCATGACCTAATCCCTTTCCAAAGAGGCCTACCTCCAAATACCATCACTTCAGGGATTAGTTTTCAACATTTAGTGCACTTTGGAGAGTGCACAAAACAAACTGAGGGTTGCCGAGGGGAGGGAGGTAGGGAGAGGGTGGTTGGTTATGGACATTGTGGAAGACATGTGCTATGGTGAGTGCTGTGAGGTGTGTAGACCTGGTGATTCACAGACCTGTACCCCTGGGCTAATAATAATTACATATTAATAAAAAAAATTATTAAAAAAAAGGAGTTTGGAGATTGGAAGGACACACGCATTCAGCCATAACAGCACCTGTAACTAATTATTGGCTGTAATTTAGTGTCCTATCCCTCAGTTGTGTTACATACACACATGCACACAAATACGCACATGCACAAACCCATATTTACCCCTTAAAAAGGAAATAAATATAAAGAACTTGTCTTTAATATTTTAATTATAGTCAGCACAATGTTGATGAAATTTTATCTTGTACTATTTACTTTTACCTAACTAAAAATAAGAGCCCCATGTTATTTTATACTCTTAAATATAAGGAAAGCCTGATTACTAACAATTACAGTCAATGTGTCTTTTTTTAAAATTTATTTATTTGAGGGAGAAAGAGAAGGTGCACAGGGTTTGGGGGTGGTGATGGAGAGGGGCAGAGAGAAAGAGTCTTAAGCAGATACCACACTGAGCGGTGAGCTGATGGCTGGGCTCCATCTCAGGACCCTCAAGATCAGGACCTGAGTGGAAACCAAGAGCTGGACACTTAACAGAATGAGCCACCCAGCCACCCTGTCAATATGTCTTTCTTATAAAAACAAATTTCTACATATGTTATTCACTATAATACTCATTATCCAGACAGAATAATACGATAATTATTAGCCATGTTACCCAGAACAAACACTATTGTCCAGACTAACACAGTACTATCCAGAATAATGCAATACCTATGACACATGTGTGTATATACCCATACACGTGTGTATTTCATTATGTTACATTCCCTTTGCCTCTTAGTCACCACCCTGAAAGTGAGTATAATAGAAAGATTTGTATTACTACACAAGACATTGAAAAATGTCATTCCAGAAATGAATCCAAACTAATGGAGCTGGTTTCCCATGTAATCTTATTTCTAATATCTAAAAATATATCAGCTTTTACCTCACTTTGGTTCTAACTTTAGGTTTAATGATCCTACCTCAAATTGGTTTTAATAATCAATTTGTTCTATCCTTATAAAAACATGACCAAATTGTAATTATTCTGAAGGCACATTGGGCCCCTTTTTCAATCTATGTTACCTAAACTAAGTGTTCTCCTTTCAAATGACACAGAATAAATCAAATGTTTTGAATGGAAACAGAATAAATCAAAAGTTTGCTTTGAAAGGTTGTAGGAAATTCAAGATCTGCTCAAGTTTAATAGTGTTAGTGTCCTGAATTTGTTTGCCTCACTTAAAGAACAGTGCATGAACAATTCAACAGTGTGACTTGTTCAAGATTTGAGGTTATTGGATAGTGAAAAATAAAAAATTATAACAAGATAATAACCAGAGGAATATCTTGCATTTCCTTTAACAAGACCAACACTAAAGAATATTGATGAGCATGTAGGTTTCCTAGATGTTTGTCCTGAAGTTGGTGAGCTTTGATTGATATTTCCAGTTACTTGCATCTTGGAGTCATTCCTGTGAGTACTACAATGAGCTCTTATAAAAGTGATCTAGAAATACCATGTGTTGACAATTTCTACCAGTAACACATTCCATTATAGAAATTTGGAAAATAGGGAAAACAAAGAAAATTGAACTTATTCATGATCCTACATGTCTGCGGAAATAGACATGACAGCTCATTTATATGTATAATGGATGCATGTATTAGAAATACTAATTTTCAAAATGTCACTTCAAAACATCTCTCCCCTATTATTGTTTCCCTGTGTCATTAAATATTATCTGAAATATAATGTTTGCCTCATAGTTTATATAATTGTTATATCATTTATTCAATCATTTTTCTACTTTTCGACATTTACATTGGTTCTCCTTCTCTGTTATTATCCATAGTTCTGAGAAGTACATCATCATTCATTAAAATTTGAATATAATCCTAATTATTCCCTTACAGTAAATTTTAGCATTTAAATTTTAGCATTTAGCATCTGGAGAGAAAGAATGAACATTTTGTCAGACTATTTTTAATTTTATTTTTTATAATTTATTTTTTATCAATTTTTAAATTTTAATTCCAGTGCAGTTAAGATACAGGGTTATATTAGTTTTCAGGTGTATTTTTCAATTTTTTAAAAATAAAATGGTTTTCCAGAAAGATTATACCAACACACACTTCCATGACAGTATTTTAAAAAATTTCCTATAGCCTCAAAACATTCTATAATTTGGATCATCACTTTACTTTGATTTCTTCTGTATACAAATTAATCATTTTTTCAACTATATTCTGCTGTATTAATTTTATTTGGTTTTGGTGGGTTTTTAAAATTTTGAATGTATTTGACATACAATGTTATATTTGTTTCAAGTGTACACTGTAGTGACTCAACATCTCTATACATTATGCTATGCTCACTACAAGTGTAGCTACCATCTGTCACCACACAGTCGTCTTATAATATCATTGATTATATTCCCTATGCTATGCCTTTTATTCCCATGATGTATTTATTCCATAACTGGGATCCCGTATCTCCTATACCTCTTCCCCCCCCTTATTTTCCCCCCCTTTCCTCTGACAACCTTCAGTTTGTTCTCTGTGTTTATAGGTCTAACTGCTTTATGTTTGTTTGCTTATTTATTTGTTTTGTTTTTTTGATTCCATGTATGAGTGAAATCATATAATATTCATCTTTCTCAGATTTATTTTGCTTAGTATATTACCTTCTAGATCTATCCATGTTGTCACAAATGGCAAGATCTCATCCTTTTTATGGTCCTGTAATTTTCTATTGTTGTATATAAGCCACATCTTCTTTATCCATTCATCTGTTAATGGACACTTACGTTACTTCCATATTTTGGCTAATGTAAGAAATGCTGGAATAAACATAGAGGCTCATGTAACTTTTTGAATCAGTGTTTTTGTTCTCTTTGGGTAAATATCCCAATATTAGAATTGTTGGGTCATACGGTGTTTCTATTTTTAAATTTTTGAGGAAATTTTATACTAATTTCCACAGTGGCTGTACCAATTTATTTTCCCAACAGTGTGTGAGAGTTCCTTTTTCTCCACATCCTCACCAATGCTTGTTATTTCTTGTTTTCTTTTAGCTTTTTTTTTTCCCAGTTGTTGTTGTTGTTTAATTGTAGCAATTTTGACAGGTGTGAAGTGAAATATCATCGTGGTTTTGATTTGCACTTTCATGATGATGAATAGTGTTGAGCTTCATTTCATGTATCTGTTGGCCACCTGTACATCTTTGGAAAAATGTTTATTCCAGTCCTCTGCCCATTTTTTAATCAGATTGGTCTTTTGGTGTTGAGTCATGTAAGTTCTTTATATATTTTGGATATTAAACTCTTATTGGATATATCATTTGCAAATATCTTCTCCCATTCAGTAGGCTGTACAGATGTAATGCAATCCCTATCAAAATACCAACAGCATTTTTCACAGAACCAAAACAATCCTAAAATTTGTATGGAACCACAAAATACCCTGAATAGCCAAAGCAATCTTGAGAAACAAGAACAAAGCCAGAGATATCACAATTCCAGATTTCAAGATATATTACAAACCTGTAGTAATAAAAACAGTATGGTACTGACACAAAAATAGGCACATCGATCACTGGACTAGAATAGAGAGCCCAGAAATAAACCCATATCAATTAATCTATGACAAAGGAAGCAAGAATATACAATGAGGAAAAGACATTCTCTTCAATAAATGGTGCTGGGAAATTGGACAGCTACTTGTGAAAGAATGGAACTGGGCCACTTTACACCATAGAGGAAAATAAACTGAATGGATTAAAGACCTGAAAGTGAGACCTGAAACCATAACAATCTTAGAAGAAAACATAGGCAGTTATTTCTTTGACATCAAGCCATAGCGACATAATTTTCTATATATGTCTTCTAAGGCAAGGGAAACAAAAGCAAAAATAAACTATTGGGACTACATCAAATAGTAAGTTTTTGCAAGTGAAGAAAAACATCATTTCATCTTGTTTTTGAATACACAGCTAAAAATAGAACATTAGTTTTCACAGAGAATTTTTGTAAAACCTTGGTTTGACAACCTAAACTAGTATTTGCAGCTCACTTTTTATATTCTGACAATGTAGTTGAAAGAATTAAGAATTGTTAATACTAAATGATGACAGTGTGAACTGATATTTAACATAAAAATTGTCTCACAATATTTTTAAAAAGATCCACCATTATTGTGGATCTTTCTATATGGGAAACTAAAGTGACTCTTACTGAAGTGGCACTGCCCTTTTTTTTTTTTTTTTTTTTTTTTGTATTGATGAAGCAAATTCATAATGATTTCCAGAAAATGAAAGAAACTTTTTGGCTTTTTTCATTTTAAGCTTGTCTCTAACCTCTTACTTACAGACTGTTGAACGCCTGCTCTACTGCATATCACAACTCTCCTGCTGAATGAACATAGCATCGGACAGGTATTCCTGTAGGGCTATGTATACATAACTCCAGAAAATTTAAATTTTTTATATGCTGATACATAGTTGCTGGCAAGTGTGTGATGAATTTCCTCTACTCCTGTGCAAAGAAACACTACAATACACAATGCATGAGAAAAGGCAACTGGTTCAGATAAAAGGGCTTTGCAAGGAAGCTTCCCAGGGAGAGAGAGCTCTCACCTATTGGTCTTGTCAAACTGCATGTAAGGCTTCGTGGGTCTCAATAGTCTTTGAAAATGACATTTGAAAAGAAGTTGTTACACAGAAAGAGTGCATATGACTCTATTGTCGTATGTAAACAGGGTGACTACTGGGGAGACAAAATACCCTGACTAAAATACTCTCTTACCAGAAGCAAGCTGTGGGTGGTACTTTCAAACATTTTTGGCAAGCTAATAAATACAATAGTTTTTCCTCATGTCACTGGACAAATTGGGGGGAAAAAGGGATGAGCACAGGGATTCAAATCCCCAGCTCATGACTCACATAAATGATCTGAAAGCTGTGTGTGTGTGTGTGTGTTCCCTGAAGAGAAAGACCCTTATCTCCCATAATCTCAGGCATGAGTTTGGGAAAAATGAAAACCAAAATCTTACCTGTGATTGGATCAGTTATAATGTATATTGAACTTCCTGTCTCACAGGGTGCCTTGTTAAAGTGAGAGCACAGATTAAGAAATGGGATCCTGAATGTTTTAGTGAGTATGATGAGGAAGACACTGATGGGGGAACCTGAGCCCCAAAATTCTGATGAGAATTATTTGCCAATGGGAGAGCCCTCCCCACTCTCATAGGAGATGATTACTCTGCATTACCCAGGATTGTAATACCCTTCCTGAAGCAGTTGTCAGGCAAGATAGAGGGTACTGACATTCCTGAGGACACAGCCTCACATCCCTCTTTGCTTCCAGATAACTAGATTCACATCCCTGTAGGTCTATAAATGTGAGGTATTGTACTGACCATGAGGACACGCACTACACTCCAAAATAACTATGTGAGTTTTATAATTTATACAGATAGAAATCTAGGGAAGATGGGTGGGAATAGATACTAAGAGGGTAGAGTAGTGGTGGAAGGAGCATGAAGTTAGATCACTATGAATTTATTGATAGGAGCTCAGTAAGCAAAGATTCTGTCTTTAATGTTGCAGCTTAGGGAGTTTATTTGGTTGTTTGCCTAAAATGTGAACCAAAAGATGGACCTAGTAGGTGAATAGGAAATGCTCTACTAGCCTTATTTAATGTAGGGGAAGGCACTCAAAAGCTTAGGGGAAAAGTGTCGGTTGTTTCCCTATCTTGTCTCTTGTATATAAATTTGTTGAATCCAAGTTCAATAAATACTTTGAAAAAGTTTCATAGACATCAAAAAGGAAACAAGACAGATGAGAAGAGAACACCTATAAATATAAGAAAGCTAAGTATTAACACAGTAATAGGACCCTGTCCCTAAAGTGTGTAACATCTGCTTTTCATGGAGAAAGAATATAAACATCTGTCTAATAGAGCTTTAATTTCTTGCTTCCCTGCCCTTGTACCTTTTCACCCTCTCTGCGCCCCTTCATCATGGTCAGATATATTTTATGGGGAAAACCCTCTGGCAACATGAGAAACAGTAACAGACAACCCCAGAGCTAGCTCTTTTGCCATCTTCCCATAGGCTGGAAGAAAGGGAAGCATTGTTCTTGTTTATTAAGGTAAAGAAAACTATTACTTGATATTTGTAATTCTTAGGTACTGACAAAATGTAATTTTATTATGGATAGTTTGTGTGATAAATACATGGTTTATTAATCACAACTAGGTTAAATTAATTTGCTAATGTTATAATACATTTAATATTCTTAACTAGACATTCTAAATGAGAAAGTCTCTCTTTGAGACTATGAAATACTTCCTACTTCTATTCAAATGGACAATAAAATATTTAAAATTTATATTGGTAAAATTACATTGATGTATGATGAGAGAGAGATTAGAGTGGGTTCTGAAACTTTCCTTCCTGTTATGGATTTATTCAAGAACAAAATATCTAAGTTATAAAAAAAAGAATAAAATATTCAAGTTTTAATGAATGACATAGCATGCATTTTAAGACAGTATAACAAATTATATAATAGTATAATGAAATCATGGTCATAAAATATCATATTTCTTAGGACATTCACAGTATATTTAAAGAGCATCAGTTCATGTCAATGAACATTAGGTCAATTTGGGAAAATCTGTGTCATTCATTAATTTTCACTCTTCCCCTAATCTTTGGCATTGTGTCAATATAGCTGATGTTAGGCTTCGTAAGTGCAAGTTTTCAAGTTTAAAGGTGATTGCTAGAATTCTCTGGTTCCTTCAGTTCATTGGATCTTTGACTTTGTTGCTACTTTACCCATTAAAGCTGACTTCATGGATCTGAACCAATGAAGCTGCTGTGTGTGTATGTGTGTGTGTGCTTGTTTGGTTATTTTTTAAGAAATAAAATGATTTTATTTAAAACAGACCATACATTATGATGGAGAAGGCCAAATTTGCACCGTTTTTCAAATTTTTCCCCAATTTCATTTTTAAGGTGATAAAATACATATACCATAAAAGGCACTATCTTAACCATTTTGAGTTTATAGTTCACTGATATTAAGTACATTCATATTGTTGTTCAACCATCAATGCCATCTATCTATGGAAACTTTTTATTCTGCAAAACTGAAAGTCTATACCCCTTAACAATAATGCCCTATGCCCTTTTCCTAAGCACTGTTCTACTTTCTGCCCTGATGGTTTTTTCTTTTCTTTCTTTCTTTTCTTTTTTTTTCATTTTTATTGTGGTAAGAGCACTTAACATGATATTTATCCTTTCAACTATTTTAAGTGTATTATACCATGTAGTCAACTGTACTTACAGTGTTGTAAGCAGATCTCTAAGTACTTGTTCATCTTGCTTAACTAAATGTTTGTTTTCCTTTAACTAATATCTTTTCATTTCCTCCACACCCCAACCACTGGAAACCATCATTCTACTCTCTACTTCTGAGTTTGACTCTTTTGTTTGTCTGCTTTGATTTTACATATAAGTGATACCATGTAGAGTTTGTCTTTTCTCTGTCTGATGCATTTCACTTCACATAATAACTTTTATGTTCATCTATATTGTTGTAAATAAAGCAGGTGTTTCTTTTTTATGGCTGAGTAATATCTCTTTATATATATGTACCACATTTTCTTTATCCATTCATCTGTTGACAGCCATTTAGCTTGTTTTTACCTTGGCTATTGCAAATAATGCTTCAAGGAACATGAGAGAGCTAATATCTCTTCAGGATCCTGCTTTCAATTCTTTTGGATAAATACCCAGAAGTTCTAGAATTGCTAGAATAATGGTGGTTCCATTTTTAAATTTTTGAGGAACCTTCATATTGTCTTCCACAGTGGTCGCAGCATTTTGCATTTCCACCAACGTTGCACAAGGGGTCCAATCTTACCACTTCCTCACCAACACTGTTGTCTTTTGTTTTATTGCTAATAGCTATTCTGATGGGTGTGAGGTGATCCCATTGGTTTTGATTTGCATTTCCCTGATGATTAGTGACATCCAGGATCTTCTCATGTACTTTTTGCCCAACTGTATGTCTTTTCTGGAGAAATGTCAATGCAAATCCTTTTTATATAGCCATACCCATTAGTGATTAACTCATGACTGAAGTCTGAATAGTTGGTAACATTCTCTGTAGGAATAAAGCAACTGCCAGCCCATTCTCTCATTAGTGTGCTGTTCCAGCAAGAGATACACACCTCTATCAAATCTCCAAGTAAAACATACTTTCTGAAGATTGTGTAGAAGACATAACCTTCCCCGTACTCCTAGTTCTTTGTTAAGATTCCTAACATAAAAGACAGAATAACAAGAGAAAAACAAACAAGTTCAATAACATGTATACTTTAGGTAAATATCCTGGGGGAAATGAGTAATGCTCAGAAGTGGCTAGGAACTCTGGCTTAAATACCATCTTCAGCTAAAGACAATAGAAAGAAAGGGGTGGCAAAGGCCAGTTATTGTATGATCCCCAGGAAAAGCATGGCAAAGAAGACTAAGGTGTGCTACACAGATTTAAATGAGTGCCTTCTTCACAGATAACGGTCTAAAGTTGTCTCCAGGTGTTAACATTTATTCTTTCTGGTAGAGTGAGGATGAGGGACAAATAGGGGAAGGTAGAGAACTTTTCTTATATCTGCTTCTTCTCAATTACCTTCAGCTCAAAATAATCCTTACACCAAAACAAACATATTTCAGGGTGGCGTATTCTGCTACCCTTCAAATGCAGTCATTAATTTTGTTTGCTCAAAACATCTACCACAAATCATTTGTCTCAATAGGTACTTAATAACTGTTTGTAGATTAAATTTCTTCAGTATCATTTTTGATGTGGCTTAGCAATAATAGTGATATTTGTCAGATAGGTTTGCATTATTGCACTCACATCTGAGTGGGCCAAGACTCAAAATGAAACCAATCATAACTTGGTTTGACTTTGTGACATCTAAAATTCAAAGGTAACAGAATTTTAAAATTCTGAGCAAGAAATAGGGTATGTGATAATTCAAAATATAGCTAGAACTTGGAAAAGAGTAGGCAAAGGATAAAGAGAATTAAGAAAGGTCATTCATAACAGGCCTCAGAGATTTTTCATGCTTTTATGAAATGGCTAATCCTTTAAATGTTCTATCTAGTATCCAAATCCACCTTTGCATAAAAAGGTGAATGTTGAGATTTTAATTGCTGGTCTTTTGAGAAAGATTATAAAATGGTACCATTCTGTCTTTCTTGAATCACAAATGGAGACAGTAAATATGTGGGAAACTGAATTTCTAAAACCCTATAGAACCTAATTTAAATCTTAGTCAAGCATCTTAAATTCTCTGAATCTCAAAACTTATCCAGAAATTGGGGATTATATTTTTGAACCATGATTATTATAAGGATTATATCAAATGTCTGTGAAATTATTTCATAAGCTGTAAAAAATGGGTGGCTCAGTCCATTAAGTGTCTAACTCTTGATCTCAGCTCAGGTCTTGATCTCAGGTTTGTGAGTTCAAGACCAGCATTGGGCTCCACACTAAAAAAAAAATAAAAAATAAAAATAAAATTATATATATATATATATATTTATATACGTATATATGTATATATATGTATGTGTGTGTGTATATACACACATATGCATGCTTATAACTTATAAATGTATACAATTAATACATGTAAGATGCATTGGTGATAATGATGATAAAGATAAGACTAAATAAGACATTTATATGATTATGTATGTCATAAATCAGTGCTCAAAAATTATGTCAGAAGAGACTTAAGTTGGATGTGTCTTAATTCTGCCTTCATTCCAACAATCTTGCATTGCTAGAAAATTGAATTTATTATAATCTATAGTGCAGCTTGAATAGGTATACAAATATTTGTTAGCTTCTATTCTCTAGTAGCAGTTTTATTTAAAACGATATTGAAATAAGTATTTGGAAGGGAAAAAGGAAATTTAGACACATAGGTTTTGGGAAAAGAAGGTAGGCTTTGAATTCAGCTAACCTGGGGTTGAGCCTCCGTTCTGCCCTTTCATACTTGGTTTTCCTAGGTCTGGCTACTCAAACTTTTTCTTCTTAAAATTCAGTTTCCTCATCTGTTGTGAAATATTTTTTTAAAGGCGTAATTTTATTATCTCGTGGTATGAGCATGTTATAGGAAAAAAATCTCACATTTATCCCTTCATCAGCAAATACTGAGTCCTTACAATGCTCCAGACACTAGTCCTCAAGCAATTTTTTTTTCCCTAAAACTATTGAGAGGAAGTCCAGGATATTGATTTCATATCTTTCTGGTGTTATTATACATTTATAGCAAACATATAGGTCAGAAGGCTGTTTATTTAACACAAGAAACATTGTCACAAATTTTGTTATAACATGTACAATGCTACAGATTTCAGAGTATTTTCCCAGGCAGGAGCTATATAGATCAATCAGGTTTTCTGGCATTTTGAGTGTCATTAGCTTGCTTGTTCAGCCAAGAAAAATGTATGATCTCAAGCTTTTCTTAAAAAACTATATTTTAAACTCACATGGAACTTGTGTATACAGCCCTTAGAAATAGTGAATAGTAAGAGGGCAGATTTCAATGCCGGTCGTCTAGAAAATTATCTTTTTTCTCTTCATACTCAAATTGTAGAGTCAATTACAATTTCCACTTTTGGAGACTCTCTGAGAATTTCAGGTATACTTTCAGCATTTTGATTGAAGGAAATTATGGAGATCTAGCGAAAAGTAACTACCTGGTTAAAGCAGAAGAAATCAAGATAATTATTTTAGAGCAACTGCCTGGCCATTCAAGACTATTCTGCCATCTGGTAAATGCCAGTGTTTACATGCTTTAAGAGATGCAGAAGAGAGATTTCAAATGTTTTCCTGAATTTTCAAGCAGAGGTTTACTTCTGTTCTAATTCCAAATTAAACTTTTGCAATATAAATATTCCTTCCCTACCTGAAATGGTTGCAGGAGTATTGCCATCATATTGCATCTTTAATGAAAGTCTATATGAGAATCCAACTGCATTGGTGAGAATAAAATTTAAAAGAGAAGAATGGAAAAAATTCCCATGTTAATAATAACAGCCTTTAGATAATAATAACAATAATAAATAATAAATGATAAATAAATGAATAATAATAAATGAGTTTATTTCATGGGCTTGTTCTCAAAAATCCTATCCACTTTGTCCAGATTTGACTCTTTGGGTTTACCTTTTCTAAGCATCTAGTTGCAAAAAGCATCCACTGCCTTTCTGCACACAGATTTCACTAGTCGGTTAGGTTTCTGCTTAAATTACTGCTCCATTCCGGTACTGCGTCCTGAGATGATTACAGGCCCCTTTGATGGGGGATTTAGGAATTCCAAAACTTTGGGGTAATACATTTAGAGACAGTTTGAGTTACTCCCAACAGATGGCTAATTACATCTATTGTGTGGTGATTTAGCTCTCAGAGGCAATCTTATTACCCAGTTCTTGTTCCGAAAGAGGACAGCTCACTGTTTCCATGATGTTACACTAAATTTGGAAGGAGCATTAGAGATCATCTCCAACTCCCTCATTATGAAGATGAAAGAATTTACTTTGATAGAGTAAGTGGGTAAATCACTTATGAAGAGAATTTAACAAACTCTAATTGTGGGACTAAATATGTAAAAAGCACGCATGTTTGCACTGGGTGGGAAGGGCACCTTTAAGGAGCTTAGAATGAGGTTAAAGAATGATTGTACCTTTGTTAAGGTAAAACAGGTATGCAATACACATCGCAACAGGCAAATAAAAAAGACCATTGTAATTTAGGGACATTTATTCCCAGAGTGGGGAAATCTGGGGCTGTCTGGCAGAGGAAGCAGCATTTGATCTGGATCTTGAAGAGCAAGTAAGATTTTGACAAGCAAAGATTAGGAGGATGTGCTGGTATTTTGGGAGGCAATCATTTTAGCCAAGGCCTACAGAGCTTTTATAATGGAAGCAAAAGACATGTAGAGTTAAGCATACTGAAAGAAATGGCACTAAAAGCTAGTTGAGCTGGAGGAAATCAAGCTCTGCACGGAGGAATTTGGTTTTATTCTATGGAAAGTTGAAGTCATAGAAAATATTATCAAAGTAAGAAAGCAACTTGATCAGAGCCTTACTTTAGAAAGATAACTCAGCAGTGAAAACACTGGCATTGCACACATAAAAAAAAAAAAAAAAAAGAAAAGAAAAGAAAAAAGGATGTGGATTGTGCAGGCTACAGTCTGAAACTGTCTACCGCAAACAAGATAGCTTTGAAAATTTGTGTTCGACATAAAATGTCTCTTGATATTTCACAATATACATCAAACATACTTATGAGGTTTAATATTTAAATAATCTTTCGAGTGTTTTACCTACCAAATTGCTTCAAATCACCTTCCTCTCATATCTCATGCAGAGGCACATATTTATCTTGTGATTTTATCTAATTCTTGGTTCAAATCATTCAGACTTCCTAGCTAAGTTTTAAAATAAGAAGCTAAAGTCATATTAAAAATTTAAATAATAATTATATTAATAATAAGAAGAATAGTAAACAGCAGAGATAGAAGTGATTATCATGTAGTGTGCTTATAAACCAACATATATATGTACTCTACATGCAAGATCTAAAGAAGATCTTAAAAAAATTATGAGATACAAATGTTATTAGTCTTATTTTACAGGTGAGTATCCTAGGGCTTGGAGACTAGTGAAATAGCCCATGGTCACAGAAATAGTAAACATGTATCTAGGAATTTAACACAACTTATTTTTATTCTGATTATAATGGAAACACTAATTTAGGGATTTTTTTCCAAAAAAAGAAAATTTTAAAGAAAAACAATAACAATCAACTAAAATCCGTTAACCACATAATAATCATTTATATCATGAGGGCATATTTTATCTACAGATATACTCACAGCTGTGGAGAAATTTAAAATCACATTTTATATGTAAATGCATCTTTTTTTGTTCTTGTTATTATTTTTTTAATTTAAAATATTTACCCTCTCTTACCACCAACAAAATTAAACTTTGTTTACTTTTTGAGGCAAAACATGTGAAAACAATTCTATGAAAAATCTATGGTCTTTCCCCTAGACCCAGTGAGGCAATTAAGATCTCGGGGTCCTCATGAGCAAGTTTTTCTCTTACATTTTAGGTCTTCACCTCAAAAGATGATTGTAACCTGGTAAGAAAGAGAAAGGTGATTTGCAAGGACACATGCCATCTGAGTGATATCTGGGACACCTCCTAAAGACACAGCAAGCAATTTGGGAGGATATGCTCTGCCCAGATCTTACACCCGTACTCTGTATACTCCACATGAGTCTCCTATGTAAATGGAAACTCCTAGTGTCATCCTCAACATTTCCATCTGCTAATCATCAAAATTTAGTCAATTGTCAAATTAGGTCATTTTTAACCCTAAATATTTCTCAAATCTATGTATTTCCCTCCATTTCTACAACAAATTATCTCAGCTATGTAATAATGTGTTAACTTCCAAAGCAAAATACACACAAGCAATTGTCCCTTTCCCCACCATCATCGCCAAAGGGATTTTTTAATGCAAATATGATCATACCAATTATTTTATTAAAACTCTACCAGTGTTATGTTTTTGCTTTAACATGTAGAAATTATTTTTATCAACACTAGAGTAACAGAGAGAAAAAGAAGTGAAAGAAGGAAAAAGAGAGGTTAGGGAGGCAAAGGGGAAGAAGGGAGAGGAAAACGGAGAAGGATGGAGTTGATAGAGAAAGATCAGGTGTATCTTTAAGATTATCTTCCAGTTTTTAAAGAGATCTGAACAAAATACAGAAAAAGTATTAATATTTCTTCAGATTCAGTGGTTTAAGGAAACATTATTTTCTAATTTTTCAGTACATTTTACTTCCTTAATTTAAAGGAGTGTTGATGTTTTTCTAATAAAATGAATGACTTGTAAACACAGATTACTGGCCCCATGTGATCCTCTGTATATCTCCAGACTCAAGCTACAAAGCTATCCACACTGATTAAAAGTGGTAAACATTTCTCCAAATGTTGGGAGAAAGGTCCAGAGATCAGCTCAGGATAACTAAATTTGAGATGTCTATTTATCATTCAAGTAATGTGCCAAAAAGTTTAAATATGTGAGTCAGAAGTTCAGGAGAGTGGTCAGAATCTAGAGAGAGAAGTTGGCAGCCATTGGTATATCGATGTTATTTCAGGTCATGAAACCAGATGAGATCACCAGAGGAGAAAATGTAAATAAAGAGAAGAAGGGGACCAAGGATTAAGCTGTGTGGTTGTCTAATAAAGAGATGTAGCCAGGTAGAGGAGGAGGCAGCAGAGGAAACTAAACAGTAGGGCAGAAGAGTTAGTGGTTAAACCAAGAGAGGTGATGCTCTGTTTGCTCCAGGAAGCAACTCTATCAGGGGGGAGGAAAGAGACATTGTAGCAGAACTGATGGTGTTAAAAAGTCATAGGTAAGATGTGGACTGGATTGAATGACGGGATTTAACAATGGGGAAAAGGGATTCATTGATGACCCTGACAAGAAGTAGAAATCTGGCACAAAAACTTGACTGTAATTTTTTTAAAGAAATAATGTAATTTGCAAATAATGAGACAATGAATAGAGACCATAATAAACATTGCACTACTGTTGAACATTTGATTTCAGTGAAATTCATTACTACTATAAATACCAGAAAATAACAAAACAAGAAACACTTTAAAAAAATTATTTTATTTTTTCAGTGTTCCAAGATTCATTGTTTATGAACCACACCCAGTGCTCCATGCAATATGTGCCCTCCTTAATACACACCACAAGGCTCACAGATTCCCCCACTTCCCTCCCTTCCAAAACCCTCAGTTTGTTTCTCAGAGTCCACAGTGTCTCATGGCTCCTCTCCCCCTCTGACTTCCCCCAATTCAATTTTCCTTCCCTTCTCCTAATGTCCTCCATGCTATTCCTTATGCTCCACAAGTAAGTGAAACCATATGATAATGAACTTTCTCTGCTTGACTTATTTCAACTTAGCATAATCTCCTCCAGTCCCATCCATGGTGATACAAAAGTTGGGTATTCATCCTTTCTGATGGAAGTGTAATATACATTTTAGAATTGATACTTCTACACACACTGCCTCCAGGAGAAGGGAGGGTCAACCTCAGGACCAGACTGAGGAATTCAGGAGATTCTTCACAATTAACTGTTGAATAACTGACTAAATAAGCATCAAGTAACTCTGTCTTCTATCATTTGTCAAAGATTTCTTCAACCCAGTTCTACCAATAAATCTCTCTTAATGCTCTGTGAAGCATAATAAGTTTGTATGTTTTCAGAATGTCTTTATTTACCTCTACATCTTCTCTGAAGTCTATTCATTTAGAGCAAGCCCTGGCAAACTATAATTTGTGGGCCAAATTTTGACCTATCACCTGTTTTTGTAAAGAAGTTCTTATTGGAACTCAGCCATATTCATCCGACTAGTGTTGTCTATGGCTGTTTTTGCACAGCAACTGCAGAACTGAATAATTGCAACAGAGATTTACAGCCTGAAAAGCATACAATATACACTATCTGTCCCTTTGCTGGAAAAAATGCTTGCCAACCTTCACCTAGAACAGTAGTTCTCAAACTGTCCTCCGTACACACTCTTAAAATTAATTGAGGATACTAAAGCACTTTTGTTTGTGTGGGTTATGCTACATCTATTTACATCTTAGAAATCAAATTTGAAAAAAAAAATATTAATTCATTTAACATGACAATAGTAAACTCATTTAATATGGCAATAATAAACACATGTTAAGATAAATGACATTTTTATGAAAAATAATGTTATTTTCGGGGCACCTGAGTGGCTCAGTGGGTTAAAGCCTCTGCCTTTGGCTCAGGTCATGATCTCAGGTCCTAGGATCAAGCACTGCATCAGGCTCTCTGTTCAGCAGGGAGCCTGCTTCCTTCTCTCTCTCTGCTTGCTTCTCTGCCTGCTTGTGATCTCTCTCTCTGTGTCAAATAAATAAATAAAACCTTTTAAAAAATTTTTTAAAAATGATATTTTCCAAGACAAAATAATGTAGTGAGATGAGTGTGTTTTACATTTTTGCACATCTTCTTAATGTCTGACTAAATGGAAGACAATATTCTCATACCTCCTTCCCAATTCAATTTTTTTTCTGAAGGCGATGAAGAGGTCAGTCTCACACAGACATGTATTTAGAAAAGGGAGGAATATTTACAATAGGCTTTCAGGTGACTGAAGATACTCAACAGATTGTAGTTTCTTTAAGGTTAGTTGCATTGAACAATCTGAAACCATGTCAATCAACTTTTCTTGTATGCAGTTACCTTCAAATCCATTACTCTGCCTTGCATATTGAAAGGATTGTATACTCATGTATAATTTTGTATCACCTTTTCAGTTTACAGAGTCAAAGATCCATAGCTGTTAAGACTACCAACCTCTTAGAAAGTATACAGATCAAGTTTTATTATTGCCAATGTGTTCTATCAGATATTTTTTTTTTCTT
Organism: Enhydra lutris kenyoni; assembly: GCF_002288905.1. Taxonomy (NCBI): domain Eukaryota; kingdom Metazoa; phylum Chordata; class Mammalia; order Carnivora; family Mustelidae; genus Enhydra; species Enhydra lutris. The sequence goes on along the minus strand of NW_019154099.1, from coordinate 41,581,286 downwards.
TTTTGAGAGACTTCTCTCATTTTGGAGAAAGTATCTGCCAGTTATTCAATTCACAGTAACCACAGTTTATGCAACAGTTATTTTCTCAGGTAAAAATATCGTTCCATTTATTTTTTAAAATTTTTTATTTTTTTTAAAGATTTTATTTATTCATTTGACAGACAGATCACAAGTAGGCAGAGAGGGAGGCAGAGAGAGGAAGGGAATCAGGATCCCCGCTGAGCAGAGAGCCCAACTCGGGGCTCGATCCCAGGACCCTGGGATCATGACCTGAGCCGAAGGCAGAGGCTTTAACCCACTGAGCCACCCAGGCGCCCCCAAAAATATTGATCCATTTAAAGAGAGCTTTTGTAGCAGACAACAAAAACATCAGTGCAACTGCTTTCCCTCAACTCACCATTACATTTTGGTGTGCAGCAGAAGCCCTTTAGGAGTTTACTTAGCATTGTGTCACACAGAATATTAAGGAGTCCCTCAGAGGTCTGTGCCACACTTTGACAAGTGGTGACCTGGTGTTTCTTATTTTTTAATTCTGTGTCATTTTTATCACTGGCCCATCCTAACGATGGATTGCTTTGGTTCCTTACTAAATTCACAAAGTAAATAAAGTCATCACACACACTCAGTTTCGCTGGAGTATTTCTCTCAGTCTTAGCGTGCTGGTCTCACCCCCACCCTCCTTCCCCAATCGGGAAATCCCACTAGAAATTCTATATGCCTCATAAGCCTTTTGGAAGAGTTCACACGTCAATTGTTTAGAAGTCAGGAAAGAGGGAACCGGTAGACAACTTTGGAGGAGAAGACAAAGTTCTTGAAGCTTTATAGTCTCCTCAGTAAACCAGAGAGGTAATTCTGTTGGGCTTTCAGAGAATATAACAGTGTAGATCACATTTAATATCAAGTCTGTACCAGTGTTTTATTACACAGCTAACAGCCATAATGACACCCTAAATTTTGTACTGTCATATTATTTTCTAGATGTGCAAACTGAGATGCAGAGAAGCTCTGTGAGTTCCTAAAGCCACATGATTTATAAGTTCAAAAACCAAAGTTTAAATCCTAACCTGTCTCCAAAATTTGCAGTCTTTCAATTTTTTGGCTATTATTTCAAAGTGAAAACTTTCTAGAAAATGTTTTGACAAAATGTAATGTGTAAATAACCATACGCCATTTCATTGTTAAAATTAGGAGCAGTTACCTTGTAATATTAATAATTCATTTATCATTTATTATATCCCTCAAAGGGTTATATGACTTAACTTATATCAGAAATTTTGAATACTTTCTCATTTTTGCTCTCAGATTAATTTATGTATCTCAAAATATACTTCTTTTATTCTATTCCTCCCCAGTCACAACACAAAGTACCCTAACTCAGTAGAGACAAATGATTTTTACCATATTTTTTCTAACATTTTAGGATGACCACTAAAAATCTATCAACGTTTGATTTTTTTTTTTTTCAGGATAATTTTAGGTTTATTTCCACAACCAAAGTCTGGAAGCCTGTGACTGTATTTAGACATGAATTGATATATTATTTGACAATAAAATTATTTTTATTCCAAAGCAATATTATGGCTTAAAAATTATAAATTAAAATTAAACTGAGATCCGTTTAAAATAATTTTTGTAGGTCTTTTTCCAAAGAGAAATGTCACTCATTTTTTTTTCCCCACAAGCAACCTGTACATTTCCATGCATCATACTATCACACTCTAATAAGAAACAAAGGAAACTACTGATTAGCTTTCGTTAATGCATCTTGTTGAGTACTCATGGGAAAAAAATACCTCAATAATCACAGTCCATTGCCTTTTGCTAAAGAAGATCATGATGTGACTGTGTAAAGAGCTCAGGGTAGTAGTTATTCCTTGGGAGAATGTTAGACATTGTAGAAACTGTGTTAGGTATCTGAGATCAACAGGGAATAATTCGAAGCAACTTTTTCCCCCACAAATAACCTACTTTTATTTCCTATGAGAAGTTTGGGTTTTAGAAAGATGATGGTAGAAGTCTAAGAGATTTTCAGATATGTAACTAGGTTACAAATAATGAGATCTTACTTATGCCAGAACATATGCTAAAATAAAACTTTAAAATCAATGATCTAATTTAATCATTCCATCAGTTTTGAAGCATTTCATAACTTTTTATATCACACATAAAGAATATACATTTACTATATATTTAAAATATAAAAATAAACAAAATATTTAATATACATTAAATATATTTAATTTGCCTTATAAATACAACTATATTATACATATTCTTTATTATAACTATTGTAGATGAGGAAACAGAAACTCTAAACGTTTAAATAATTTGCTCTCTTAATCGCTATTCATACTGTTTGTAACAAAGCACATCTTAACATTATCAGTTCTGACTTTGTGAAGCTATGTCTAAGAAACCCAATACGGAAGTTGTTTTCATGTATCAATTGGGTTGTCACTCTATAAGAATGCACATGTATTTTAGTAAGAAACTGTTAGGAAAAAACAAGGAATTACGGCTCCTGACTTAGACATAATTTGTGTATAGCACCAGATGTTGTTTGTTGTTGTTGTTGTTGTTGTTGTTGTTTTGTTTTGTTTTGTTTTTGTTTGTTTTTTAATCCTGAGCCTCAATGAAACTTGTGAATTAGAAACCCATTATCCATCAGGAGAAATGCCATCTATGTCTACGAGGTCATTTATTTTAACTGAGCATGTAACCAATAGAATTTCTTAACTTCTACTTCCTGATTTTCAATTTAGAGAATTACAAAAAAGTGCAATAAATATAAATTTATGCCAATAATGTATTCAAAATGTCACATCCGAAGTAGAAAAGCTGAATATCAATGACAACATTTAGAAGTGTCAGTGTCCAAGAAACATCTGAACTCTCCCCTCTAATGTATTTTTTAAAGATTTTATTTATTTGTTAGGGGGAAAGAGAGAGAGAGAGAGAGAGAGAGAACAGGAGCTGGGTGAGTGGCAGAGGGAGAGGTAGACTTCCTGCTGAGCAGAGAGCCTGAAGCAGGGCTCTACCGCCAGATCCCAGGATCAAGAAACTGAGCCAAAGGCAGACTCTCTACTGACTAAGCCACCAGCCTTCCCTTGCTCCTCTTATATTTCAAAAGAAGCATCAGGCAGAACATTGTCAGCAAACTTGATAGAAAAATCTCTCTGATAGTTGGAGTAGGTATAACTAAATGGCAGTCTTATGACGGGAGGAGAGACAGGTGGGAGAAAAGATGGCTCATACTCATGCATAAGCTCTTGCCCATCCTCCCACCTGGTTAAAATCTGCTTTACTCTTTACCTACGTAACTCCCACTTTGGTCTCAGAACCAAGCTCAGTTATTACTTCTTTAAGAAAGCCTTCTCTTTTGACTCCTTTTTCAAATACCTTTGTCTTGCATTGGAATATTCACTTAGCTTCAAAACCTTTTCTCCATCTTAATTTTACATGCATTTTTGTAAGTATTTAATTAATGTTTGTCTTCTCTACCAGATAGTAAATTTCAGGAGGACAAAGACCTAGCATTTTTATTGTTGTTGTTCTTTTGATATCATCCTAGCCCCAGGACAGTGTCTGGCACAAAGAACTATGCAACAAATGACTAGAAAATGAATGACAAGATCTACTTTCTTATAGAGGAATGAATTTGTGGAAGAGTACTCTTTTCTATGCCAAAACGACACAAAATTTTCTGGCAATTGAGCAGAGAGCTGGGATGGATTGGAGTGAGAAGTGGGAGGGAATAAAAGCAATTGAGACCAAAGATCTATTTATCACACATTAGGATGTTATGTTTTGAATTTCTCCTTTTCCTTTTTTTTTTCCCTCTTTTCTAATGTGTATAGGTAGCTATGGAATAAATAGCTTTTTTCATCTCTGAATTCTCCAAAAATTCTAAACATAAAAGAGCCCTGAACATTTTCAAAAGCCCTAGTAACATTTGGAAAAAGTCAGTTGGCATAAGAATTAGCCATTGAACATATGTTGCTGTGGTAAGTAGTGGTAGAAGTAGGTTTTTGATTGAATGTACATTTTTCAAACTCTCTGTAAAACTGTTAAAGCCTTTTTGGTTTGTGTGTTTTAAATTATAAAACCTACCAGAAAGTTTTGCTTTCTAAGTTTGCCATGTTTAGGAAATGGTTTAAACAATTCATTATTTTGGAAAATAACATGTATTTTCAACACATTGAGAAATCACATACAGACACAAATATGATTTATATATTATGATCAGGCTTAATAACCCTGAATTGTTAATAATCTTTTTGGTAAGATAAAATATTGATTTGTATAAAATACACCAAAATAGAGAAAGAGTAAATAAAAATTTATCACCAAGTCAGCAATTAATTTGTGTGTGTGTGTGTGTGTGTGTATTTATATATATCTTCCACATATGGGTCACTCTTATTGAAAATGCATAAAAGAGGAAATGAAGCATACAGAATAAATGTTAGAAAAAAATGCTTTTCCAACAGAAAAGACGTCTGCTTGTTAAAAGACAATTAAAAAAAATAGGATCAGCAGTTGCCACCTTACAGGAGTCAGATACAATATTTATAGCTGGATATTCAGCCTGTAGATGTCCATAAAAGTTTTAAATATGCAATGAAAATATGAGGGATCATCTTCAACATGAACTTTATCCATCAGTAATTTACAATCCATTTTACTCTTATTCATATTTAAATATGAAATTTTAAGTATATTCAATGTTTCTCATTATATTTAGAAGTTGTAGGTGTTTTTTTTTTAACTGTCTAATTTGTGTATGTGGGTGGATGTATTAGTTTTTCCCGAGAGGCTGTAGGTGGGTTTCTAGGATCACCGTTTATCTACGTAGATTACTATCCATGGAGTAAGTGAAGTAAATATTCCTGAAAACAAGACACCTCTAACGTTGTATTCTTGTAAGATTTTGTTTTTATTTAGTGATGTAAAATTTCCCTCCAAGAATTTGCTTTCATTTTGGTAATATTAAAATATTAAATATTCACTTGACTGGGACAGATCAGGGTAACTACAGTACTGAAGAAATGCTACTATGGAGTAAAACTCTCTTTTGGAATATCAAATTTTTATCAATATTAATACAAATAAATTTTCAAATGGTAAAGCATGTTATGGTTTCCAAATACTTCCTTTCTTCTTTTTTTTTTTTAAAGATTTTATTTATTTATTTGACAGAGAGAGATCACAAGTAGGCAGAGAGGCAGGCAGAGAGAAAGGGGGAAGCAGGCTTCCTGCTGAGCAGAGAGCCCGATGTGGGACTGGATCCCAGGACCCTGGGATCATGACCTGAGCCGAAGGCAGCGGCTTAACCCACTGGGCCACCCAGGCGCCCCAAATACTTCCTTTCTATATTCCACCTCCGTCCAATTATAAAACAGGGGACAGTACACAGTGAAACATCAAGGATCAAACGACGGGTTGCTTGGGCTCAGTAACTACTAATGCCGTCACATTTGATTAGTTCAATTTGTCTTCTGTTTTGTGGTTACTTCACTTGAAAAATGAGGGTGATGGTTTACATGATTATAAGGTCTCCACTAACTCTGAAATTATTTAAGTCTCTGAGGAGCAAAAACAAAGCTCTCTGAAGATCAATGATTTGCCACATAAACTAGTAAGTCATAGAACCTGGAATATACCCAACTTATCTGACTGATTTTTTAGTAAACATTTTGACAGTGAAATTACCAGAACATCTGTAATGACAATAGAAAGATGAGAGTACATTTAATTTTTTTTGCTTCCTTGTATTTCTTTGATATAAATAACAAGAATGTTAGCATTGCCTAAATTAAAACCAAATTATGCTGAATCTAATATTTACTTCCATGTGTCAGAGAAAATAAGCAAAATAACAATATCTAATATTTGTATAACAATTATAATTTATAAGATACTTTGTCAAATATATGCTGATGAGGATGAAATTTCAGTAACTATATGCAGTAAAAGAGAAAATATTCTTTCACATAAATGTTGCGACTAACCGAGTGCATTAGGGTGCTCTCTCCGACTTAGCTCTTAGAGTTTTAAAATGTGTAACTTACAAAATTATGTGAACTCTTTCACTTATTATATTTCAGTGTTTACAGTCTTGATCAGTTGTGATCTATAGCAACAGGAAACAGTACATAGTACAGGGAATAGTACAGATAAATAACAGTGTATGTTATAACTCACAAATGTAATTCCAGACAAGGCATTCTCAACCATAAAATTCACTAAAAAAGAATTTGACAAACGATTTCGGACGCTTGCAATTGTAGATGCATTAATAAAATATTAAAAAACTAGTGAACTGATTCTTAAATGTTACTACCTTTGTATGTCTTCCCAAATACTATTATGTTGAAATTTTTTTCTCTACCTGTAAAAATATCTAGAAATAGTGAAGAGATTAATAGATGAATATACGTGTCCTAATAGAAAATATGGTCTGGCATACAATACATAGTAGGATTCAAGAAACGATCCCAGTGAAAAATAAGCAAAAGAGAAGCTTTTGTTATTATGAAAATAATATTTAGTAAGATAGAAAAAGGCAGCAAGAGAGCAAGACTTCAATAAAAATATAATAAAAATAAAGTTTTAAATCCATATTTAAAACAACAGAGAACAGAATTTGTGTTTTGTTTCATTAGACGATCTTTTGTAATCTTTTTTAACATTCTATCTTGATCCAGTTTTGAGGCTCTGGCGAGAGGCCAATGACTTTCCTTTTTTGAGAAATTGCTTAAGTCCATACCTCAACCAATTCTCTTATTGGTTCCCACACCCTGGGCCACTATGCACCCATCCAAATGATCCCCGTGCCTCGTACCAGAGAATGGGAACAGCCTCTATACCCCAAGCCCTGCAAAATTATTCAAAATAGGCAGTCCGATGGGAACCTCCAAAACCTAGCTACCCCTACCCCACTTAGCATATATATAAACTGCCCCCTTCTGTTCTAGCCTGTTTGTTACCTTATTCCATTGTATCAGCCCTTGTGTGATCCTGCCTGGCAGCCTTCTCTCACCTCGTGATATACACCAGCAAAAAAGTCAGTTCTTCATCTATCCAAGTATTATTGTGTTGTATCCCTCCACTAAAAATATATTGAAATCTCATAAAATACATATGAAAGGTCAAGTCTCTTAGAATGCAAATTTTTAAAAAGGCAATTTACAGCTATGAGGAAACATGCATTGAGTTTGTGTCAGAGAGAATGCATTTCCAATACAGATGTATTAGGTGTTCCTTAAGAGGAGGTCAAAAAATAATCGAAAATGAAATTATCACCTATTATAGAAAGACTATTTCCTGGAGAAAAGATGTAGACTGAGAGAAAATTTTAATTCCAGGAAACATGATCAAAAACTGGAACCATATCTAGGTATATAATAACAAATTTTTGGACTTGCAAAATTAAGGAAATAAGTAATCCCATAAAGGAAAAACAGAAGAAATAAGTTTACTGAGAAGAGTTAAATCAAGTGGCATCAGCACACTAAGTAATATGTCTATGGAGTTGAATACAATACAAATCAATATTTTTATATCCAAAGATTTCTTTCTTGTGTATTAAAATTTTAAATTTCAGCTAAGGAGACTGGCAGAACTCATACAACCTGTTTATGTACTTTAATATTTTATATATGTATGTTTGGGGAATAGTACTAACTGTAGGTTTGTATGTGTTTCTTTTCTGCTCTTCTTAGATTAGAAAAGAGAAAATTTCTATACCTAAACTCATCAAAAAACCCCAAAATATCTGGAATGGAGCAGTCACTAAATTTAAATTATAAAAAATTAAGTTTTAAACGTAGAAATAAAATTAATTGAAACTAAAGAACTGCCTATAAAGTATGCATCATTTTTTTCTTGAAAGAGAAACTAAAAAATTATGAAATAATTATCTAATAATATTAGCCTGAAGCCACTTATTTTATTTTTTTTATTTTATTTTATTATTATTTTTAAATAGGCTCCATGCCAGGCTTGAACTCACAACCTTGAGATCAAGACCTGAGCTGGTATCAAGAGTCAGATGTTTAGTCGACTGAGCCACAAAGGTACCCCACTAATTTTATTTTAAAAGTACAGTCAAGTACAGCCAGAAGTAAAGGCGTAGTGGTAACTTCTAAATTAACTGAAGCAAAAATAAAACAAGAACACATAATAGCAGATATGAATGAAAGCTGTAAAACAAGAGAAATGATTTAAAAATCAAAGATAATTCTTTAAATTAAAAAAATAGCTAACATAATTTCAGACACTAAAAAGCTAGAAATAAATGCACAAAACCAAGAAGAGGGATATTTACACAGGTATGAGAACATTAAATGATTTGGGGATCATGTGTACTACTTTATGAAAAAACACTCAAAATTTAGATTGAAAACATTCTAGCTATATCCAGTGGCTAGTCCACATGGGAGAATAAAACACCAGCCCCATGGCGTCCATTCTGAAGAAATCTTAAGAGCCAACACAGATTCAACACTCCATAGAATCAGCTAAGACATCACAGTTGAAAGTATCCATCTGCCTAGTTCTGGTCCTTGATTCCCTCAAGTATTGGTGCTAAGCTCATTTCCTAATAAATTCTCTACTCACAGGGAAAAAAATAGCAACATACATGTTTTTGAATTTACTGGTTGCTAGTTTGGGAACATGGAAAGTTACTTAGTGCTATTAGTGGTAAAATTATACCAGTCCCTCTCCCTGTTCTCCACTCCAAGCAGGACTGATTCTCAGAAATTGCTGATTTCCTTTGAGTAAGTATTTTGATAAATCCATATGATATTTTGATATCCCTGTAGTTCTGAACCAAATCTTTGTTGTGGGGTTTAATATCTTAGAAGATTTTTTAAAAAGATAGACAGGACTTCCATCTGCTATCAATTCTTACTTTTATTTTTGTTTTGAGCTAGATCAATAGAGAACAGAGCTGCTTAGTTAGGAATTTTGCAGGTGTGCGGTTACCAAACTGTTTGGCCTTATGCCCTCAGTCTATTTTGAGAGACTTTATAGGCAAGGTACTCTGAAACTTGCCAAAATTTTTGTTTTAAGGATGCTGTGGAGTATATTCTCCTCTGTATTATGAAGTGCCATATATATGAGAAACCCTTTAGAACAAAAATCCTGCTGTTGAGAAATTCAAATGTGTTATTAAATAGACACTGAAATTTTTATTGTGAATGATAATTCTCATTTTACTTCGCCTTCTAGAAATCTGGTAAATGGACGTTCTACTCACCTCAAAAAATGGTCCTTGTTTTCAGTTTGTGCTCTGGCACTTCAATTACCCTTATATATTTTCCCAACCTGACTTTTTTCTATTCCCTCAATTACTCATTAAAAGCCCTTCTTAAGACCTCATATGGTATGCTTCACTGTAAAGGCACAGCTAATTTTTTAGCATGTCAAAATAACGATGAACTAGACTTAAAACAATCAATTAGCATTATGATCTGACCAGCAACCAGCTACAGACAGGATGCTGTAACTCCCCAGACAATTCAATGACACTTTTGTTGTTTTATTTCTTATTATACAAAATAAAGACTCTGATCTGCTCTAGTTAATCTCTAAAATGTCTTGTTTTTCTTCATTGTGAAATGCCCTGATCTAAAATTGTTTCCTTCCTCCGCTTTTTTGGCAATACATAAGGGAGTCTTTACCAAACTAGGAGCACTTTAAAGAAATCCGTATACACTCTATGACCTATACTTATAATTTATATTGGTCTTCTTGTTTAAAACTCCAAGTTCAGGGACGCCTGGGTGGCTCAGCTGGTTAAGCGGCTGCCTTCGGCTCAGGTCATGGTCCCAGCATCCTGGGATCGAGTCCCACATCGGGCTCCTTGCTTGGCGGGGAGCCTGCTTCTCCCTCTCCCTCTGCCTGCCACTCTGCCTGTGCTCGTGCTCTCTCTCTCTCTCTAAAAAACAAACAAACAAACAAAAACTCCAAGTTCATGGCCTTCATGGAGCTCACTTTCTAGATGGAGAGACAGGAAGTAAGGATAAAGTACAAGGCAGTGTGGAAACTCCTAGGCAGGAAGTAATGAGGTAGGAGGATGCTTAATTGATTTGGTGGTTGAGGGGAGACGGGAAAAAGTGACGATACGACTGATATGAATGAAGAGGAATGAGAAGAATGAAAGCCTTATAGAATAGAGCGGAAGAGCCCAGAGAAAAAGAGAAAACTATGACAGTAAGTCATTTTTCCCCCCGTGGTTTCATATTCTAGGAGCTAGATATAAAAGACAGAGGGGGGAAATGTGGCTAGATGAGAATCTGGTAAGCCATATTAGCAGTATGAGCTGCATCTTTAGAGCTTTGACAGTGTGACAAGATTTCCAGGAAACTTTAGAAAGATTTCTTTGGCAGGGTGCCTGGGTGGCTCACCAGTTAAGCCCCCAACTCTTGATTTTGGCTCAGGTCATGATCTCAGAGTCATGCGATTGAGCCCTATGTGGGTGGGGTTCCATGCTCAGCAGGAAGTCTGCTTCCAGATTCTCTCTCCCTCTTCCTTTGCTGCTCCTTCCACTCTCTTTCTAAAACAAACAAACAAACAAATCTATCTTTAGGAATATTCTTGACTACCCAGAAAGGCTACCTTATAGGAAAGCAAAAGGAAAAGAAAACTCTTGAGTGGGCTTCATCAATTACTGAAAGGACAAGTAATAACAACTTGTTAATAAAATACCCTTGTAGAACTTATTTAGCTTGGCCTACTTATACTTCTTATGGGAATGACCTAGAAATATCAAATCCTATACCAAAGCTGGCTAAATTTGTTTTCATTTTTAACACAGCTCTTTGAATTGCATGTAATTTCCCATAATCGGTATGTCAATAGTTGGTGGTAGTGGTTTAAAATATGCATAAATATAATCACATAGGTAAGAAAAACAAGCATTGTCTTCTACCTCAATTAGAAATCCCAAATGTTTCCCATAAAACAGCTTTTAAATATTGATAATAATACAGGAAAAACATGTAGATGATTTCTTTCTAAATTTACCAAAACTGTGTAAGTGTTCAGTTAATGACATTCTATCATCCATGGAGTATGTTCAAGGGGTTGTGAGATGGGGAAGATGAGAGCCGTGTCTGGTGTCATTGAAAGGCAAGACTTGTGTAATGTCAAAGTTTAGAACAAATATTACCTATGGAGCCAAAATGACATCTGCTAAATAAATCTACAAAATGCTAGTAAAACTAGGCAAACACAGTTCTTTACATGAAAATTAAATACTGACTAGAATTTTAAGTAGTGTTTTGCTTAATAAAATCGCAGTGTCATGAGTTGTTATTCAGGAACTCTGTCTTCTGTGTTTTCTACTTGGGATTTTACAGGAGATACTTTAATTACCCCAACATCTTCTTTGAATTGTTTTTGTATTAAAACATTAAAATGAAAAGTAGGGGTTTCACGGTAAATAGTATTGTATGACTTTGTTTTTAGAATGGGATAAATGGAATTTATTTACATTAAAAGTGAAGTCTGCGGCGCCTTGCTGGCTCAATTGCTAGAACACATGGTTCCTGATCTCAGGGCTGTGAGTTTAAGCCCCATGTTAGGTGTAGAGCTTGCTTAAAAAATAGTGAAGTATATATAATTACTCATATAAAGTGAAATGGTAAGAACCTGGAAGGAATTAAGCCCAAAAGGCTTACTTTTCTTCTTTTTACATCAGTTTTGTTCAGAAGATGTTTTCCAATGTAGAGATATTCCTGATGAGAGATATCCTGATCAGATATTCCTGATGAGATTAAAGATGCTGAAATTAGGTCACAAACTTTCTGGAATACTATTTCACTTTCAGGAAAAAAAAAATAGATAATGTACCTTTCATTCTGAGAAAGCAAATATTAGCAGGGCATTTTAGGATAATCTATCTTGTCTACACAAGAAGCTGAATAATTTTCATTGACATCAACAGATTATTTAACACATAACAAATCTATTGTCTCTAGGATCTGATTAAGTTCCAGTTTTATAAATGGATTTTAGCATGTTATGTGAGAACAGTTTTTAAAAAAATGGTGATAAATTATCTTTGTGGTTAAGATTATTTCTCACCAGGAAGATATACCATAGTTAGATTAAGTAATCTCTGTCCTGCCTGTGAAATTTGGTCATGTATTCTTATGTCAAAATGAAAATAGAAGACTAGAATACTAATTTTATTTGTCTTGTGCTATATTATATGCCTTTGGAATCTGGTCAACAAGACAGGAATGCTATAATTATAAGCAATTGAACAGAACAAACTGATATACATTTGTAAGGCTGATGGTTCCATTCAATGATATTTTTAAAGCAATTATTGAGCAAATACTTCTGGTTATGTGATAAAATCACAATTCTGAACAGTTAGTTATGTTAGAAAGTCTGAGACAACAGTACCATATAATTTTTGTATTACATATTCTAAATGCAAGTATAATTCAAACATGTAGTTTTACAGGTATATTCTTATGCATATGTATGTATAATTTCAAATGTGTTTTTCCATTTTATTTTATTTCTTTTCAGTGTTCCAGCACTCACTGTTTATGCACCACACCCAGTGATCCATGCAATACGTGCCCTCCTGAATACCCACCACCAGGCTCACCCAACCCTCCACCCCCCTCCCCTTCAAAACCTTCGGTTTGTTTCTCAGAGTTCAGTCTCTCATGGTTTGTCTCCCCCTCCGATTTCCCCCAACTCACTTCTCCTCTCCATCTCCCAATGTCCTCTGTTATTCCTTATGCTCCTCAAGTAAGTGAACCCATATGATAATTGACTCTCTCTGGTCGACTTATTTCACTCAACATAATCTCTTCAGGTCCCATCCATGTTGATACAAAAGTTGGCTGTTTTTAACATTAGCACCAAATCTATCATTTTATACGGTTTTTCTGCCAGTCAGACAGTGAGTTTCTCAAAGAGAGAGACTGTCTTATTTATATTATGCTCACTCTTTCATATTATATGTACCCAATGGATGATTTAAAAAAAAATAAATTCACAAAACGGGAGTTATTTCTTTCTAAAATGTTTTGGAACACAGATTTTCTGACATCTTATGGAAGTTAGGTAATAGTTGAATCATCCAATAAATTATTTTATTTGAATGTGTGACTCATTCGAATAAAATTAGAGAAGTGTCCTATGACTCCCTCCCCTCTGCTTTGCCACATTAATCTTTCTTTGGCTGACAAATGCTCACTGAATCATCCACATTATCCTTGTCACTGAGATACTTTTAGCAAACGGGGAAAGAGTTTTCCACAGACTCCACAGCTCCTGTTCATATCCAGTACAGTAATTGTTGTCTTGTTGTATCATGTGTGTATGTTTTATTTCCAGAAATAGATAGGGAATTCTTTGCGGTGTTTTACTGACTTTGGCTCCCCAACGTACTCTAGGATTGGATATTATTAACTTTTCCTCAACTTACTGAATCAATACATATGTGAATGGAACCTTGAAAACAATGATAAGCCAGTTAATACTTTAAAGCTAGTGTGCATTTGTGAGTTCCCTGCTTCCATTAATAATATGGGTGGTTTCTTTGAGAAAATATTGAGCAGCTGTGTTGTAATCAAGTCTCTTCGTAAGTAGTTATGGAGTGAGAGAATCCAAGGAAATGCCTTCTTGTGACTGTAACTTTTCAAAGCAACCTTTTGTGTCCAGTCAAATGCACGGAGCAACACAGGTCATTCAGTGATGGAAGAAATCTGCATGGGCATCTCTCATATCTTCACAAGGATTGGAATGGAGTTCAATTTAATCCATAGTATTGAATAAAAAAAAATTAAAAACTGTATGGCAACAGGATTTGGGGTATTATTTAAAATATATTTATCATTGATATTAAATAAAAAATAAACCCTTAATCATCTTAATTAAGAAATACCATGATTTAGAGTTTGTTTTCATCATGTTGTCAAAATTCAAAACCCAATTTTCTGTAATAATTCATAATTACTTCATCTTTTCACTCCATCTGGAGGGTAATCAATATATAAGCATATGAACCAGCTGCTGCCCCAGTCATGGGGCAGCTGCCAAGAGTGACCTGGGCTCTTGTCCAACAGCAGAATCCCCAGAAAACCCTCTAGCTACAAGGAAATTAGTTCAAGTGCAAATACAGCTTCCTTTTTACTCAGGATTTTCATTTATTGGGATCTAGGGATTTTGGGGCCCCTTGTTCTACTTTTCACATCCATGGTTTTATAACCAAGCAACTATTTATTAAATTCTTAATTTATATGACAGTAGTACCCATAATTACTTAGAAGATATAATGACTTTATGGAAGAATTTTCTCTGGCTTTCAAAGCCATGCTTAAGCACATCAAAACTCTGATATGAATACAAGACAGAAAGGAAAACAAACCTGCTCTACCGTGGCCTAAAAAAAGCATGCGAAATCATAGGAGCATGGGAAGTGCTAAATAAAATCTTGGTAGATAATAAGTAGAATAAAGCATAATATAACATAAATTAACTGAATAAAGGTTCATGACACTCTATCTACTTTTGTAATTAAGCATACACAAAATTGGTTATAGATTAGATGCCATAACTTTATCATATTTGTTATAAAAATGGCAAGTGGAGACTCAATATTTTTTTTTAAAGATTTTATTTATTTATTTGATAGAGAGAGAGAGATCACAAGTAGGCAGAGAGGCAGGCGGGTGGGGGGGGTGGGAGCAGGCTCCCTGCTGAGCAGAGAACCAGATATGCACTTGATCCCAGGACCCTGGGATCATGACCTGAGCCGAAGGCAGAGGCTTTAACCCACTGAGCCACCCAGGTGCCCTGAGACTTGATATTTTTAAGTTAAAAGGTAAAGTCCAACAGTTGTTGAACTTCAACTATCAAGGACTTCATATCCGTACTTTCCACTGTGCTTGATAACAATAGTGTAAGCAGGACTGTAGTATTTCTGTGCTATGAAGCAGGAGATTAACTTGCACCAAATTAGGTAACTCATTCGTCTGTAGCCTGTTAATCTCATGTTTTTCCTCTAAACACCACGGAATTCCTTTTTAGTTAAAAACAAAACAAAACAAAACAAAGCAAATAATACTGGCATCATTACTCTATCTAATCTCTTAATGCTGTATTTTCAGTGCCTACATTCCAAGAGAATTGCTAGAAATAAAAACCCACACACAGTTCTTAATATCTTCAAGGAGTACTTTGGAAAAGACAGGGTGTACATTGGGAGATGGAGAGAAGTGAGTTAGGGGAAATTGGAGGGGGAGACAAGCCATGAGAGACTGTGGACTCTGAGAAACAAACTGAGGGTTTTGGGGGGCGGTGGTTGGAGGGTTGGGTGTGCCTGGTGGTGGATATTAAGGAGGGCCCAGATTGCATGGAGCATTGGGTATGGTGCATAAACAATGAATGCTGGAACACTGGAAAAAAAAAATAAATAAAATGGAAAAAAAAAAAAGACGGAGTATAAAAATGATTCACTTCCAGAGGTGGACATTTGAGCAACCAACATTCTTTTTCTTACCTTGTCTCCTCTTTAATTAGTTTTGTTTTTTTTTTTAAGTATTTCCAGGATTTAGACTTATTATTAATATTCCAACTTCAAATATGGAGCTCTTATTTCCCTTGAGCAATCTGCTTCCTGGTGATAGAACAGCAGGAAGAATATTTTGGAACAATTCAGAAAAGGGTCACCACTTTCCAAACTTTTGTTTTTCCTTAAAAGCATAATGAAATGTGTTTCGTTTTTATCTGTTATCTTCAACACATACTTCACTAAAACTAGGTATTTCAAGGGAATATTTACTTTAATTTTCAAAATTTACCATATGTTCTATGAGCTAGAATTCTATAATCAGAATAAATTAACTTGGCTTTCTTTACTCTTGGTCCTTCAAGATCCTTACTTGAAAAGCAGATAAATGTTATTTACAAAGACTTTTTTTAATTAATTAATTTTTTTAAAGATTTTATTTATTTATCTGACAGATGGAGATCACAAGTAGGCAGAGAGGCAGGCAGAAAGAGACAGAGAAGCAGGCTCCCTGCTGAGCAGAGAGCCTGATGCGGGACTCGATCCCAGGACCCTGGGATCATGGCCTGAGCCGAAGGCAGAGGCTTTAACCCACTGAGCCACCCAGGCACCCATTTACAAAGATTTTAGTTGAAACTCTCCTAGATGAAATTATTTAAGTACTATTATTCCTTAAATTCTAAAATTCATAAATGGGATATTCCTTAATTTGGTAATAATAATAATTTCAATTTAAAAATTTTTAGACACTATTTTAAAATGTATAATTAAGATTATCCTAGACTTACCTGTTGCCACCTCATCTTGACCAATCTCTAGGGTTTTCTTGATTCAGATATTTTATATAGTCCCTTAATTAAGTAAAACCCCTTCTTCCAAATTTTATTATAATATACTTTTATATCTTTTCCTACCTTTCTTACACTTCTTTGAAATGAAATTTCTTCTAGATTTATGTACTTTGGGTTCCAACATGAGATGTTTATTGCTGTTGGAATGCTGGAGACCATAACTCAAATAGTCTCAAATGGCTTGAAGTTTGAGGCCTTTTTTTTTTTTTTTTTTTGGACCTCTGCCTTCACCCCTTTCATGAGAATATTGCCCAATTAGCTTACTGGAGGTTAAAAGACATATGGTTTAGTCATCGCAAAACCCTGTTAGACATCCAACTGTCTACATGTGAATGAGTTCAGGAGAGACCAGAAAAACTATGCAGGTGAATCAGCCCCAATTTCTGACCTGCATCCTCCAGGGCTGAAAAAATGTTACTACTTTAAGCCATTGAGTTTTATGGTGTACTTACACACGCACACCTGCGCACACATACACGTCATTATTACTGTGTCAATTGATAACTAATACCAGGATCTACACATCCTGCTTAAGGAAACCATAATCTAGCCTTTCCCTTCCTTTTGAAGCTTATTTTTCACTGCATCACTTCATTCACCAAATCTTCTAGCAACCTCAGTTTTTACCAGTGGTCTGCGTTATGAGGATGTGTATGGTAATAACACAGACCCTTTGTTATAATAAAATGAGACAAAATGGTGTTTTCCTACTAGGTGCATCAAGAACCCTTCATCCTTTGAAATCCCAGAGAAAAACCCTAAACATATGAGAGACTTATTGTTCATGAATTACGAATTAGAAAAGTATAAATCTGTATTATTTTAGAGTTCTCTCTCTTCTTAAATATAGTGATGCGCTTAGGACAATGATTTATCAACACAATTATTATCTCATAAATAAGCCAAGAATGTTATGAAAATGTATCCTTTCTGGGAATCAAATTAGAAAATCTAACATCAAGTGATAGTGCCAGGAAATACATTTATATTCCATATTGTGCAAATGACTCTGTATCTATAAGGCTAGAAAAACTAAATTATTTATGAAAGTGTCAAATTTGTATACAAAAATACCAATTTGGATTACAAATTCATGAGTATATGATATCTTATTGCAGAGTAAGCAGACACTCTTGAGATTAAGTATTCCCAAAGGAACTATCTTTTATATTTATATATTTTTAATAGATACTAGCCATTAAAGAATTATAAGCCATCATTTACTAGCATTGCCTTCTCAATTTGATAAATTACACATTCAGATAATCAAAATTCAGGGAGAAACTTCCATTGTCCATCACTCTGTGTATTAAATTAAAAAAAGCTATTTGTATATTTAATTTAAATTTAAGATACTTACATATTTAAGTTTAGTTGAAGATTTTAATTTAATATGTATACATGTGATTCTCAACTAAACTTGCATTGGCACTGAAGACTTTTTCACATTTAGTCAAATTTTTGTGCTTAGTCGTTTATCTTTTCCATTTGACCCATGTAGTCATTAGGTTGATTTTCTAGTCATGTTAATAAGTTAACCTCGAAAACTGTCTTAAATGTTTCCATATCTTGGTAAAGCAAAAGAGAATAAGACATACACATTTTCCTTTTTCTTTATTTTTTTTTAAATTTATTTATTTGACTGAGAGAGAGAAAGCACATAGGCAAGGTGGGCTACGGAGAGAGGGAGAGCAGAAGCAGGCTCCCTGCTGAGCAAGGAGCCTGATGCGGGCCTCAATCGCAGTCATGGCCTGAGCTGAAGGCAGATGCCCAACCAACTGAGCCACCCAGGTGCCCCCACATTTTCCTTTTTCTAATATAGTTAATGTTATCAGTTATGCTGGCTTTATACAATAATACACTGATGCGTTTATTATTTAAACACATATACTTTGTACTATAACCATTGTTTTATACATGTTTAATGTGTATGTATATGCAAATATGCATATTATTTCTAATATATATACTTATATACATATCATTACAACACAGATGATTGAGTCATTCAATTTTTTTAAAGATTCTATTTATTTAGTTGAGAGACAGAGCATGAGCAGGGAGGAAGGGAGAAGCCGGCAACCCACTGAGCAGAGAGTCAGTGTGGGGCTGGATCCTGGACACTGATATCATGACCTGAGAGGAATGCAGACACTTACCGACTGAGTTACCCAGTCACCTCCATTCAATTTTAATATAATGAATTTTATTTTTGTTTTATTTTATTTATTTGTCAGAGAGAGAGAGAGAGAAGGCGTGAGCAAGCACAAACAGGGAGAGCTGCAGACAGAGCACTCAGAAGGAGAAGTAGTCCCCTGGCTGAGCAAGGAGACTGATGTGGGACTAGATCCCAGGACCCTGGGATCATGACCTGAGCTGAAGGCAGATGTTTAACCAATTGAGCCACCCAGGCGTCCCTCAATGTAACTAATTTTAAGTACATCACTGGAGTCACTTGCAACTGAATTTTACTATGTTCAGTTAATAATAGCAATTCAACTACATAAAGCTGTGCTCAGATATATAAGAATTATCCCTAAACTGTTTTGTAGAATTTTAAAAAGTTAATGAATAATGCGAGCAGTCTCCTCTGAGAATGTTGCCATAAAAGTTGAAAGAGAAAGAAAAAAAAAAAAGAATACATCATTATACTAATAGTTACTTTCAGTTTATATTCAATTACATTATTTTAAGCTAATCCTTAATTGGCCCAACACATTTAATTTCTCCCTTATCAAAACAACCAGCAGCCCTGATATACATGAAATATGTTGTTTAATCTATTGGAAATTTATATATCCATGTACACATTCTCCAAAGCTAATCGAATAATTTATGAATGTTTCTGTGTGAGAAAGCTAGATATGTGTTACTTTATTCTCATTTTATTTATACTCAGCACAGGACAGTCTATTAAAAACATGGGATATTTTAGCAATCTCAACAAATACCTAATACTGAATTAAATAATTTAAAATATATTCCATTATTCCTTTACTCTCTAATTTACTTTTGGTGGCATGCTTTGTTACTATTTCAGCAAAGAGTATACAGGTATAAATTTGGTATTGATTTATTTGATATTCATTTTCTATCTAATGAAAATATAACATCTCTTTTTTTTCTCCATTTTATTTCTTTTAAGTGTTTCAAAATCCAGTGTTTATGCACCATACCTAGTGCTCCATGCAATATGTGCCCTCCATAATACCCACCACAAGGCTCACCCAACCCCCTACACCCCCCTTCCAAAACCCTCAGTTTGTTTCTCAGAGTCCACAGCCTCTCATGGTTTGTCTCCCCCTCCGATTTCCCCCAACTCATTTCTCCTCTCCATCTCCCAATGTCCTCCATGTTATTCCTTATGCTCCACAAGTAAGTGAAACCATATGACAATTGACTTTTTCTGCTTTATTTATTTCACTCAGCATAATCTCCTCCAGTCCTGTCCATGTTGATACAAAAGTTGGGTATTCATCCTTTCTGATGGAGGCATAATATAGTATATATGGACCATATCTTCTTTATACATTCATCTGCAGAAGGGCATCTTGGCTCTTTCCACAGTTTGGCGACCGTGGCCATTGCTGCTATAAACACTGGGGTACAGATAGCCCTTCTTTCCACTACATCTGTATCTTTGGGGTAAATACCCAGTAGTGCAATTGCAGGGTCATAGGAGCTCTATTTTTAATTTCTTAAGGAATGACCACACTGTTTTCCAAAGTGGCTGCACCAACTTGCATTCCCACCAACAGTGTATGAGGGCTCGCCCCTTTCTCCATATCCTCTCCAACATTTGTTGTTTCCTATCTTAACATCTCTTTTTTTTTTCTTCATAGAATATGATTTCATTCTGAATCTTCTCAGAACTTAATTCCATTGCAGTATAGGCATTTTGCTTATGTACCTCTGCTAGGCAATGCAAACCAAATATTTAATCAAGCTCATGAGATATTTAACTCTATGGTAACTCCACTCTCGTTAAATGAGGCAAGTCTGTAAAATCCAAAAGATACAGGCTTTAAATCCAGAAAATTTAGAATTTGAATTTTATCTGTAATGCAGCACATCCAATAAAGATAAGCTTCTATTCCCTCATATTGAAAAAAATGGGACCAAAAAGACCTACTCCCATGGAGTTACAATTAAGTTTGAGGTAATACATACGAAAAATAGCAGTTTAACATTTGCTTTGTAATTCAAACCTTAGTTGTCTCCCAAACTTCATGTGAAAAACAGGTATCTACAGTTTGTTCTGGTGAAAAGAGACAACAGTGTCATGGGTTCTCTCAAAGGAATGGTGTAAGCTATCTGGATTCCCAGAAAAGAGTGCCTGTTAGTTCTCCCAACATTCAGGACACGGCATCCATGATATAGATGGACCACCTGATTCTTTCTTCACTGGATATATTTCTTAAACTCTCACAGTATAGCATTTTTTATGCATCTTTTCACACTAGGTATCTCCTTTGTTTGGGTTTGCTTTTCAAAGTTTTATGTACTAAGTTAGTGAGATAAAATCTCAACAAGTCTTCTCTCCAAAATGATTTTTAAGATTGGGATATGGGTTTTATCTATAAACAATAGTGAACCTCGTAATCAAGAGAGTTTTTGCATTATCTTAGCAAAGTTCCTGGAATATAGAAGATTGTGGGTTTTTTTTTTAATTATTGGAAGAATGAATGGTAATGTTAATATAATCATTCAAATGTGATAACAAGCCATGCCTTGTTTTCATTCCTGGTCACTTGTTTGCCTGGATAATTTTCCTGGATAATTCTCCCATTAGTCCTAAAATAAATAGCATTACTTGTCTTGTTATTTATCTTTTTCTGACATTGGAACTTTAGCAAAGTACACAAATAGTTAATTACATTTTGAATCTTCTAAATACAAAAGGTTTGAATTAAGTAATAGAAAATTCAAATTCAGCAGATTGCATTAAAATGGGACTAGGAGTCAATCCTATAATTTTCATCACAATTATTCTACCTTTGTCTGAATATTAATAATTATAAAATTTAGTTTCTTGAGAAATGTTATTAACAATAGCTATCAAATAGTATTTATGGTCTCAGTATATGCTTGAAATGCCTGTCAATGTTTTTGTGCTGAAATTGGTCAAAGAAGCAATTTATCTCTCCTCATTAAGGTATACACATTAAGGAAAATTGACAAATGTGGGCCATTTTATGAACACAATAATCAATATTGCTCATATAACAAAAATATTTAGATATATAGGTATATGTGTTTTTAGAATATCTTAGTTATTTTATTGTTAATTCATGAAGAATACTACTTAGAGAGTCAGATTCTGAAGATTACAGAGCACAACGATGAGAAATGTTTGTTTTTTGCAATGAGCATGCAACAGTTCTACCTAAGTGATAACAATATTAGCAGAGTGTGCACTTTAAATTGTTTTTCC
Organism: Enhydra lutris kenyoni; assembly: GCF_002288905.1. Taxonomy (NCBI): domain Eukaryota; kingdom Metazoa; phylum Chordata; class Mammalia; order Carnivora; family Mustelidae; genus Enhydra; species Enhydra lutris. The sequence goes on along the minus strand of NW_019154099.1, from coordinate 41,559,454 downwards.
AGAATTGGGAATGAGTTTTTTTTTTTTTTTGGGGAATGAGTTTTTGCTGATCCATCCATATTTTATCAGCCTGTCTCTCTAATTAAAGGATACATTAGTGGTAGCTTCTGGAATGGAGCAAAACTCATGGTCTGTGCAAGGTTAAAAATCACAATTGTGGTTTCATTAACATCTGAATTTCATCATTCAAGCTGACAAAATTGAGCACAATGCTATCAGGTGAGAAGTTAAGAATAGAAGAGGAGAGGAAAACAGATATCCACTGGTATAGAGATTGATTTGATGATAACATAGAATTTAAATGTGGGATAAGTCTCAAAGATTATCTATTTAATCCAAGTATTATAACAGTTCAGGAAACAGATGCCTCCCATCCAGGAAAATACATAACTTGTTTAAGAGCATATATCCCATAGAGATTAAAGGCAGAGGTGGGGCGATGGTATCATACCTCAGTTGTCCTGATTAGTATTTTATTTCCTGTTTTAACAGAAATTGCTTCCAGGGAACATGGAATAACAGGAAGGTGATTTATTTTGTAACAGATTTGCTTAAGCCACTCAGATTTCCTAGTTTTAGCCTCATTTCTTAGTGATTAATGAAAGAATGAAGGGACGCAGCGCCTTAGAGGGGAAGGGATTCTTGCTTAGGAAACTGAATGACAACGAGATGAAGGAGCAGGAAAAGGACATAATGGGTTTTGTGGCAGACATGCTTATACACATTGGCTTACACAATCCTCACCAGATCATGTCAGGTAGGTGTTACTCAGACATCTTTCAGAGTTGAGAACATGGCAGCTTTCTTTACGTCACAAAATAAAGTCGTGATGGACTTGGAACTCCACTAAGTCACTAGCTGCCATTTTTGGAGTGTCTGAGATGGTATCTTTGCATAGATTATATCTAAATTTCATGTCAACTCCAAAATAGAAGTTCAACATCCTCCCTAAGGTAAAAGCAAGCAACAATCTTGAATTTAAACTTGGAGGAGCCTAGCGTCTGCTGAAGTTCTTGTTCCTAAGACCACACCTGAGTGTCAATGTTATTTGACATTTCACTGCTCCCAGCCTAAATTTCTTTGTTTGAATGACAGCAGGGTTCCTCCTGCCTTGAGTATTCTTGTATGGATAATGCAGAAAACACCTGTAAAACTGGGTTTTGAAAAAAAAAATAATATTAATCCATTTTCCCTGGAAGTACATGAAATGGAAATAGAAGAACTTCTGGTAAGTGACTAGCCCCGTTCACTGCTGCTCCCAGAATAAAATTAGTCTTTTAAAAATTATGTCTTTGGTAGTTTTAAAATACTTTCAAAATTAAACTATGTTTAAAAGTTTTGAGTGCACATACTGCTTTGTAGATCTCTGCTATTAGAAAAGATAATGCAACCCAGTTTTCCAGGAGTTCCTTATGGAATGCATTTTTAAAACTTTTTTCCCCTGTATATTTACAATCACATGGCAAATACTGAATTCTGTCTTTAAAAGTTAATTTTCATCTTATAAATAAATCTTTAATTCACTTCAAAATTAATTTTAACTCTATTGCTGTATGGATTAAATGTCTTTCACTGAATAAATCTTCTATATATTTTAATCCAAGTTACGTAGTTAATTATACTGTTGTTTCATTGAATTTCACACTATTCTCATTTAAATCTCACATTACTACTCAAGACATCAGTTTCCTTATAAGTTCTTAAGAAGCAGAGAATTTCTTTAATAATCAAGATTATTTACTTTCTGTGTAGTGTCTTCAAAGATCATCATTTTTATTAAACCTGCATTATAACCGATGTGATGTGCTGATATGTACAAATATTTATATAAAATTGATCTCTTGTTTATAAAAAGACAGTAATATGCTAAGACAATAGACCAAATATGATTATGTGCAGCATCTCATGAATAATGAAAACATACAAGACTGCTAATCCCTTTTTGCCACAGAAAATTAAAAAAAAAACCCTCACTAAGTGAAATGGTGAAATGTGACTCATCAAAACAGCTCTTATTTATAATCTATAACTGTGTCATTGAATTATGATACAACTCCATTTCCAGTTACCAACCACATTACTAATGTTTATATGCTTTTATATTCATATTTTTTAGATTATTTTGAACATGATGTTAAGATTGTCCCTGTGATTTATGCTTTTTTCCTTCTTACTATAACTCTAGAATTATGTACTCTGAGGCTCTCTTTCAGATTCCATAAGTAAATTCATTTTGCTCAAAGTAATTGATCTTGACTGCAGTTAATGATCATACTTATTGCTACTAACATTTTTTAGATGACACTTTTGAGGTAAAATACTTCAAAAGTCATTATTAAAGGAGGCATATGTCATAGTTTTCCTATAAGTTATCTTTCCATTTTCTTTGAAGAGTTTATTGTCACAAATCATGATATTTCTGGTTTTCCTGTAATGAGATCTTGTAAGAGGATCCTCATGAGGGAAAGTAAAAGCTTATGATCTTAAGCAGGGATAAAAAGGTAGTTCTAAATTTACTGATCTACAGGAAGCTGATATGAAGAACAGAGAGCTTGCTGAGAATGATCTGTGGGCAGTGGCAATTAACTCTGAGGAGCTGTAAATGTTAGTGTTGGGTAGATTAACTTCACAACACTTTGTCCATCATATTTTGCTCTTTACCAATGTTTAAATCCTGGTGTCTCAAGCAGTACTCTATTGTCTTTGATTTAAATAAATACACACACACACACACACACACACACACACACACACACACACGCACACCCTTCACTCAGGAGAAAGAGTCACTTTCTTTTGGTTGCTACCATAGAGCTTCTTTTATATTACAATGTTGACAATTCAACAGGAACTTAATTGAGGAGCCCAGATGCCTGTTAATTTCACAGCAATTCTGAAACAAGTTCACTTTGTATATACCTTATGAGGCACATTTGAAATATGGTTAAGGGTTTGGCACCCAGAATGATTGGAGACCAGCCACATGCGTATATCCTCCCCCAGGGCAACACTGGAGAATTACTCTAGAGTCCTGGGTGTGCAGTGGGGTCTGAGTGGGCATCCTGACCTTCCTAGCCCCAATAAGCCTGAAGGCCCAGCTCAAATCAGTCTCTACTTTGGAGTGGACCTAGAATCACCTCTGTCTTACCTAGCTTCTAAATTAAACTTCCCCAGGTATCAGGCTTAAATACCAACTTTAACCTAAAATTAGACCTACTTTTAAAATTAACCTAAAATTAGACTTACAAATATATAGAATTCATAACTTGCTCACAATAAATATTCCATTGATATCAAGTACATTATTGAACCAAAAAATAAATTATTTGGATTGTCCCCCACTCTACCTAACCAACAGAAGAATTATGCATATAAATTCATGTACTGCAGAAAACTCTCTCAATTATGGCCTTATTTAAACAGAATCTCATGATATAAATGATCAAACGGTGGCATCTCTTTGTCATACTATCGAAGCATTCTACTAGAGAACAAAATAAAAATGCATTGATTAAAAAACATACAGCATTCTATATGTGTCATATGTTAAGATTGCTTAGCATACCATGAATTATTTTCTTTCCTATAGAATTTTTAGTAGTTTTAATGATGCTTTTATAATATGTTTTTTAAAAAGAGGCCACAGACTAGATTTCTGGTGTATTTTCCTCTACTCAGAGCAATTGCTTTTTTATGACTTGTTTCCCTAGAGCTAAAGGGCAATGCTATCAACATGCTTTGTCATTTGCATCTGAGTATTTGAAATCTAATTTTAAACAAAATTAGATAAGTCCTGGAACTATAAACTTTGACTAACACCAAGTCGTGACTTACACTCTATAATACATTGCCAAATAATGGCAAAAATTGTGTGTACCTTCAGCAAAAGGGCAAACTCACAAAGGGGCCCATTAATGAGAGTTTTCTCACAGTACAATTATTTCACAGTGTTCCATCCTAATGCCTAGCCTTTCAAGGATTTTTGACAGAGGTTTAAGTTTTTCTGATGAAATTCTGTGAGAACTCTAGATTATTATAATTGGATTCAAACCTCTTAAAACAGAATATTTGTACATAATGGAGATATTTCTATACGTTATGCAACATTTTTGCATTCTGCATTGTCTATGTTGATTTTGAAAAACAACTAGTACAGATCTTCATTGATTTACAATGAAGTTACATCCTCATAAACCCATCATAAGTTGAAAATATTGTAAATCAAAATGGGTTAGTATACATTACCTGCCAAACATTATAGCTTCGTCCAGCTGACCTTAAACCGAATCAGAACAATTATATTAGTTCACGGTTGTGCAAAATCCTCCAACACAAAGCCCATTTTATAATAAAATGTTGAGGGGCGCATGGGTAACTCAGTCGTTAAGCATCTGCCTTCAGCTCAGGTGGTGATCCTGGGGTCCTGGGATCAAGCCACATATCAGGCTCCCTGCTCAGCGGGAAGCCTGCTTCTTCCTCTCCCACTCCCCCAGCTTGTGTTTCCTCTCTCGCAGTGTCTCTCTCTGTCAAATAAATAAGTAAAATCTTATAAAAAATAATAAAGTGTTGAAAATCTCATGTAACTTGTTGAATACTGTACTGAAAGTGAAAAGCAGAATGGTTGTATGGGTAGAGAACGGTTGTCAGTGGGACTTGTTGTGGACCCTCATGGTGCGGCTGACTGGGAGCCGCAGCTCACTGCCCAGTGACAGGAGAGGGGATTGTACTGCATATGGGAAGGCTCCGAGAAGATCCAAATTCAAAATTCTGAGTATGTTTTCTACCAAGTGTGTATGGCATTTGCAGTATCGTAAAGTCTAAAAAACATAAGTTGAAGCTGAACTATCATTGCGTGTCAGTATGTCAGAGCATCTGTATAACTTCTGTTGGTTTACCATTATTTCTGTTGTAAACTATCATTGACAGATACGATGAGAGGATAGCAGCCCCCTTGGCTTCCTTAATTGCATGGAAAATGTGACTTGAACATTCTTCCATCTCAGAAATCTCTCAAATTGACAGATATGTGCTTATTTAAGTAACTTTTGTACTACTTAAAAATATGACATAACATGCATTTTTAGGAATGGTTAAAATCAACTCTGTGGTTTATAATAGCAATCAAAAAGTAAGTGGCTCTTTGGACCAGAGTTTTGTTTTGTTTTTCAATAAATCAAGGACAAGAGAGCCCTGCTTGAGACCCTAGGCTTAAAACATTGATAGAAAGCAAATTATGATGGACAAAGTATTCTGAAATTTATCTAAAAATCTGTATTTTAAAAAATCAGTATTTTTAATTTAGTAATGCATGTATTTTCAAGGATGTGTTCCTAGCAGATACAACAAAAATTTCTGAAGTAGCTTCTCCATTTTCTGGGTAATATTTATTTGAGTAGCAAACATGAGTGCCCGAAGCAGTGTTGAGGATACCTGTTCATTACTAAGTACAACACCACTTGACCACAAGCTCAAAATAATCACAGAATTCATTGCCTCACAGTTTTCTGGAATAATATTTGGTCAAGGAAATCTCAGCCTCAGGCAGTAACAGAGATCATTGGGTCTTGTAATCCTGTGTCTGGAAGAAATTTGCAGAATTCTGTCTATATCCTACCCTCAAACTGCCACTTCACCTGTCACCTCATGTCTTCAGGAAAATGTTCCAAAACTAGGGTTACCAAATAATAGTCAATCTAACTGGCAGTCCAGTAAATTACTTCTGGAAGTTTTACGTCTCTGGGTTCTGTAGGGGAACTAGGAAATACTAAGATTCTCATCCTCTGATTTTCCTTTTAAAGCAGTTCACTTGTCCTTATCATGACTGAATTGTACTGTTTTTCCTTTTGCCTTATTCTCAAAACTGTAGTTACCACTGTCTCCTCAAAGAGACATGAGAGAGACACATTCTGTCGCAGTACTATTTACCCCTGAGACCACAGATGCTCAGATAAATGTTGGCAGAATTATTAGCTTTTTGTAACGATGTTGATAGCAAAAACCTTGTGAGACATATTTGAACTATTATCAGTTAGGTGCCTAGAAAGAAAAATTCAGAGAGGAATATGCTCATTGGAGTGCAGGTCAGTGATTAATAGCAATAGTACTTCATACAGATAAAAAGAGAGAATTAAGGTAATTGTCAATAATTATCTCTTTTTATTATGTCATATATACATATGAAAAAATATATATGTGAAAACATTAACATGTATATAAGAAATCAGATAACTTTGTGTCTTTAAATGCTGCTGGTAATTATTTTTTTTTTAATTTTTTTTAAAGATTTTATTTATTTTTTTGACGGAGAGAGATCACAAGTAGGCAGAGAGGCAGGCAGAGAGAGAGGAGGAAGCAGGCTCCCTGATGAGCAGAGAGCCCCAAGCGGGGCTCGATCCCAGGACACTGAGATCATGACCTGAGCCGAAGGCAGTGGCTTAATCCACTGAGCCACCCAGGCGCCCCGCTGCTGGTAATTATTAATAACCAGAGCACCAACTTGACTTGAGTGATACATTAAGCACTATGTTGTACAATTTATATATATTTCCTCAGTTTTTTTTAAAAGATTTTATTTATTTTTGAGAGAGAGAGCGAGCAGGAGTGGGGGAGGGGCAGAGGGAGAAGCTGCCGACTCCCCGCTGAGTAGGGACCCCGATGTGGGACTCAGTCCCAGGACCCTGGGATCATGACCTGAACTGAAGGCAGTGGTTTAACCAACTGAGTCACCCAGGCTCTCTATATTTCCACATTTAATCATAACAGTAATCTTAAGAAGTTCTTGTGTTCATTTCAAAGAACTGAAACAAAAAGTGTTAAAAAAAAATGCCACTTGCCCAAAGTCAAGTATTGAGCTGTGACTGGAACCACATCTCTATTAAGAAAATGTCTTTCCCAGTCTCACTCAGATAAACACAAATTTGCTCAGTGATCGAGTTGTCCTGTCACTCACCTCTTCACTCAATGAGCAGCAACTAAAACAGCAATCAATGAGAAACGATTAGAACTGCCAAAATAAGAAAAAACAATACTGACATGCTTTGGAGAAGACAATATTTACTCCTTTCAATTATTTCCCAAAATAACTGGTTAAAGAGTAGATGAAAAGAATAATCAACCGAATGCAAAAACCATTGCCTCCACCCACATTTGTATAATACGGTGGGGGTGTTTATTCCCACTTTTTCTTACTTTCATAGAAAGAAGTGACTTTATGCTGTACTCCCCAGGAGACAAATGTGTGGGAGAAATATATCTGACTAATACATTTAAGAAAAGAAATGAGTGTGGTTGACTCAGTGCCTCCCAGGTCTCCTCTGAGCCCAGCTGTTTTGTAAGACATATGCAAACCCCTTCCGCTTCGCGGAGTACGCTTCTAGCCTGGCTCTTGCCTGCAGGGGAGGCGTGCAGACGTCCACGGACACTAGACACTGCCTGACTTAAGTCTGCAGAATTCTAGGCTGAAGGATAAGCAGTACATTTTGCCAAATTAATTGATATTCTCATCTCTACTGTGTTATCAATAATTAACCTACCATTCCACTTTTCATTTTTTTGTTCTATGTCTTATTTCAAATCTGAGAAAGTAGAAAGGGATTTTTTTTTTTTTTTTACTGGCTTCAGAAAAGTCCAGCGTCCCACAGTATAATGGGAAGCCTTGAAAATATATAAGTATTGGTATTTGAGAACCAAATATGAAAGAAATTTGGTGTATTACTAATGAAAGTCTTTAGGATATAAAGTCAGCCTTTCACAGTGGCTTATCCATAGGGGATTTGTTGTTTTTAAAGGTTCAGTGTTACTTTTAATGGGCCTTTGGCTGATTAAATATGGGTTCTACAGAACTTAATAATCAGGAAGAGAATTATCTGCCACTGACACTGATCTAACCTAAGACATGAGATGGTCTTTCATGACGGAACACGATTCCATCCAAGCTGACAGATTTCATGTAGCAAATAAATTGAATAAATGGAGACTTTGAGACCTACTGTGCTTATTTAAAACAAGCAAAAATTCATTAAACTAACATTTACATCATCTTAAATGTGGATTGTTTTCCTTGTGCTTCTCAGCCATTATCTCAGATTAGAATTTATAATTGAAAAGGTAGCTACATTTCTAGTGAGAAGTTCAGAGAGTGACCAACGTGTGAGCTAGATCGTGGCAGATCAGACATTCCATATTCTGTTGGTTTTTACATACATTATGGTTTTTTTACATACATAATGGTTTTAACTACACCAAAGGTTAAAAGGAAAGAAATACCTAAGGGTACAAGTTTTTCATAACATATGCTTTCTTTTGAGTTAGACCCCCTCGTTTGGTCTCAGAACAGAACCTGAACTGCTTTGGTTTCCAGAACTCTGATTAAAATGTTAGATTTCAGAGATTCGAACTATGACTCCAACCACAGAAGCTCAGTAGATCTTATCATACAAAATATGATAGAGAGGCCATTAATCTATAAGGAATATGCCATCAAATTCAATTGAGGACAAAAAACATGCCCATAAAATCATTGCAATTGTTAAGATGTAAGAAGGCAACTTAGAAAACCTAAGCTAGAACATTCTGTGTCTAGGAATGTCACTTCTTAGGAAATCCAGGAGTGATTGCCTTGATTTAAAAATATTCCTTGGTCTTGATGATTGGTAGTAGTGAAAAGTGAAAACATAATAAACTTAAGCCAATTAAGATTGAGGAGGAGAGAGTTTCCACAAGAAAAATGTTGTGATTTTTAAAGGAGAGGATAAATACCTTTGAAAGGGGACAAATGAGATCTTTGCCAAGCCATTGAGATAAGAAAGCAGAAGAGGCACCCTTTGGTGTCATTAGTTTTCAGGAATGTGTTAAAGAAAGGGTACCTGTTTTGGTTTCTACCAGATCAGAAAGAGTGGATGGGTTCCATTTAAAATAAATAAACACACAATAGCAAGGAAAAAAGCAAGGTCTTATTGATGGGGAGCCTCATCTGAGAAAGAGTCCAAAAAGCTTTGTGAGGTATCCTCTTAAAGATTAAATCTAAAGGACCCACAAAACATCACAATTTGAAGATAAGAACTAAGTAGTTAGGGAAATATTAGAAACATTACCCAGAGAAGGTATGAACAATTTTGAGAGGGGATGACTAGTAACATGACTGTATGTAACCACATATTTCTTGATGCCCGGAAATGTAGTTAATGCAGGTGGGGAACCCCTGTGTTCCGCAAACATGCAAGGAGCCGGCACCAGGCACCTGGAGCAGAGCCAGGCTGGGCAATAATAAATGGTATTCATCCTTGGTCTGACGGCAGAATGTCCCCTCAGTGGAAATATTCAGAAGAGGGATGTGAAGATATACAATATTTCTTTGAATATTCATTGACTTTTGCGGACCCAAACTTTGCTCATTTGCTCTATGAAACCAAGGGGCTTCACAATACAAAAATAGACAATTCCGTAGGGAATGCAAATGTCTAGCACCACCAGAGAAAGGGTAAGATAAACCTTTATATTTAGCAAAATTGCTTGCTCCAAATGTGGTAGAGGAAAAAAAAGGTGAACATAGGCTAAACTGCTAAAAAGGCTCGGCGGAGCCTTCTTCTAAGTACCGGAGTAAAAGGAAGCAAAAGTTTAAAAAAAGGCATAGCTCCTACTGCAGAGAAAGAGCAGGTAGAAAGAAATGCTAATCGGGGCTGGAAATACTCAAAAGGTGAAAGAAAAAAGGCATCAGGGCTTCGCGGTGATGCGTGGAGATATGGGTCCAGAGGAGGTTTTTTCCTTTTTTTGTATGATGCCCAATAACACAGGAAAAAAGAGATCTCAAGATCTGGGAACTGGGCCACCACCAGAGCAAATTTCCACACATTGCTAAAAGGCACATATGCCTCAAATGCCACTTTCTGAGTGAGAAGACAGTATGAGTAAGTGGATGACAGTCCTGGCATCGGCTTCCGAAGGGCGAGCGTTCTGCTGCTCAGCCTTCCAAGTGGGTTATCTACCTAGGCATTCCAGAAAGCCACTTCTTCTCCCAGTGTCAACAAGTTTGAGTTTTCGAATTTAATTTTTTTTTTTTTTTTACTTTCACAAGAACTATGAACTTTGATATATATAACAGTTTTATATTCATTATTTGCCTGAGGGGATTATATTTGGGATTGTAAGGTTTTCTTCTGAACTGCATAATGGGAGGAGTGTCTCTCAGATATAGGGAATGTGTAACCGACTACCATCAGTCTCTTCCCTTAGCTCTTATTGAATCTCATCTATTGCCACCACTATTTAATTTCTTCTCATAATCTCAGGTGAGGAACACTGAAGAAAGTAGTCATGGGTAATTTGTGCCGGGAAACGAGGAGGAAATACTCATTTTAGGGTTTAGCAAAGCCTGGGAGATACTTTAATTAATCACCTGTCCTAAGCCAGTGCTTCTCCAACTTTAATGTACATAAGAATTGCCTGGGGATCCTGTTAAACTACAGAATAAGTGAATCTGGGCTGGGTCTGAAACTCTGCATTTCTAGCAAATTCTGCATTTCTAACAAGCCCCCAGTGATTTCTCTGGTCTGAAATGGTAAGGTTCTAACCCACTTCAAAGTCCCTGGGAAAGACACTAACTTCCTGCCAGCAGATCCAGGAGGATTTACACAGAAGCCAGGTTGGCACTCAGGGAGTGGCATCGTGTAGATAGAAACAGAGCTAGGCTGATCGGTCACCTCTCTCCTCTGGGAAAACGAGCAGCCACAGTCAGGGCTAGTCATAGAATTAGTTGTTTAATCTAACAAGAAAAAAAAAAAAAACAACAAAAAACTGAGGAGTATAAGGGGAAAATATTTATTTCCCATTCCTCATATTTCTGTGAAAAAGGAACAAATTCCTACCTCAGAACCCAAGGAGTAAACATCTGGGAAAAACACACCCAGCTCCACTTTGCTTCCTCCTTTCCTCTGTCTAAGGGCAGAGAAATGACACATTTGCTTCATTGGCTCTGGGCATTCCAAGTTCTCTTGTGGGGCCACCTAGCTTGAAGTGTGCCTACTTCCTCTGCTCCTTCAGAGGACAAGCTTTCCCTGGTCAGAAAGGCCCTTTCTATTCACCGCTGCCATTATTGTGTGGGTCAGTATGTTTAAGCCTGAAGTGAAGCATTTCAAATCCAAACAGCCATATTCTTTTTTCTTTCTTTTTTTTCTTTCTTTTTTTTTTTTTTTTTTTAGATTTTCTTTATTTATTCATGGAAGACAAAGAGCAGGAGACGGAGGCAGAGGCAGAAGCAAACTCCCAACTGAACACAGAGAGCCGGATGTGAGCCTCGATCCCAGGACCTGAGCTGAAGGCAGACGCCCAAGCAACTGAGCCACCTAGGCACCCCGAACAGCTCTATTCTTAAAAGCCACACTCACCAAACAGCTTGATCAGTAATAAAGATACAATTTTTCTCCATGTATCTAATTCCTCTGTATTATTTTTCAGTAAGTTCCCAACTCAGGAAGAGAAGATATAAGTACTCCTCAGGGGCCACCTAAAAGACCAGTGGTAAATACAATATTCTTGAAACGCTTCCTGATTTGTGCTTTTCTATCACAGAACTGGTTTCTCTGCTGATTCTATCTGCTACTGGGCTGAATCATGAGACTGCACTGAAAGAGGAAGAAATAAATGAATAGGCTGCTCTTTTCTGATCTTAAGGATTGTTTGAGGAAGAAGGAAGATAGTGGTTATGTGATGGAGTCTCCCCACCGAATTGTCACTTTGTCCCTTTGGTCCTCATCTTTGCAAAGTATAAGTTTTAAATACATCCAAATATGCACTGTGGGGCCTGAACACATAAAGCAAGTATCCTGTTGCCATGGAACTAGCATGAAGGAAGCCATGGGTCCCCAGAAGAACTGTAGCTCCACCTCAGGGCCCCACCCACCAAGGTGTCTGAGAGATTACACAGGTAAAGCATGAGAATATTGGGTGAGGTCATTAGTTAAGATACAGCAGTTATTCTCTACCTCCACCCCCAATCCATGTGAAGGGAGCAGGCTGTTGAGAAATAATTGTTTAATTCACAAAATAAAAAGAAAGTACTGAGCAGATGAGTAAAAATTTAGAGACCTGGGGTTAGGGGAAAAAAAATAGCCTTCTGAGTGTGAGGACTTTCAGATGAAAACCAAATGAACAAGAACCATAGATCCTAGCTGTCGGTGTGGGCATGTCCCACAAAATGCCAAACCAATCCAGTGCAAAGACACCACTATTACTTGTCCAGTAGTCATACCAGAATAGACCCTCATGGCAGGAATAGAACAAAAGTTCATGAACCTGAGATCCTCTTAACCACCCCAAAACACATAAGACCTTGTATACACAGTTGCCATTTGGGGGAAGGGGGAGGGGAACACGATCTAAAGGAGATTCATTTCTGTAAAAAGAACTACTTAAGCCAGCCCTGGTGGGAAATTGAACTATGAATAAATTATTTTAACAGGGAAAAAAACTGTTATCTGAAATATCTGTTATCGGAGATATCTGTTTCTTTACCGGTGGCATGAAGTTAATAGGAAATATCAGAGAAGCTATGGAATAAATAAATAGAAGCTACACTTTCTGTACTGACCAAATTAAAAAAAAAAAAAAAAGAGAGAATGGAGGTGGAGAATGATAACGATAAATCCAGGCGACTAAATCTCAATCTAATGGTATTTGAGAAATGGATAAACAAACAAAAACAAACAAACAAACAAAAACGGAAGACAGGCAACCATGAAAGACAAGAATTACTAGCAGGTATGGAGAAATATGGAATCTTAAACATATTTTTACCAATTGCACACATATGCACAAAATTTTATGCCTTTATATATTGCTGTAAAATTGAATATGTAAATAATATAGAAAATATTATAAGAGAATTCACAGAAGAGAAAAAGAGTATCAATAATTTAAAGAAAACAAATGTGTCTCAAAGTTCTTATTGGCAAAACTGTATATTAAAAGAAAATGTGTGGTGCCTGGGTGGCTCAATCAGTTGAGCGTCTGACTGTCTGACTATTGATTTGGCTCAGATCATGATCTCAGGGTCTTGGGATAGAGCCCCTGCATCAGGCTCTGTGCTCAGTGGGGAGTCTGCTTGAGGAATCTCTCTCTCCTTTTCTCTCTCTGTCCCTCCCCCTGCTCATGTGCTCATTCTATCTCTAAAATAAATCTTTAGAAAAACAAAAAGAAGGCAATGGAACAAGTCCTTCTAACATCTGGGGGAAAGTATTTTCCATCTAGAATTAAAAACCCTGGCAGGTTATCAATAATAACTGAGTCAGAACAAAGCCATTACAAAGTTCCCAAACTTGGAAATTTATTTCCGGGCCATCTTTTCTTAGGAAATCCATTGAGCATGGACCTCAGAAAAAAGGGGAACAAGTCAAGGAAAGATCCTGAGATCCAGTCAATAGTGATTTCAAACCTGAAGATCAGTGAAAGAAAATTCTAGGTTAAAAATCAAAGCAAGAAGACAGAGTTCTCTGGGAAGGAGGTCATGAGTATGAAGAAATGGTATGTATCAAAACTGATGGTACAATAGAAAATTTGGGAAAAAAAAGAGAGATTATGTAATAAAACATAGATTAAAAGGGAAATGGTAAATTCGTTAATATTATATTAACATTCTAATTAATAATTAATGGGAAATATATAACATAATGAGAGATATTATTAATAATTAATATGATATTACTAAGAAAATGTACAGAACTGAGGGTAAAAATAACAGAGGGTTAAAGCAAATTAAAATATTGCACCATTTTGAGGAAATATTGCCATCTATGTTAGGGTACCAGAGAAGCCGATGGCATAGCAGGCTTTAAACTGCACTGATTTTATTAGGGTCGGTGATTGTGTGAGGATGTGGGCAGGAAGCTGGGCAGGTGACAGGCTCTCAAAAGGCTATCTAGGCAAATCTGATTATGAGTGAGGAAGCCAGGGAAGGTAGGTACAAAAGGAGCCTCCTAGAGTGTCTCAGGAAGGGACAGTGGGCCCTTCCGTAGTTCCTGAGTCAGTGACAGCCATGAGAAGAGTCCAGTGTGGCCTAAGACTGGGCCTGCCTTGTGACCTTCCCATGCACAGTCCTTGGCCAGGAGCAGCCCCCCCGGAACTCTGGCCTCAGGATCAACGCAGCGCCAACTCTGATTTCAGAGCACAGAAGCGGGGATCCTTGGGTATTCTGCTCCCTGCAGGTGGAGGTTGACAAGGCTCATTCTCAGGGCTACCATGGCATCTAAGAAAATTCATTTGATCTGAGGAATATTCTCTTTGACTGCCCAGTGATCATGACAGTATAGTCAACACTCACACCACTTGGCTTTGAAGTGTCAAAATGACATAGTCATAATCAAGCATCAGACTTGCCAATTGTTTTCCAGCCTGAGAATCAATGTCTACACAGTGTGGTTACTAATAGCTGTCGTCTTCCAGAAGCAAAATAATATTATAAATATCAGCAATGGAATGGTGGATGAGAGCAAGAGTAGATAAAGGAAGAGGGCAGTTATCGCCTCTTCTAACAAAGTGAGAAGTCAAGAGATAATTTCTAGTTAAGATAATAAGAAATGCAGCTTACATGTTTCTATTTATTTTAATATTTGAACCAACTGAAAAATTAAATTTCACGATATGATTGCATCGGTAGGAAGAGGAATGAATGGGTGGGTGGTGATATAAATGAGCTAAACCATCATCATTCAGAGAGATCAATAATAATGTAAGAATGTTATCTGTTTCTATGCATGTATCCCCCAGACCTAAAAACAAAACCTATTTTGAATTTATAATCTCCTGCAATTAAGAGTCGAGGTCAAGAAGATTCAGTTTAAGAAATTTTTGCACATTATTATATAACTTTCAGTACATTAGACACATTTACCTTTATGTTTTTGATAAAAGGGTCAAGAAAAATACTAAGTCACTAATTCTATCACCCAGACATAACCTTTTTTTAAATTTTTGGTTCTGAGTTTTCATGTTATAATTACATTCTTGCCTTAAATGGTACATGTTGTGTTGCAAGCTTTTAAATTTAATAGTAATTATAAATATGTCTCCATATCCTTACACATTCTTGAAAACTATGTTTTTGGCTACTTTTACATGAATCATGTCATGAAAACTTGCCAAGAAAATATTTAACCTATATAAACTCTAACACTTAGGTTGTCTCCATTTCCATTTTTAACAATTACCCAAAAAATACTTAATGAAATTATCTTTCTTATATATACATAAAATATACATAAATATATGTATTTATATACATACATATATATTACATATTTTTAATTGTCTTTTTGACAAATCCCAATACACGATATTACTGTATCAAAATCACAGACATTTTGAGTTT
The DNA here is from genome assembly GCF_002288905.1 of Enhydra lutris kenyoni. NCBI lineage: Eukaryota > Metazoa > Chordata > Mammalia > Carnivora > Mustelidae > Enhydra > Enhydra lutris. Next base: position 41,544,096 of record NW_019154099.1, on the reverse strand, counting down.
AGGACAGATAGATAGGCAGACAGATAAGACAGTTTCTCCTTCAAATGTATTTATCATGTATTTCCTCCATTCTCAATAACAATCTACAAAAGTGCCTGTTTCCTACTTGTTGCTAGCATTTTTTCCCCCTTTCTTTGGTCCTTTCCAAGGGGGACTCCTTGTTATTTTAATTGCGTTCCTTGTTTGATTGGGAGAGAAGTTCAATACATTTCATAGGTTTATTAGCTGCCTTTTATGTCTTAAGCATTGTCAGCTTATATTTCCTCCTCTGTTTTTCAATGGAAATGCCCCTTTTCATGTGTTGTAACGTGTAGACATTTTAAATTTATGTGTGACCGAATCTATCAAGCTTCCTACTTGTATTTCTTATATTTCTTTTGTTCCAATGCATCTGCAAGGCTGAGTCATATTTATCTTACAGGCTTGTTTCTCATCAAAGGCACAGCCTCATCCCATATGCTGCACAGACGGAGACAACACAGACACAATGCTGCTGTGTATCCCACAGTGTGTGTGCCCATCTGGCAGAACTCCGGGGCCCCAGCCCCCCCATCCCCGTGTGAAATACCAAAGCCAGCTTCTCTGGGCATTCACAGTGATGCTCAGGAATGTCAGTCCCAAGGTATTATTGTCTTAAAGACACTTTCTGAGTTTTCATAAGCAGTTTCTATAAATGTCAGCTGTATATCTTTGATCTTCTCCTCTTAACGCATGTCTCCTACCTTCAGTAAACATTCATTCCATGCTGTGGATATTAAGCAGTTTGCCCTTTTTTTTTGGCATTCAGGTAAATTGGGAAACCTCTTCGCCAAACGTGGGTTTTGAACTTTCAAAAAAACGAAACAGGCTGCAAAAGTAACATGATTAAAACAAAAACTTTAAAGAAATTCAGTGAGAAAAGTCACAGAGTTATAAATACAAAGAGTAGTTAGAAAATGATTTGTATAAAAACTATAGATTTAGAAAAAATAGCTGTCCTGAATCTTGTCTTACAAGGATTTAGGAATAATTCTATTTAATCGTCCTGATGCAAACCGAAATTTGGTTGCTGAGGTCTTGCAAATTCAAGTTTATTCAAGCATAATGGGCTTAACGTTCCCTCCCCCACCCCCCATTGGGAGTGGGGAAGATTGTGATAAGATTCACAAATCTAAATCCTCCCTTCCCAGCCTTCTATTTATTTGGAAATGGAAGATTTCCCCCTTCCAAGCAGTCGTGCATACCTCTTGTGCTAGAAACTTGACTGTGTCTTGTCTTTAAATCTTCAGCAAATCTACACCCAACACCAACTATTTATACTCTAGGGAGACAGATTTTTCAGAAGAAACATGCAAGAGCATCCTTTCATCTCAGATATGTAGGAACAATTAATGTTACACATATTCACGCCTGTGGTTTCAGTAATGCTAATAGAAAAGAATTTTTTTTCCTTCTATAGAAATGGTTGTCTAGGGAATGAAAATGTCCACAGTGGTCACTGTCAACAAAGGCGGATTGTGAAAGAATGCATTTTTTTAAAAGATTTTATATATTTATTTGACTGAGAGAGATCACAAGCAGGCAGAGAAGTAGACAGAGGGAGAGGGAAAAGCAGGCTCCCCGCCAAGCAGGGAGCCCAATGTGGGGCTCCTTCCTAGGACCCCGGGACCACAACCCAAGCCTAAGGCAGACACCCAACCAACTGAGCCATGCAGGTACCCCCAAAAATGCATTTCTAAGAGGAGGGATTCAGAGTAATACGTACATGCCTGGGTTGAATGCTTACTTACTCTAGTTCCAGTACAGCAGATGCTGTGGGTATGGATATAAAAATTAATACAGCAAAATGGTTGGGGAAAAACAGAAGTGTTATTCTTAGAGGACAAGTTTCTCTGGCCTGACTTAAGAAAAAATGTTGATGTGGACTAAGGGGAGCAGCCCGTCTGGTTATCTCTCAGTCCCGCCTTGTCAGAGACCTGGGGCAAATTATTGAACTTCTTTGAATGTTATATTCATTACGTTTAAAAGAGAAATAATATTACCTGATAATCATAATAGTACCTATCTTGTAGGTTGCTATTAGGATCAGAAGCAATGCATGTAGTCGTTTGCACTTACAAAAGCGCAATATATAATAGCATTTGTTTCTCATGCCATCCTCTTCTCTATAATTCACTTTGCATTTGTAGACAGTCTTGGATATTCCATAAGTGCTGTCATAAACTATTTTCACTTTCCACATGGCAAATGTAAAAAGGGCCCTCATTTTCAAAGAGTCATTTTTAGTCGTATTTTCTTCCCTTTCTTTTTTTTCCCTTTTTAAGAAGAAAGCAATGTTACACTGATTCATTATAATTCTCTGTGAAACATTATCTGAAATTGCTTTTTCAAAGAAGACCTAGCCTGTACATTTAAACAAGGGATCCACCTATTCTAAAATAATCATATTTCTAGAAGTTCAATCCTAAGTAAATCTAGAAAAACTGATACTAAGTAAAAACTCGCCATTTTAAAAATCAAGAGTTGTTGGAGTGGCTAGAATGCTAAGTGAAGTTTATCCCCTCTGGCCAGTTTTCTCTTTCAATTACACCATGCTTTCTGTAAATCCCCATCAGACAAAAAAAAAAAAAAAATATGTCCTTGAGAAAGTTCTGTTTCTCTCATATTTTATTTTTCATGCCATCAGCCATCTTTCTGGGGGTTTGCTATACCTCTTTGATGAAGGGGGCTGGAAAACAGTACTGATCAGGTTCGCAGCTCTGCCGTCAGTGGCTCTGGCTGAACTCGCTTGAGCTACGGCAGACCTCAGGGGGCGTCAGGTGCATTTCCCCGGAGCCTATGATCAAAAAATTCATCCGACCCGTGGGCTGATAACTGCATCTAACATCAAAAACCACAATACTAAGAGTATGTGGCACCCGGGTAGCTGAGTTGGTTGAGCGTCTGTCTCTTAATTTCCTCTGGGGTAGTGATCTCAGAGTCAGGAGACCTAGGCCCACAGGACTCGCACTGGGTGTGGTACCTGCCGGGGCTTCTCTCTCTCCTTCTCCCCAAGCCCCTACCTTCCTCATCTCTTTCTCTTTCTTGCATGGGCTCTGTCTCTCTCTCTAAAAAAATTAAAAAAAAAAAATACTAAGAATAAACGTTGAGCGTTTCCTATGTGTCTGACACTCTTCTAAATATTTTACATGCATAATTCATGTAATCCTCACTATAGCCTTATAATGAAAGTATTATTGTTATCCCCATTTTACAGGCAAGGAAATTAAACAGGAGAAAAATTAACAATATCAAATAACTATTGAATGGGTCCTAGCACAAGAGATATAAAAAATAATGGATTGGTTATACATTTTTGAAGTATACTTATGTCTGGGGTTACTGATACCATGATCATTTCTGTGCACTTTAATCCCCAAAGCAGGTGCTGAAAACCTTAGTATATCAACATGCACATTCATTTTTCATGGTAAAGAACAATATATGGGATAAATCAAATATTATTTATCTTTCCCCAGTGCTGTGCACCTGAAATTCTAATGAATATACCAATCATTTGCAATCTTGTTAGAAACAGATCCCATTTCGGTGTCTGGTGGTTCCTGAGGTTGCGCATTTCCGACAAGCCTGAAGATGATACAAAATTACCAGTCTTCAGGCCACACTTTGAGTAGCAAGCTGTAGTCTGTCTCTGAATTCAACTTAATCAAAGTCTTGACCCTTTATTTCAGTGAAATCCCCTTGTTGTAATTTGCAAAGAATGTCAGTTTAGTTATTGCATAAATGACTTTCCCTGGCTAGGTTTACATCTTCTTAAAAACTGCATAAACATAATCCCATCTGACCATTGCACAAATTCACAATATATACTCCAAACTCAACTACGAGAATAATGACACGAAGCAAATACATGATTGCCACTGGGAGGGCTAGTGAGATGCCCAAAGAAAAGTGTATACAAAAAAAAAAAAAAAAAAAAAAAAAGCACTGTGAATGAGTACAAATATGTGCATGCAGAAAAATCACATCCATATACCACAAAATTGAATGTACCCATTTATTAAGTAAACACTATCACTCCCTATCTAAGTCTTTAATGGTAATCTGACTGCTGATATCTGATGTCAGCAATATTTTTTTCATGTAAACTTCTCAAATCCTAGTTTAGTTCCGCTACATAAGTCCTATGAAAGCTGTACTAGAACAAAAGTTGTTTTCCCATTCTCAACATTTGCCTAAAATTGCCTACCCTCAAATTAGGTTTTACAGCAATTTCATGGATATTTTAGTTCAAATGTTGCATTTCTTCTGAGCTTTTCAGATTGACCACGTCAAATGCCAATCAGCAGTACCAGGGGGTGGTGGTGGGATTACATGGTCACAAGACAGGGAACAAGGTAAGAGTAGGAGGAAAAAAGTATCAATCACTCCACAGTATTCATAATTAAGCACTTCGTGGAAAGTATCACAGCCTCCGGAAGCCACCTGAAATTAGCCTTAAGCAGTGACCCCTTCCTGCCCCTGTATTGTCAGCATCTTGGGCTCAGCTGGAGAGCAGAGGGCACTCTGTGCTTGGAGTGCTCTCAGGAACCAGCCACACCTGCAGCTTCACAAGTGACGAGCATTGAAATAGAAATTACCAGTGTCACAATTAACCTTGACGAGCCATGATCATTGAATACTCAGTTTAAGAGCATATACAGGGGGCACGCCTGGGTGGCTCAGTGGGTTAAGCCTCAGGTCATGACCCCGGGATCCTGGGATCGAGCCGCACATCCGGCTCTCTGCTCAGCAGGGAGCCTGCTTCCCTTCCTCTCTCTCTCTCTGCCTGCCTCTTTGCCTACTTGCCTACTTGTGATCTCTCTCTCTCTGTCAAATAAATAAATAAATCTTAAAAAAAAAATATATATATATATACAGGGGCGCCTGAGTGGCTCGGTGGGCTAGGCCTCCGCCTTGGGCTCAGCGTCATGATGTCAGGGTCCTGGGATCAAGCCCCACATCAGGCTCTCTGCTCGGCGGGGAGCTTGCTTCCCCCTTTCTCTAGGCCTGCTTCTCTGCCTACTTGTGATCTCTGTCTGTCAAATAAATAAATAAAATCTTTAAAAATAAATAAATAAAATAAAATCTTAAAAAAAAAAAAAGAGGGGCACCTGGGTGGCTCAGTGGGTTAAAGCCTCTGCCTTCGGCTCAGGTCATGATCTCAGGGTCCTGAGATCGAGCCCTGCATCGGGCTCTCTGCTTTAGCAGGGAGCCTGCTTCCTCCTCTCTCTCTGCCTGCCTCTCTGCCTACTTGTGATCTCTGTCTGTCAAATAAATAAATAAAAATCTTTAAAAAAAAAGAGTATATACAAACACATAGTAAACTCCATTGAACTATTACCAAAGTTATAAGCCCAGGTATGGAAATTTGAGAACAAAAACTAAATCTGATATCACTTAAAATTGTACTTGGGCTACAAGAGGAAATGTCAAATTTATAGTTGGTGTAGTTGATGTTTTGCTCTCCGTTTTTAGCTTAAGACTACCTGCATTGATGAAAAGTGTGGTGAGTGATTTACCGTATCTTACAGTATAGTTTACAGCAGTAATTCACACCCTGTAACTTGCAGTAGATTCTCCTAGAAGATGGAGGGAGATCTTTAAAATGTGTTGGTAAACCTTTCTCCCATGGGATTCAGTTGGTCTGAAATACACCTGATAATTTATATTTCTAAAAGTTTCTCCTGTCATGTTGGTAATTCTAGACCCTAGACCATACCTGGAGATTTACTGCCTTTATGTTCACCCTTGCACTCTCCTGATTGGTTAATCTAATTCATTTTTAGCTTACAATGTCAACTTTTTCTTTTTTGCAGTTTTGAAAATGTTTGTTTTTTCTCTTGTTCCAGTTACAAATATTTCACGAAAGATGCGTGACCACATTAATCTAGATAATTTGTGTGCCATATTTTTTTCTGAAATCAATATTTCAGACTTATCCACATTATTAAAAATTTAGAGGTTAAAATTTTCCTTTATAACCAACGCATGTTTTTTAGAAATTTATAGGTGGGGCGCCTGGGTGGCTCAGTGGGTGAAGCCTCTGCCTTCGGCTTGGGTTGTGATCTCGGGGTCCTAGGATCGAGCCCCACTTCAGACTCTCTGCTCGGCGGGGAGCCTGCTTCCCCCCCCCCGCCTGCTTCTCTGCCTACTTGTGATCTCTCTGTCAAATAAATAAACAAAATCTTTAAAAAAATAGAAATTTATAGGTAAGTTTCTAATTATATAAGTCATTGTTCAAATAATGGTACACTATAAAGCAGATTGCAAACTAAAGAAAATAAGACAGAGGTTTCCAGAGATTTCCACTGTGGAGGGCGATACAGATGACCTTCACCCACAGCACCCTAGCTGAAAACAGGACCTTGACAATGAATCAGAACTCTGTGGAGTCAACCAGTTTGGCCATAAGTACATCTGATATTTCAAGCCCTTACTCAGGACCAGACCGTCAAGGCGTGGTCTCTGCCTAGTTTACCTTTTCCTCTAAAAAGATCCTCTCTGCGAAAAGTGCAACTCTACCACAGTCAGATTTCAGTGCACAAAAAAGGAATTTGGAAGATTGAAATCAGATGAATGGAATAGCAGTTCTAATTATACCTGAGTACCTTCCATATCGTGGGTTCAAGTTTAGCTTGGAATGACTTTCTTCAGATTCTCAGGTGGTGAACTTATCCCAAGAGAACATAACATTACAAGACTCACATGGTTCAATGACAGAAGTCAAGAGTTCAGGATGGGGACGCCTGGGTGGCTCAGTTGGTTAAGCAGCTGCCTTCGGCTCAGGTCATGATCCCAGCGTTCTGGGATCGAGTCCCACATCGGGCTCCTTGCTTGGCGGGGAGCCTGCTTCTCCCTCTGCCTCTGCCTGCCATTCTGTCTGCCTGTGCTCGCTCTCTCTCCCTCTCTCTCTGACAAATAAATAAAATTTAAAAAAAAAAAAAAAGAGTTCAGGATGGATTTTTCTGGTCTGTGGGATTTTTGAAACATCTCAATATCCTTATATCCCAGTAAATAGTTGAAAGTCTAAAAGAAATCTAAAAGTGGTTTCTAGCTCAATCTCAAGAAATAGACATGTTTACATATTCTAAAATTGAAAAAAAAATCATAGTAGTTGTAAATTGTATGAACTATATCACAATGCCCTAGGATTTGGACGCATAATTTAGCCTCAGCCAGATTTTGAGCAGGTTCTATTTTATTTACAACTAAATTTTGGCAGAGTTGAAGAATAAAATAGCCATTACATGGTGCATACTCAAACAGATTTAGAATACATAATAAGCCATTTTCTTTTGGTTCTATCTCCCTTATCCCCGACTGTCTCACAATTTTTGTGGAATACTTAATATCATAAAATTGATATGCAGAATTAGACAGCAGTATAAATCAATTCTATAACATTTAATTCACTTTGGTTATACCTATATTTTGAGGAACAGCATTAAACAAAGTAGATGCCTTAAAAAATGACAAAAGGGAAGCCTTGAGGCTAATTTTGGCTGTACCAACCTAAATGTATGAATAAAATATGTGGAAGAAGTCTGGAAGGAAATTTTATCTTTGATTCCACACAGTACCTTGAAGTTCTTCCTTTAAATAAGACTATGGTTGTTGCTTAATGGGTATAGAATTTCAGATTTGCAGAATAAAACAATCTGGAGCTCTCCTTCATGACAATGTGAAAATGCTTAACACTATAGAACTGTACATTTGTACAAAGGGATATGATGGTAACATTTATGTTACATCCTTTTAACCACAACAAAGAAAAACACTGGAATCAAAGGACTAACTGTCTAACTTCTTGATATTTTTGATGCTCCTTTTTGTATATTTTATTTAATTTTATTTTCCAAATAATAGCAAAGCTGACATTACATAGCCAAATCATAGAATAAAATATAAAATAAAAATACAATTGTACCTCTACCCCAGATTTACAATATGCCCCCTGAAAACCCTAAAAATACTATTATACATTTTTTTCACTCTGTCAAATATCTTGGAGGTCATCCTTTCATTCAGGCAACAAAAAAATTACTGAGTTTTGAGTAGCTGCTGTGTAAATGGCATGCTTCACCTGTATAGACATTCCAGACATGAATCAAACAGACAGCCCCTACCTACACTGAGCTTAAAAACAAATGGAGTTCTTTTCCAACAAGGTAATTTTGATATATGTCTTCTTTTTGAATGCTGCCCAGTATTTCATTGGATAGATTTATTTGATTTTATTGAAGCTGTCTCCTGTTAAATACTTCAGGGAATTCTATTTTTTTGGAGCTATTACAGTAATGCTGCAATGAACACTTTACATATAAATATATTTAAGCACACATAAGACTCTATTTCTATAATAAATGTATAGACACACAATTGGATATGAAAGCGTTTTGCATTTCTGCATTGAAAATTTCAGAAGCCTTTGCCATAGTGTCTCCAAAATCCTTTTATCATTTTAAACTTCTACTATCCTAAGTGGAACTCCTGATCCCAGCTTCACCACCCATCATACATAACCACATGCTAGAATCTCATCCGTCTACAATTACCCATATTTTACTTATGATTGATTCAGTTGATAGGCACAGGTGAAGAAGGGCACTTCAGCAGTAAAAAGCTATATTCTGTAGCCTTGTTAGTTATAGTGTGGTTGCTGGACAGGAAACATCAGCATCACCTGGGATCTTATTAGAAATACAGATTCCTAATCATATTTCATATTTTAACAAGATCCTGGTTCATCTAAAATTTACATTAAATTCCAAGGAACATTGATTTAGGATACCTAGACCTAGGTTTCGATATTGTTACACTGCGTAAATGCCCAACGGCTGTGTGAATGTGGACATGCGGTACACCTAACATAGGTTCTCGGCCTCTATGTAATGTGCACAGTAGAATCATGCACTTCATTTAGTTGTTAGGCAATTTTAACAAACTACTATTTATAAAGTAGAGAGTGGAACACTTGGCATGTGATAACTATCCAGTAAATATTGGCTCCCATCAGCTATTTTGGATGCCATATTTATCATATTGTTATTATCTGATTAGGAGCTTAGCTGTTAAGAATAATTAAAATTTAAATTAGTGAAGTTTAGTATACTTCTACATTATGATATATGGTTTTTGGGCACTGGTGTAAAAAGTGCTTTCCTTTTTCCAACGCTATGTGTAAATGATTCAAGTTTTCTTCACATCTCATACAGTTTTAACTCTTTAATCCTGCAATTTATTTTCTAAATATACTTACAAGGAAACTATTTTTTTTTTAAGATTTTATTTATTTATTTGACAGAGAGAGATCACAAGTAGGTAGAGAGGCAGGCAGAGAGAGAGGAGGAAGCAGGCTCCCTGCTGAGCAGAGAGCCCAATGCGGGGCTCGATCCCAGGACCCTGAAATCATAACCTGAGCCGAAGGCAGAGGCTTAACCCCCTGAGCCACCCAGATGCCCCCCCTTTTTTTTTTTTTTATGATCATAGCTCTTCAAAAATATTGGAGCTAAGTAAACATTTAGCTGGTTTGTCAGTCAGTGCAAATGAGTCCTTCTAGTATGTCTCTTAATATTATGCATATGTGTATGTGTTTCCCCAGGCCCTTTTTAAATGATTCACATCAAGCTTTTAATACCCTCCTAGGGAGACTATTGCACACTTTAATAAATCTATCTACTATCTTTCTCTCTTTGTGTGCAGCTTAAATTCTTTTTGGCTCAATTTCATTTCATTATTTTGAGTTCAACTAAGTTTTTGTTTTATCAGTCTGTTGAGAGAGTAAAAAACTTGGATGTGCATTTATTTATTTATTTTTTCATTTACTAAACACTTACAGTTCCGCTGGGGACATGTGCACAAGGATGCTCAAGTCCTACACTCCTGACGAGCCTTGTGGTCCCTCATTGTGTGAAATAGTTCATCTCTGGTCGGCAGTAGGGCCTAGAAGGTACTTTGTTCATAAATGATAGGCATATTCATTTTTTAGCTTGAGGAACATTTTCTTTAAACTTCTAAAAGCATTTTGGTGTGGTTTTCTTCTTGAAATTAATATATTTGTGTAAGTTATTTGAAATTCCCTGTGGAGAATAAGGAGACTATAAATATTATTCCATGGTGAAGATAGATTAGAAAAAGAAAAAAAGGAATGTATTAGAAAGACTTCCTGATGAGAATCTTTTTTAATCTGCATATATTTTGGACTTAATTATAATTTAAGTTATAGGCAGATTTATGATTCTCGTTGCTCTTCTTTTACTTGAGGAAAATATTTGTTTCCAATTTGATTTTGAGCTTCCCCTCCCCCCCTACTTTCCTGTTATGTGAAATCTTGATCCCTCAGGTCCCAGAGCTGTTCTATCAGGATAATTCAGAAGATGCCACTGTATTTCTGAAATAGATACTTTAATATTATAAATGATATAAACATATATATTCGTTCCTTGGTTTCTCTATTGCTCTTCTAAGATTGTGAACAATACATCCAAAGATAAGAAAGTACCTTGAGTTTTCATAAAATAACCGCTGACAGAAATGCAGCTTCATACTTCTTTCTGCATGTTCAATTCCTTCAGCCCTTTAAGAAAAACACTTGCTAGGATTCTGTCTGCATGAGATTCCACTTCCACTTAAGATTTTAAAAACCATGGGGCACCTGGGTGGCTCAGTGGGTTAAAGCCTCTGCCTTCGGCTCAGGTCATGATCCCAGGGTCATGGGATCGAGCCCCATATCGGGCTCTCTGTGCGGCGGGGAACTGCTTCCTCCTCTCTCTCTCTCTCTCTCTGCCTGCCTCTCTGCCTACTTGTGATCTCTGTCAAATAAATAAATAAATAACTCTAAAAAAAAAAATTTAAAAACCACAAGACAATATCAGGCCCATGCTAACAAGGAGAAAAAAGCCAGGCAATCTATAAAATCATAACTCAAAAGCTGACAAGTGCCTTCTAGGAGAGTTAGGACACACAGACATATTTTCCCTTTGGAAGATAGTGGGTGGCCACCATAAAAGAGGGGAAGAAGAAAACGAAAACAAAACACAACCCAAAAGATTTAAGGTCAAATATGGGCTAGTGTAAAGATTTAGAACGCCCTTTAGCTACAGACTTACTTATGTCTTTGGCCACCTGTCACCTCTTTCCCACTGGCTTCTGCCAGATGCGCTTGAGAAAGTTTAAGTTCATGGCAGAAGGCCTGAGAGAGTTTTCTTCAGGGGAGCAGCTGTATAAAGAGTGAATGACTTTGGCAGCACAGTTGCAAATTACTGGACTCTCCTATATAGATAAAAATCATCTGCCACCAGGGGAAGGGCAGAATTTTTTTTTTTTTTTTTTTTTTTTACCATCAAACCCCTCACCTTCAGTCCTTAGGAAACCTTAGGGACCACTGTACCACTGTACCATTTGGGGGGGTTCATTTAAAAATAAATGATTGAATAAATATATACATTTGGGAAAAAAGATAAAGTTCCCATCCTTAGGAACTCTGTATTAATTTTCTAGGGCTGCCATAACAAAACATCATGAAGTAGGTGACTGAAAACAAAACAAATGTATTCTCTTGCAGTGGTGAAGGTTAGAGGTCCAAAATTAAGTTGTTGGTAGTAGCATGGTCTCTCTCAAGACAGCGAGGGGAAGAGTTGTCCTTGTCTCTTCCTGCTTTTGGTGTTTGCCAGCAATCCTTGCTGTTCCTTACTTGCAAATACATCCCTCCAACGTCTGCCTCCATCATCAATTGTCCTTCTTGACAGTGTATTTCTCTGTCTCTTTTCTTCTTATAAAGGTACTAGTAATATTGGATCAAAGGCTGACTCTAATATGACCTCCTCTTAGTTATATCTACAATTGCCTTATTTCTAAGAAGGCCATATTCTGATGTTCTGAGAAAGATATGAATTTGGAAGGTACACTGTTAAACCCAGAACAAGTTCCAAATAATTTGTGCAAATATCATGTAAATCCCTCAGGGAGGTGAAGGATAAGTTTCCACTCCTTATATGTGGACTGCACATAGTGACTTCCTTCCAAACAGGAGTGTATTGTGTGGAGGTGGGGATGGCAATTAACTTTACAATTGAGAAAATTCACCAGCATCAGCTCAACCAGTTGATCAAGGTCAACATTAACAGTGAGAAGTGAGATTGATAACAGGCACCCTTGCTTGTGAGGAAATGTCAATTAATCTCAGTGAACTTCCTCCCCCAAACTCATGACCCCAGTGTAACTGTGTAGAAAATCATCAGAAAAACCATAATTGAGGAAAACATGCAAAATACTTAAGCACTGCTCTTCAAAACTGTCAAGGTCATCAAAAACAAGGCAAGTGTAAAGAAACTATCACAGCCACGAGTTTAGGAGACACGATGACTAAATATAATGTGATTTCCTGGTAGGGTCCTAGACCAGATAAAAAGGTCTTTACATAAAAACTTAGGAAATCCAAATGAAGTATGCACTTTAGTTAACAATAATGTATCAGTATTTGTTCATTTGTAGTGATAAATATACCATACTAATGTAATATAATAGGGAAAGCTGAGTCTTTTAAAGTTTCTTCAAATGTAAAATGATTATAAAATAAAATATTTATTTTAAAAAGTCAATGAAATATACATAAGAAAACAATAGAAGAAACTAATTGGATCAAAATTTATTATAATGAGGAATAATAAATAGATAAAGCTTGAGACAGATTGAGGAGGAACAAAATTGAGGACACAAGTTACCATTACCAGGAATGAAAGAGAGGGCATCACTATAGATCCCATACACTTAAAAAAGGTAATAGGCGACTTCTATAAACATCTTTATAACAATATGTTCAACAACTTAGATAAACATATGAAATGATAATCAAGAAGAACTAGAAAACCAGGTAAGCCCTATGTCTATTAAATAAGTTGAATTTTGGTTAAAATTCCACAGAGAAAACACACTCAGATGATTTTAATGTTGCATGGTACTAAATTTTCAAGAAAGAAATAATACCAATTATGCACAAACCTTACCAAAAATAGAAAAGGCAACATATCACAATCCATTCCATGAGGCCAGCATTACCCTGATTTCAAAACTAAAGACATTAGAAAAAGAAGGAAACTGCACAATAATATCTCTCATAAACAGAGGTTTAATAATCTTTAACAGGAGCACCTGGGTGGCTCAGTCCCTTAAGGGTCTGACTCTTGGTTTCCAATCAGGTCATGATCTCCGGGTTGTGGGATCGAGCCTTGGGTCAGGCTCTGTGCTAAACAGGGAATCTGCTTGTCCCTTTCCCTCTACTCCTCCCGTTTCTCTCTTTCACTTTCTATCTCTAAAATTTATAAATAAAATCTTTAAAAAAATAAAAGGATGATTGATTATAAGCAAGTTGAACCCGAACATGAAAAGCTGGTTTAATACTTTCAAAAATAACCAATGTAATTAACCATATAAACTGACTTTTATAAATATAATAATATAATATAAATAATATTATTATATTTATTATATTATTTTTATATTATTATATTATGTAATATATTATTTATAATATTATAAAATATAATAATATAAAAATAATATAACATATAATATATAATAATATTAAATATTATATTATATATTAATATAATAAAAATAATATAAAAATAATATAATAAATATAATAATAAATAAAATATACTCTTAATAGATATAGAAAAATAATTTGACAAAAAGATATCCTTGCCTATTCACTGGAGTGGCTAAAATCAAAATGGCTAACAATACCATGTTCCGTCCAGCAAGGGTGCAGTGAAAATTGATTTATCATACATTGTTGATGGGAAGGCGAAATGACACAGCTAGTATAAGGCAGTTTGGCACTTTTTGGTAACATTAAGCATACCATATGACAGCTATAAGACCCAAGTGAAAACACAAGTCCACGCAGACCTATTTGTTTATCTTCATAGGAGCTTCTGCTATAATTGTAAAAAGAACTTGAATGTGCACATGCTTGTGAATGAGTTAAGAAATTGTGGTCTTGGGCTGCCTGGGTGGCTCAGTTAGTTGAGCATGTGACTCTTGGTTTCCACTCGGGTCATGATCTCAGGGTTGTGAGATCGAGTCTTGTTAGGGCTCTGTGCTCAGCGGGGAGTCTGCTTGTGTTTCTTTTCCTCTTCCTCTCCCTCTGTCCCTCCCCCAGTTCATTCTCTCTCTCTCTCAAATAAAATCTAAAAAAAAAAAAAAAAAAAGAGAGAGAGAGAGAAATTGTGGTCTACCCATAAAATGAAATATTTCTCTGTAACCAAAGGAATAAACAAATTACTGACACACACAACAACTTGGATGACTCTTAAGAGCATACTGTCAGTGAAAGAACCTTACTATGAATATACTGTGATTCTTCTTACATACCATTATGGCAAAGGCAAAACTGTGCAGATAGAACACAAATGAGTGCTTGTCATGTGTGTGGGACACCAAGAGGGATTGAGTGCAAAATGGAAAAGTTTGGGGCTAGGGAACTATAGATCATTAACGGTGGTTACAAATTCTTCACACTGTGCCCTTAAAGATAGTGATTTTTATTTATGCGCATAACAGCTCAGAAATGTGACTTTTAATAAAAGTTTGTCTATAAACCTACAGAATGCATCTGAAATACCTGGGGATCTAGGGTTGTCAGTAATTCAGATTCCTGGGTCCCAAACAAGCCTGCTGAATAAGAATCTGAGTGCAGTTACCCCTCCAAGCCCTTGCTCTGACACAGGTATCCCTTTCACTGTTCAAGGCTTGGCGCTGCCAGCTGAACTTGTTTAAAAAATAAAAATCAGTTTATCATGTCTCCCTGGGACTAGACAAGAGTTACCCTTTCACTAATAAGTCCAAAACATTATTATATAATACGATTCTTGCACCTGCTTTTTGGGGACAGATCCATTGATTTTGAGGTAGCAAGTAATAACCATAAATTTTTTTGTGTTCCGTTGGCATTAACAGTGGACTGGATTTGGACCTAACTACTTTTAGGGATGTAGAAAACTTCACTCTGTCTAAAGCATCATAAACATCCACCTAGAGCCTTGGTGGAAGTAAATATAGCAGTTTCTTCTGTTTAGGGATCTCAGATGAATTGAGCACATAACACCTGTGCTCAGCAGTCTGCCGGTGAGTTATCTGTTTGCAGGTGCAAAGCAAAGTGATAGCTTTGATGTTAAGTTTATTTATGCTACATACAAACTATGTCTAAGCTTTATTCTCTATCTGGATAATTCCCTTTCCACAGTCTTTATATCTTTTTTTATACTAACACTTCAGAACTGTATTTCAGATTACAGTGGATAAGGAGTCAAGTTATTTTTGTGAATTTTAGTATCGGCATCATGATTAATGAGGCCGCGGCATGACAAATGAACATATCTTGTCTAAAGACATTGACTAGCACGGTGCAAGGGAAAGAAAGATGAAAAGAGGGCCTGCTTTCATATTAGTTCACGTTCTAGTGGTAGAATGGAAAGCACCATCTACGGGCAACTACCATTCCATTGTGTAACCTCGAAACCTTTTGTACAAATGGAAAAACGTCAGATGCCAAAGTTATAATGGGACCTTCTTTTCTCAATGACCATGATTCCCTTAGAAAAATGGAATTGGTAGTTGTTTTCCTTCGGCACAGATTAACATCACAACTTCCATAAGAGCAACAACATTAAATTGCTTAGGGTTTTAAATTATAGCGTGATCTCATTTGTATGTGGAATCTAAAAAAGCCTAATTCCATGAAGCAAAGGTAGAATGGTGGTTGCCAGAAGCTGAGGCATGAGGGAAGCAAGGGGATGGTTGGTGAAAGGGTACAAAGTTTCAGTTGTGCAGAATGAATAAGTTCTGGGGATCTAGTATGCAGCAGGAAGACAGGTGTACTTGAAATATACTAAGAAAGTCTTAGTGTTCTTTAATGTTCTTACTACAAAAAACAAAAAATATAACTGTGCAAAACAATGAATGTGTTAATCAGCTGGTTGGCAGTGATCATTTCGGATGCACACATACATCAAACATTGTATTGTGCACATTCATTATATACATTCTTTGTCAGTTATACCTCAAAGCTGGAAAAATAAAATTATGGCTATAAATGTTTACATGCCGTGGGATATCATCTAATATAAATCGTAAATATCTTTGGAAATAGTATCCAGCCAAACATTACAAGATTTTAGTAGTCATAATAATACCTGAACAGATTTGAGGCATCTTTATACATGTTTTATTATAACTTTAACCTGATTTATGTTTATATCCATGATTTCTTTTGCAAGCCTTATATAAGGTAAATGGACAAAGAGCCGCAAGGCAACAAATATGTCAAGTTAATCTCAGGTAATTTTCCAGTGTACAGCAATTGTGTTTTGACCAAAACAGATGGGCATCCTGTTACATTCTAGCAAATGTCAGCCTTACTTGACAAGGGCGACATTCCTCTTGATAAGAAGCCCACATTTCTTCTTGTTCCTAGTCTTTGCTGTCTTTCACTTTTGCGCCTTGGGCTTCACAGAAGCTGTAGAATTTAAGCCCATGTGCCTATGCTCTCTGCACCACAACTCATGGCTGCTGACAGCTGTGTGAACACCTGACTTAAAATAGCATCTTCTTAATCACTTGCAGATAGATAAATAGCAGAGGCACAGACATGAATCTTCCAATACAATGTCATGCTTGAAGAAGTAGCATTTAGAGTTGCCCTTAGCAACCAAGATAGTTTATTTTCCTGCTTTCAGGTACAAGCTATTTATCTGTAAAGGAGAAGTTTCCTATTTTTCAGATGGCCTCCCCTTTTTAGCTCACATACTTTTTCTTATACACCTTGTGATCACTCACTCTTCCCTGAAGGTTTACCTAGCATCAGGCTCTGTCAAAAGAAAGACTGTAATACATTACGATAAGCTTAATAATATATCTCACTATTTATTATTTTTGTCATTGTCATATTCTGACCAGAAATACTCTATGGTATTTATTAAATGAATATATAACAAGTGTTTACAAGGTTGGAGGGCTATCTAACAAATCTAATAATTATCAAAAAGAAACAAATCCTGAGACTTTCAAGTAAACTTAGAAATAAAGTTGTGCTTGTTTCAAAAGTAAATGAACTCTGTTAATTCCGGGTTAAGCATTTATTTGCCTTATTGCACCAATCACTACATTAACTTTTGCCTTGCTATCTATCTTCTAAAATATTTGTAACAGGATGCCTGCATGGCTCAGTTTGTTAGGCAGCTGTCTTCGGCTTGGGTCATGATCCTAGGGTCCTGGAATCGAGTCTCACATTGGGCTCCTTGCTCAGCAGGGAACGTACTTATCCCTCTGCCTGCCACTCCCCCTGCTTGTGCTCTCTTTCTCTCTCGCTCTCTGACAAATACATAAAATCTTAAATATATATATATATATATATATATTTGTAATAATAATACATTATGCAAAAAGATATGTACAAAGTAGCTTTACTATTGGAATTATGATAACCTATAATCAAAATGCATTTTGGTAAGGCACAAAACTTCTAACAGGTATTATGATAGATAAACAACACCAGGAACAATGTTGTTAAGTAGTCATTTGTTTCTACATCTAATATCAGGACAGACTTCTTCTTCTTCTTCTTCTTCTTCTTCTTCTTTTTTTTAATTTTAAGATTATTTATTTATTTATTTATTTGACAGAGAGAAAGAGAGAGAGAGAGAGAGAGACAGAGAGCGAGCACACAAGTAGGAGAGAGGCAGGCAGAGGGAGAGGGGGAAGCAGGCTCCCTGCTGAGCAGAAAGCCAGATGCGGGGCCTTGATCCCAGGACCCTGAAACCAGGACCTGAGCTGAAGGCAGATGCTTAACCCACTGAGCCACCCGGGGGGTTCCTCAGTCCAGACTTCTTTTGTCACCTTCGTTGTATTTACATTACAATCTCCCAACTTCATTACTGAAAGATCCTACCTCTATTTTCCCCTTGGGGAACAGATAATTAAGAAGAATAATACATTGTTGAAGTGTTAAAGTGTTAAAAGTGTTATTAATAAAAATTTCAATTATCTGTACTTCAATGTTGCCACACTACATATTCTGTGAATTTGGAAACTTTTATGTTTATTGAGCTTTCAGTTGGTGATCCTTCATTCCTCTTACTTTTCCAAAATGTAACATCCAAAATAATAATCTTCCTATAATCCCTATATCAGGATAATTTTACTTCCTTTTTTTTTTTTTTTTGAGTTCCACAAATGTGTGCTACCAGCAGGGATGAGACTGGACTAGAGCTAGCAGCAGTGCATAGTAACCAGGATCTACACTGTCTCTGAATGTGTTATTTATTAACCAAACATTTAGACATCTAACCCATCTACCCCATATCCCAGATATACTAAAAATAATACTTACAAGGACACACCTCTCAAATGTCTTTTTCTTTTTTTCAAGGTCTGTAATGTGAGATTGCCTTGTGAGTGAAATTATCCTGACAGAGATTTCATTGCTTCTATTATTTCATGTAAAATATACACACTATCAAAGATTTAAACGATGTTGGAGGGTAAAATTACCTCCTGGGCCAAATTTTTCTTAATAGCTTATGCATATGCTGCTTGCTGCAAAGATTATAGCAATGTTATGAATTTATAGGAATATGTGAAATATCCTAGGTCTTAAATACCACACTCGATAGGTACAGTACTGCATCAGCTTACACAATAACTCAAGTAGAATGACTTAGAACAAGAGTGCACATCTTCTATCAATAAAGCCTTATATTTTCACCTAGAAGACAGAAGTGCTATGTATTCACGATTGTTTTAGATTCACTTGGGAACTGAGTGCATATGACAATCCTGTAAGATTTCTTTTGAGGAGGAGGAAGGGGAGGGTTAGTAATCTTGTAGTATCAGGATTAAAAATAGAATATATAGTCAATGAAAATGATAATTCAATATACAATTGCAATCCTTATTTATATGTAACATACAATACATAAAGTATTTTTGAACCTATGATTTTATTGTGAAAACACAATAAAATCTTTTTCTGAGATTCTCAATTTATGCATAATGATGTCATGTCTCTGATAGATTAAATAATTTTTTTCCTGATGTACAAAACTAGAAAGTGGAATGACCAAGTTAGATGCCAGTTATTCTAATTTCAAAACTAAAGCATTATTTTTTTAAATTTTATTTTTCTATTTAAAGTGATTTTGGTAATACAGTTCTCTGAGTGGAAGAACTCTAGGCAACTTTACTGAAACAAAATTTATATAAAAACCTCCCAAACCACAGTTCATCTGCATTCATTCATTTGCACATCAAGCTTTTGTGTATAATTTCATCTCAACAGAGGACTCAGCGGGTTAAAAAATTTGAAAAGCATGTTATGAGTATATAAAATGTAACAATCTTTGAGTATATTACTGAAAAATATGCACTTCTATTTTCAGAAATTGTAAACAGATATTGGCAAAGGCTATGCTTAAAAATTTACTTTTTAATATTCCTTTAATAATAGGAGCAAAGTTGGACTTCACTTAGGGAATATCTAGAATTAACATAGTATATAGTACTGTTCATTGATTACATTTCTCAGAGTAAAAACAATTTAAATATAGCCTTAGATTTAGCAGTAGTCAGCAGACATTTGATTGTCATTGTTGCCTTTAATTATTGTCTTTCTTATTACTTTCACAAGAATGACAACAATGCCATCCCAACTAAAATAATTTACCTTGTGGTTGGTCCTAAAAGCATGAAGAAATATTTTGTAAACTCCAATTTGAAATGGAAATACCAGTATACATTTGTGATTAATTCCCTCTTAAAATATTTTTTTTCTACATCTGTCTAGGAAAAAAAAAAAAAAAGCAGTACATGAACAGTCCTCATCCTCCATTATCCAAATTATGATTTCTAAATCTCATTTTCAAAAAATAAATTAGAGCAGGAGATATATGGGATGATCCTGGGACACCTTTTTGTGCCACAAGACAAGAAAATTATAAGATCTCAAGCTTTGTGTCCATAAGTACGCAAAAACCAACTGTAAGAAGCTCCCACTTTCCTAAAATGGTATAATTCAAGCAAAAAAGGAGGAATTATTAAACACTTCAAATGTGTGAAAATGCAAGAGTACATAAAGATGGGTTTGAAAACAAGAACCCATCCACCAATATTGGGGGATTACTTGCAGCACAAGCTAGTTACTCTAAAATTTCTAAATATCAAAAAAAGGGCTTTCAACTGGGAGGAGGCAAAGGTGCCACTGTCTTTGGTCCTCTGTAATCTGGGTTAATCCACACCAGCCATCTCCACTGTGCTGCCTAAATTCAACCCCAACCAGACCAAAGTTGTATACATGAGGTTAACCAGTGAGAAGTAGGTGCCACTCTGCCGTGGCTGGGAAGATAGACCCCCTGGGTCTGTCTTCCAAAGAATGTTGTTGATGACATTGCCAAGGCAACTGGTGATTGGAAGGGTCTGAGGATTAACCATTCAGAACAGACAGGCCCAGATTGAAGCGGTGCCCTCTGCTTCTGCCTTGATTAGCTAAGCCCTCAGGGAACTGCCAAGAGACAGAAGGAAGCAGAAAAACATTAAGCACAGTGGAAATACCACTTTTGATGATACTGTCAACATTGCTCAAAAAATGCAGCACCCTTCTTCAGCAGTAGAACTCTTTGGAGCCATTAAAGAGATCCTTGGAACTACCCAATCTGTGGACTACAATGGTGATGGCTGTCACCCTCATGACATCATAGATGACATCAATTGTGGTGAAGTAGAATGACCAGATTGTTAAGAGCCACGCAGGAAAATCATTTCAATAAAAGATCATTTGACAACCCCCCCGAAATACATACATACGTACATACATACATACTAATATTTTTTTTAAAGATTTTATTTATTTGAGAGAGAGAGAGAGAGAGCATGAAAGGGGCGAGGGGCAGAGGGAGAAGCCAGCTCCCTGATGAGCAGAGGGCCTGATGTGGGACTTGATCCTGGGACTCCAGGATCATGACCTGAGCCGAAGGCAGTTGCTTAACCAACTGAGCCACCCAGGTGCCCATACATACTAATTTTTTTTAAACAAAAGGAAAAGATCAGATATTTATTGTGACATTCTTAAATTAACTACATTTGAAATAATCATTTAAGTGATAATAACTGATGTAGAAATTTTGAATTAGAAATTAACCATTTTGCAATTCCTAATGAAATCATTGGTTCATGTAAAAATAATCTATATCCTAAAATCAATAGTCAAAAGTTTGATGTAAACTTTTTAATAGAATGTTAAAGTAACAGCTGGACCCAGAAAACTCTACTACCATTCTCAATGATTTAAAAAGAAACTTCAAGAACTATGCTTTCTGCTAAAATTCCATTTTGAAAATAGGTTTTCTAAAGTTTATGCATAAAAATTACAAGATTTAGGGGGAATAGTGAATTCTACAAATTGAAAGCCATTAGATTACAGACTTACCTCATCTAATGACTGCTTAGTAAAATGTATTTCTACATCATACTCTCGAGAAGTTGTATCACTTTTGAAAAACCACTTTTTATTATGGTGTAATGAATTTTTTCTACCCCCAAGTATGCCAAATATAAATTCTAAAATCAGTGCTATTTTGACATAATGGCTTCAAGCAATTATACACTTAATTTACTCAACAAACAATATGACAAGAAAAATGACAAAGGAACATAAATATTATTAAAAAAAAGAAAACCATCTCTTTTTGCACAACATATAATTATCTTTTTTAAATAAAAAGTCAGAAAATAATTGTAGTATATTTAAATTAAAAATGTAAATATCTAGAAATTACAAAAGTAGCTTGAAAAATAATTAAAAAGACAAATAACCCAAAGCAAGAGTGAGTACAATATACAAACAACCACTTCTCCAAAGAAGAAATATAATTTGATGGTAAATATTCTTAAAATATTTAACTTAATTCATAATCTAGGGAATAGAATTTAAAACAATATGGAGATATTCAAAATACAAGTGTTCATCCAATAGATCTTTAAAGTAAAAATATGGGGCGCCTGGGTGGCTCAGTGGGTTAAGACCCTGCCTTCTGCTCAGGTCATGATCTCAGAGTCCTGGGATTAAGCTCTGCATTGGGCTCTCTGCTCAGCGGGGAGCCTGATTCTCCCTCTCTCTCTGCCTGCCTCGCTGCCTACTTGTGATTTCTTTTTCTGTCAAATAAATAAAAAAAAATTTTTTTTAAAGTTAAAAAAAATAAAAATGTGATCATATCTTATTTAATATTGTTGAAGTAGTTTAAAATTAGCACTTTTATGTATTTGAGTAGAATATAAATTAAGGAAATATATTTGAAAAGACATTTTTAGTATTTATTAAAATTTTGAAATGATTAGATTTTTGTCCTTTCAATTCCACTTATTGGAAAATTATGTATATTTTTGCTCAGGCTTATTATAATATAGGTACAAAAATAATCAATATAGTATGTTTTGGAAGGAAAAAATGAGGAAACACCCTCATTGTATAAAATGGGTCATGTGAGCACGGAATCTCTAATCTAGGCTAGATTTGAGAATAAAAGTGTTTAGGATCAAAGAAGGCTACTTTCCCAAAGAAATATTAAATGTGCTTTTTTTTTCAATTATAAAGATAGATAAAATGTTAAAAGAAATATAATGCCACTCTCTTTCCATTGAAGATATAATATGCACCAAGTGATTCTAGCCTTGAGATTTACCTCTACACCTTGAGATTTACCTCTACAGAAAGTTTTTTTTTTTTTTTTAAAGATTTTATTTATTTATTTGACAGGCAGAGAGGCAGGCAGAGAGAGAGAGAGAGGGAAGCAGGCTCTCCGCTGAGCGGAGAGCCCAATGTGGGGCTCGATCTCAGGACCCTGAGATCATGACCTGAGCTGAAGGCAGAGGCTTTAACCCACTGAGCCACCCAGGCGCCAATAGAAAGAAGTGTTAATAAGAGTGTCAGGAACCTCTGACTTTGGGTAGAATGTATGCTAAAAAAAACTACTATTGATGGAGTGTTGAATTATATTTAATACTTGTAAAAGTTTATACTGTGTTCTTAAAAATCTCTTGAGCCACAACCTTTATTTTTTCCAATTATGACAGCTATTACATTTTTAAAGTTTACAACTCAAGCCCGTATTTTTGTTGCATTGTTTGTCTAGTTTCCTTTCTCATTCTTCTTCAACAATTAAATCGATTTGTCTGGGTATGCTTTTTTTCTTTTTCCAAAGATTATCTTGAGGAAGTGCTGAGGTATCCCTGTTCAGCAATTAAATTGACTTGTCAGATAAAATTCTGAGAAATAGATGATACACCCAATCACATCTTCATAACTAGTTCCATTATTATTGTGGATATAACTTATTTTCAGTGCTTTTAAGCCTTGAATATGCTCAGTGGTATAGAAAATGTTTGTTCAAGCTTTGCACAGACGTCTGCCACTTCTCTGTGTGTTACAGACCTGATGTTCAGTATGAGCAGGCAAGCTAGCTTCACATTTTTGTACTCTGTGGAGACTACATTTCCTTCCAGGAACATGGTGAAATGTTTCCCGTGGTTGCTAATGCATTGCTCGTGCTCTGGTCTTTGTTTCCCAAAGGCTAACTTGAGCAAAGGGCATGTGAGAACATAATTCTTCCTTCATTTTATTCTTTTGTGAAGTAAATGTGAGAGTTGAAAGGGCTAAAGTGAAACTCTTAGATTTGAGAGTCAGAAAATGAATTAAATTCCAGATGTGCTTATTACAAATGTGTGATCCTGCTCAGTGTAACCAACTTGTCTGAACTTCAGTTTTCCCATTTATAAATTGGGATAACATTCCCTGATTTACATAGCTGGGCTGTTGCCAATGTTGACTAAGACAATCTATTTAAAAGGTTAAGATGTACACAACTTATTTAAGACTTAAAGATCACATATTCAAATGTTCCCAATTTGTACTTCTTAGGGCAGATAGTGAAAAAAATAAGTAGCTTAAGACTTTTTCAGATCCGTTTCTTAATCTTTAAAATGTTGTAATAGTACCTACTGTATAGGCTACAAAAGGATTAAATAAACTAAGAAATGCAAATTAATAGTAATAGTACTTTTCCATAAAATATGCTCAAATGTTAGCACTTTGGCTTATCAAACAATTATTTTTTAGGAGGTCTTATAAGTGCAATGTAATGAACTAGGTTCTGTTGCGGGTCAGGAGTGACTGACATAAGTTTTCTCTTTATATATTAGTAAATAAGGTAAAATTATAAATAAGTAACATCAGCCACACTGCATAAAATTTAAATACATGGTCTCAATAATCAAATTGTGCAGGTTGGTATTGTTTAAAACCTCTATGGATCGGTTTTCCAATCTTTAAAATTAGATTAACATCTCTATCGTAAGGTTGTTTTGAGAATTTAAGTAGTATTTGTAAAGGGCTTAAAATAGAGTTTGGCACATTGTAAATGTAAAGTGGTTGATAAGTTAAAAAATAAAACACATGGTGGGAAATAATATATGTAATTTGGTTACAAAGATGTGGCTGGATGACCCAGGTAAGTCTTGTAATATTTCATAGAGGAGATTGCATTTGACTGAGGCTCTAAGTATTGAGGAATGGTTGAGTGAATGGAATATTTACAAAGAGGGTGCCTTGTGCAAAAGAAAATGAAAAGGTATAGATCTGGAAATCCAAGAGTTTCCAAAAGGAGCAATAGGTCTTTTATTGGTTGGAGTTGCCAATTGTAAAAGAAAAGAGTGGAAAAGAAAAGATTGAATAGGTAGGTTAGAAAGGAGAGCCTAGAAGGTGTTGAATGCCTTTCTCTTCCTGGCAATGAGGAGCAGAAGATATTAATTCAGTAGCCAAGTGTAAGATCAAGGCATAAAGGCTGTAGGAGGTAGACCAGTTCTGTGGCATTGCAGCAAACTAGGGGAAAGGAGAAAGACAAAGAGAACACAGAAAGTAAATAAAAAAGCAAAAGTAAAATACTGCAAATACGAAACCAACAGAATTTTGTAAGTGATAAAGGAGAGAATTCAAAGATGATTCTAATGTTTTTAGGCTGTGAGTAGAAATAGGGCTCTACTATCAAAGGAGCAGTAGGTTGATAGCTAATATTCAGATTTGACTACACAATGGTATTTTTCTTTTTTTTTTTTTTTTCCAAATTTTAGTTCTCTATAAATCTGAGTGAGAGAATATTTGTAACTGCAACACACCTATTCATTGGGAGAAAATGCACACACCTACAGACACACCACCTCCACCACCATCATCCTAATCATTGGTTTCTAAAAGAACCCAAAAACGTTTATTAAAAAGTATTTAACTTTCTAAATCAGTAACAAAATGGCATTTTATTATTTTTTAAAATTATTTTTTTAAATATTTTATTTATTTATTTGTCAGAGAGAGAGAGAGAGAAATAGAGAGTGAGCACAAACAGGGGGAGCAGCAGGCAGGGGGAGAAGGAGGCTCCCCACTGAGCAAGAGGCCCGATGCAGGACTTGATCCCAGGACCCAGGGATCATGATGTGAGCCAAAGGCAGAAACTTAACCAACTGAGTCACCCAGAGATCGCAGCATTTTAAATAATAAAGGTAATTTTTTTTTTCAGTAGCACAGCGATTAAGACATGTGGACAAATGCGTGTGAGCTGGAGAGGCACAGAGGAATAGAGTGTTTTACAGGTGCTGGGTGTTGGAACCTGACCAGTGTGAGAGATCACAGACTATGATAAAGCTAAAGGGACTCTTCTCCTGGCCAAATAAATAATATTATTTAATTTAACTCACTGAATAAAATAATAATCATGAACCCATACTGATATAAATAAACAAATAGATGAAGTCAAAAGTTTAATGAGGAAGGTGGCTATTTACATTGTTTCAATGTACTTGTCTACAAAATATTTGTCGATTGTAAAAGCAAAAAAACGGTAACTCTACAATGGAGAACCCTATTGGCTATCACCTTAACCAACCAGTCAAAGTGATCATCATCAGTATTAGGAAAAAATAAAAATCACATGCCACCTACTAAGGCACAAAGAGAACGTGGCCCAGCTTCTGTGTTTGTTCTGGAAAAGATAATCATGCATAGATAATCATGAAAAAGCATCAGACAAACTGAGATGGAGAAACATTCTACAAAATGATTTTCTTATACTCGGAAAGTTTTAAGATCATGAAACTCAAGGAAACACAGAACTATTCTAGTTTGGAGGAAACTACAGAGTCATGGCAAGTGAATGCCACCAATGACTCTGAACCTGATCAATTTGCTACAAAGAACTATGTAAAGATAACTGACAAAATTTGAATGAAATTTAAAGATGAACTGGATATGGCATATCAGTGTTAATTTTCAGATTGTGACTTTTGTGCTGTGGTTATGTGAGAAATATGTACATAACTATAAGATATATATTAAAGCATTTGGTGTTGTTAGGGCATTAGCTTAACAATACACTCTCAACATTTTAAGAAAAAAAAAGTCTTTGTGGTGGCTGAGTGTGGTTGGAAAGGAGTGCAGTAATGAGTCCTGTGTTTAAAAAGAGAGAGAGAGAGAGAAGAAAAAGAAACGAAAGAAAAAAGTCTTTGTGTTGTACTTACTACTTTTCTAAAATTTTGAAATTGTTCAAAAACCAACCACTAAAAAAAATAAAATAAAAACCAACCACTAAAAATGAATAGCATTTCCACATATTACCTTAGTAGTAGGTATTGTGTAATTACCTTACCTTTTTAAAATTCCTTATTACCCATTTAAAATATCTTTTCATTCATTGTCAAATATATGCATATGTATTTGTTTTACTGAAGAGTATATACATTTTGTGATGTTATTCTTATACATAGTTTACTGTACAGATATTTAATGTTTCTATGAATATAGCCAAGTAAGTATTTTGAAAACTACTTCAAAATTAACAGTGTTTTCAAACCCTGCATTTTCTATGATTCACTGGAGACGGGTAATATAATTCTCCTTCAAGGATGGGAATAGATATTCAAAGAGGAAAGTGATAATAGCTTATGTATACAAACAAATGAGACCTTTATCTTGTATATTTGTGGAATTATGGGACTACCAATTTAAAAGGACCTCAAAGAGTTTTTAATGCTGTGGTAATTAAGCTTAAATAACCATGTACTACTTTCCTCAGGATAAATCCTTTGTGGAATCCCAGTACCTAAAGTAGTTAATCTCAATCTGCCCTGCTTAGAACAAATTGAAGGCCCCAGAGCACTCTCTGCTTGGCTCTTCCTTCATTCCCAAAGAGAACCCTTGACAACCAGAAAAGAATCCCTAGAAATTCATGGACTGCAATTTGAAAACCATCTTCTGTACCATTTCATACTTAATGAATAAATCCTCTCTCGGTATATCCAGGACATAATAACATATTTCCCAGCTTTGTTTTTTATAGTTCCAGTAAAAAAAAACTCACTAATTCCGAAGACAGTCTATTTCCATTTAGACAGTACAAAATATCTGTCACTTAAAAGACAAAAATAACTAGAGAAGCCACCTTGATGATAAAAATATCCATGCTATTTTTTATTATCTACAATAAGAGGAGGAACAAGAGCCAAAAAAGAGATATGGCACAAAATGATCCAAGTCTAAGGTCAATAATAAATCCTATTTTTAATGACAAATGCATTTTTTGAAAGATTTTATTTTTTTATTTGAGAGAGAGAGAGAGCAAGAGAGCACAGGAGCACTAGCAGGGGGAGGGGCAGAGGAAGAGGGAGAAGCAGACTCTTCACCAAGCAGGGAGCCTGATTTAGGGATCAATCCCAGGATCCCTGCCATCAAGCCCTGAGGAGAAGGCAGACACTTAACTGACTGAGCAACCCAGGTGTCCACAAGTGCATTTTCTATGTATTGCAATTTATTGCAAAAATTTTAAAATACATATATATCACAAAATATGATATATATGCCTATAAATGCAGTTTTTAAAGTTTTAATTAATGCTAACAAGTAGTTTTATTAACAGTTGACTTGATCATATTGTACATTCTTTAAATTTTTGTTCAATTTTATATATAGGAATGTTAATTATCAGTTGCCATTTATTGAATATTGACTTAGTGACAGGTCCTGATCTGTGTAATTGGGATACACAATCAAGGATAAGACAGAGAGTCCCCGACAACATGTAGTTTAAATCCTGGAAGTGAGGAACTACTTAAAGCAGATATATTACTAAATACATAATATGAATTATAATTTACTAACATTAAAGATAGATATTGTAGGGGCCCCTGGGTGGCTCAGTGGGTTAAAGCCTCTGCCTTCGGCTCAGGTCATGATCCCAGGGTCCTGGGATAGAGCCCCGCATCGGGCTCCCTGCTCAGCGGGGAGCCTGCTTCCTCCTCTCTCTCTCTGCCGGCCTCTCTGCCTACTTGTGATCTCTGTCTGTCAAATAAATAAACAAAATTAAAAAAAAAAAAAGATAGATATTGTATACAGATTTAGTTATTTTCAATCTTTTTATTTCTTTATTATAATGATATCACAATATGGGTTTTCATGAAAGACATTATATCTTTAATACTAAATGTTGTTATATATGGTATTTCTGAGAAGATACCAATATAAATATCTTGGCTTCCTCATGGCTATCATTAATGTTTATTCTTAATAATTTTAGCAGAAGATCAGTACTCTCCTTAAGCATGTCAATTAAACATGTTATGGTGAATTCCAAAACAATTCATTCCATTTTTGGACCTATATACCCATGTAGACCACTGAAAAGCAAGAGAAAATAAGTATCATATAATATATATGTATATATATTCCAAATCATCTCTTATTTTGGAATTCATTAACATGACAGATATTATGTCTAGAAACATATGAGCTCTTTGTTACAGATAATTTATTCATATAATTTAGCTGATTTGAAGTGCAAATGATAAGTTTCCCTTGATACTAAAAAATTTAATGATCAAATATGAGAATGGGAGAAGAAAGGTATTTTATTCTTAAAATAACTATTATATTAAAGTCTCCCAAAAGACCTTTTAAAAGAAAAAGCAATTAACAAATGAATTGACCTAATTTTATAAGCCATTCCTTTGTTAATACCTACTAAGTCTTGTTTCTAACTTCATACTGTTACCATGAGCTGGTTCTCCATTTTTAGTTCTGAAATGTCCTTGACTCTCTTAGTTTTTATTATATATATAAATATATATTTATATATAATACATAAATACATATAATTATTTATGATACATGTATATGTATCATAAATAAACTATATTTGATTCCAGTTTCTGATCCTTCTTTTTGAAACCTGGAAAACTTCATTCTTGTTCAATAAAAAACATTACACAAGTTAATAAAATAACTGTAAATACATAATAATTTTTCACAAATTTTCACTAGATATTTTTGCATTTAATTTCTGCATCAATTACAGCTTACCCTCAAGGTTCACTGAGTATGTCTATACCTTGGAAATGCTATTTTAGAACAGTTGATAGATTTTACAAACTAATACTTAAAATATATATGAAG
This sequence comes from Enhydra lutris kenyoni, assembly GCF_002288905.1. NCBI lineage: Eukaryota > Metazoa > Chordata > Mammalia > Carnivora > Mustelidae > Enhydra > Enhydra lutris. Next base: position 41,514,533 of record NW_019154099.1, on the reverse strand, counting down.
AAAAATATATATGTATGAAGAAGAAAGATATATTCAATAACACGTCTACTCAGTAAGCAAATTTGATTTTCCAGTCTTTAGGAAAGAAGTTATGTTCCCCCAAATCTCAGCCTAAATAAAAATGACTTCATGTACTATTGAGTATTAAAAACACAACAGCATCTATATTTAAAATAATAACCCTCATGTTTATATATATTAGACTAATGTATACATCAGTGACTCAAGGTTCCAAGCCTGATATGTAAAGTTGGACAAAGCTCAAATGTGTGTCCCATTTGTCTGATAGCCATTTATACATTTAAAAATATATAAGAGAAGAAATATAATTTTGGAGAAATTAACCTTGAAATGTTCATAATTATATAGATAAGCACACATGGCTTGAATTGTAATGCTAACTTGGGTAAAATCTGCTACAATAACACCTGATGAGATCACGGTGATTGGTAGAGAGCTTCCACTGACCTATTAATTTATGCTTGTTAGCTAAGTAGGCACATACATTTTTCTCAATATTTCTGGGTAAAAGTCTGGCTTCATCTGTCCCTCACACTCCATTTTGCTTACATGTTATTTTTACTACATTGGAACAAAAAGTGGCTATCAATTACATATATATGTATCCTAATAATATAGTGCCTATATTATATAGTGCCTAATATATAGTGCCTATATATATATGGCACTATATATATATATATATATATATATATATATATACACATATGTATATGTATAGTGCTTTATAATTTACTTTCAAAACCAGTCATAATAGTACTGTTAGACATGATTATTATCCCCATTTTATAGATGTGTAAACCGAGGCTCAGAGAGAAAAATACAAGTACTGAAAAATACTCAGAAGGTTTTTAAGAAAGCAAGCTAAGATCAGGCCCTTGGAATGAAAAGAAAATTTAGTGAGATAATTTTTATGTCTGGACGTGGTATAAAAGTGACTTGCTAAAGAGAATGTTCTTAGATGGTTTGAATTGAGAAGATGGAGAGAAAAAAAAATTTTTTTTTTAAGATTTTATTTATTCATTTGACAGAGAGATCACAAGTAGGCAGAGAGGCAGGCAGAGAGAGGGGGAAGCAGGTTCCCCACTGAGCAGAGAGCCTGATTCGGGCCTCTATTCCAGGACCTTGAGATCATGACCGGAGTAGAAGGTAGAGGTTTAACCCCAGGTGCCTGGGTGAGAAAAACTTTTGAGACTTTTGGTAACAGTCTTACTAAGCACTTACAGAAAACAAACAACATTCCAGGCACTTTGCATTTGTCATCTCTCTTAACTCCTGCACAGACTTATGAAGTAGTTATTATTATATTTATATTGCAAGTAAAAGAACTGAAATCTGGAGAATTTGAGCAATTTGCCCATAGTAAAAGCAATGAATGTGTAAGGTTTCAGTCTCATCCCTGACAGGCTTTATAACCTGAAAGAGAACATGAGTTCAAATCAATCTATGCTACATTACTAACATTCATCTCTGAAATTACATAAGGTCCAGAAAAAATGCTTGTGCTTAATTTTAAATACATTGAATTAAGGTAAGCATGAAGCCTACATTCCAGACTGAAGAGCCTGGGAAAATGTTTTAATTGTATACTTTGTCTTAATTTCAGTTTAATTAAGCTGTAATAAAGACTGCTTTCCGAGATATTTTATGTATATAAAAAAACACAGTTATAGAAAAAAGGGATCATAGAGACACTGAATTGAGAAATAAATAAAAGATTTAAAAATAATATTGAATGCAATCATAAACAAAATGTTAAGAGTCATAAACTGGGAGGAAGAAGAGATGATGGGAAACCACCAGTCACACTGCACGAAGTTGCCTTTCTCTGCAAGCCAGGGCAAGGGGAGAAAGAGGTCCAGCCCTAGTTCATACCCAGGGCATTGCCACCTCTGATTTCTTCCGCTTGGTCTTTTTATATCTTCAGCTTCCATCCTGAAAGATACATTGCTAAAGCTAAAAGTTACTACAACTTAGATGATAAAGTCAATATGGTAGAAACACTATTAAAACTCTGAAGAGAGCTTTAACTTATACATAAAATTATTATTTGTTTTATATTTATGTAGTCTGCAGTTTCAGAGTTTGGGGGCTGAGTCGGGTGAGAAAAAGCAAAATACTCCATACAGGACATTTTCAAGGTAATAATCTGGAAATAATCTTGGAAATAATCTGCCAGAACCAAAACTAACTGAAAAGTAAATTGTTGGGGACCTGAGTGGCTCAGTCGGTTGAGCATCTGATCCTTGATCTCAGTTTAGGTCTGGATCTCAGGGTCCTGAGTTCAAGGCTCACAATGGGCTCCATGACAGGTGTGGAGCCTACTTAAAAACAAACAAACTGGGACGGGTGGGTAACTCAGTGGTTTATGCCTCTGCCCTCGGCTCAGGTCATGATCTCAGGGTCCTGGGATTGGTCCCACATCGGGCTCTCTGCTCAGCAGGAAGCCTTCTTCCTACTCTCTCTCTCTGCCTGCCTCTCTGTCTACTTGTGATCTCTCTGTGTCAAATAAATAAATAAAATCTTTAAAAACAAACAAACAAACAAACAAACAAAACGAAATGAAACAAAAAACGTAATTTGTTCAGTCAGCAAACACACGATAACCCCCTCTACATCTATCTCCCTTTCCCCCAACATCCAGACATAAAGCATAACTAAACAAGACCTATTTGGTATTATACTGCATATTAAATCATCAGGTCTAAATTACCAATGTCCACATGGGTACAAGGGATGCTGTAGGAAAAAAAATGCTTTATGATCATTTATGGGCAGTCAAAAGTAGACTTGGTCTGTAAAAATGTTCATTTGTTGTCTGTATATTAATGAGATGCCAAAGATCCAAAGATCAGGACATTATTTTGAATTTGTTCCTACATTTTTTAAAAGAAGGACTGAATTACAAGATTCAATGGTATTATGGGTTACATAGAGTGCCCCTCCCCCAAAATTATGCATTGAAATTTTAACTCTCAATACCTCAGAAAATGGCTTTATTTAGAAATAGGATGTTGGGGATGTAATTAGCTAATGAGAGATTATAGAGTAGGCCCTAATCATATATAATTAGTATCTTTATAAAAGGTGGAAATTTTTGCACAGGCACACATACAGGGGAACATGTGTGCGTGAAGACAGCCATCTACAAGCCAAGGAGAAAGGCCTTCTGTACACCCCTCAGAAGGAAACAAACTTGTCAACGCCTTTGAGCTGTGAGATAATAAATTTCTATTGTTTAAGCCACCTAGTTTGTGGGACTTTGTGAAGGCAAACTACCACCTAAGGCATTATGTTAAAAATAATCTGAAAATCAAAAAACCTCTAGTATTGACCTAACACTAGGCCAATGGGAAGCACACAGAATTGATCATTAGGAGACCAATCCTAGTTAGAATAAGTTTTCTGTAATTTGCTATAAACATGCTTTGAGAATGCTTTGAAATAACTGAACTTTACTGAAAATATCAAATTATTTAATTAGTTCACTTTGAAAGGTTTCAGAAAGAATGTCAACATAGATATATAGTTCTATGTAAATGTAGGTAATGGCATTTATTAAACATCATCAAAATTTCTCCATTAGAATAATCATTGAAATTGAAAAATATGGCACAGGTCTTTTTATAAAAAAAAAGAGATTTAAAAAAAATTCTTCCTGGATTTGCCTGACCAAATCACCTGCTTCCAGTTGGGAAGGGGATGAAATTTAGTTCTTAGTTTCTAGAATCCAAAATACAACAATTTAAATGGTAGTTTTGAATTAAAATCACACCCTTTTATTTCAATAGTGCTCAATCGTCAAACAATGCTGATTCAGAATAACACCACCTTATCTGAAATGCTAGGAGGTACAACTGAACACCCACTGTGCAATATTTTCTTTATGTAAAACACTTTACCCTCTTCTGCAATGTATTTGCTTATATGTTTTCCTTCTCAGCTAAACCTGAACTCCTCAAGAGGTAGGTACCTATGACAGTGTGTGCAGCCTACTCAGGATTCAGTGCTTAATCAAGGAGAAAGGGAACGGTCTGAAAGATTGGACAGAGACCAGAAGGAAGAAAACTATAAAGGAAAAGATGTGTCATTTCTAAGCGACTATTGATTCATGTCCAATTAATTTTCCCCTTATCTTAGTCTGAATTATAATTTTTAGTTTTCAGTAATTTCCTGGTGACATACTCTAATTCAAAACACAGCACAATGCTTTTCTTCCTGGAAATGCGGGAAGTTACAAAGGCAGCTGGTTGAACTCTGCAAGGGTACGTCTGCTGTCTGGTACATCCGCTGTGTGGTACATCCGCTGCTTGGGACCACATACCTTATATCTGAGAGGAAGAGAAAAGGAAAAGGAAAGATGAGGTAGGGTGTTGGGGAGGGGGTGGGTGTAAGACGTCTTTAGACCTTATACAAAGAATATTTTATTTTATTTTTTTATTCAGTTCAGGGCAGACTTACAGGCTACTGACCAATTTTTATTTGTGTAATTTCTCCACTTGTGTGTATGGCTTAGGAAAGAGAGGCCGTGGAAAGAGTTAAATGATGTTGTACTCCTTCAAGAAAAACTCAATAAACGTTGTTTATCCACTACTGGCTAAGATTAATTTTCAAATTACACAGTTTCTAACCATACTGTCTCTTCCAAATTACTGATGCAAAATAAAAAATAGGTTATTGAAGTTACTAAATATATTTTCAAAAACCACAGTTCTGAAGCAGCGTTGAAATTTTAGTATTAATTTCCTAATTTATCTTTATTCTGTGTCTAAAATATAATTTAGCTATGAGATGATACAAGGCTTTTATACTTAAAAGATTGATAGTGAAGGAAATTTTGCTTTACCCAGAGTCCACTTAAAATAGTTTCAGCCTTGTCCTTTCGACAAGGCACAAAACTATGTTTAGGATAAGAGTACAGTTTCTGTAACTGAACTGCTTGTATTTTAAGTCTGATTCAATACTGATTTTATCAATATAATTATGGGATGCTGTCCCTGTAGTTTAATGCCAAAGTCTCAGGTTTTAACAAATAGCAGGTGCATATCATACAGAGTTCTGTAAGTATTAAATGAGGTAATATCTGTAACATTCCTAGCATCGTGTTACAAGTCCCATATAATAGCCATTGTAGTCATTTAGAGATAGAGCCACGTGAGCCTACCACCCAAAGTAAAAATGCATATGCTACACTTCATCCTGTCTTTCTTATACAATTAAGATCCACTCTGAGCAGACGTTTGCAAGATAGAAGGGGCAAAAATAAATCTACAGGGGCTTCCCACACTGGAGTAGGAGTTAGCAAAAGAAAATCCTTTTGCCCCTTTAGCTATTAATGATCTTTATTTTCTGAGTTAACCCCTCCTTTACCTTTTACAATGTCCTGCCACAGGCTAGTCCAAGAAATTTGCATCAGTTAGTGGATAGGGAGTGGGGGCGTGGTTTTCAGTGCCAGGGTAAGAGAATCAGAGGTTGGTTAAAGAGTACATGTTTCTCACTGCCAAAGAGTACACATTTCCTAGACCTGGTCCTGGCCAGTAAAGAAGATGAAACTTGTTCACTCCTGCTCACTCTAAGTGAGGACTAGTTCAGATTTTTCTCATTGCTTTCCCCCATGTTCAGCTATTACCTGCCTACCCCCATGTTCAGCCATTGTCAGTGAGCCTCAGAAGTGTCCCAGCCTTAGATACAGACTAAGATCCCCACAAGAATCAGCAAACCTCACCACCCCCCAATCAGTTCAGAGTACACTCCCCATCCTGTGAACCTCCTCTGGTGTACTGGGTGGGTGGGGGGGGTGTCCTTTACCGAAGAACATAAGACATGGCACCTTTTCTCCACACTAAATGTTACTGTAGCATTGGGTCTCAGATTGCAGCCATTCAAGACAAACTTAAGACTTCCATTTTGTCAAAGGTCTAGGACTTCATACACCATCTATCCAATGCCTTTGCAAAGCTGAGACACTGAGGTAAGTAATGTTTGATAAACTACAAGATCTGCTCCTGGCTTTTTTCAACAAGACTAAGTTTTAGCAGCCGGTAGCCTTTCTCATTAAAAAAAAAAAAAAAAAAAAAAAAGTGTTAACAGTTATCTTGTTTCATAATTAACCAGATTATTACAATGCAAAGATGGGTGTTGTGATTGAAGTAAGTATGGGGTAATAGGGAGCACTGAGGAGGGCAACAAATTTGAATTACTGTAGTAGGCTCTAGAGGGAAAAGGGGGAAAAAAAGAAAATCTTTCTTTTAAATCAGGGTTGAGAGATTAATCTTGGAGTAACTGTGATCAGCAGGAGAGCAGCTTTCAACCAGAACTTGAAAATCATTCATCTTGGCAAGGGAAAAGGTCAATGGCTTTAAATTTAGACAGATTTGGGTTCAAATTTGGTCTTTTTCCATTTACTATAAATAAAATTGAGGTCATTTCTCATCTCTTCTAAAATTTTGTTTCTCTAAAGTATTGGACTAATATGTATTTCATTTCAAGGATTCAATTTGTCTTTACTGAAAGCCAGTGGAGGTCATGAGGCAGACAGGCTTCCCTCAGAGTTCTCACAAATTAGCTGGAAGATTGTAAGGCCAGATAGAGAGATGACATAGGGTAATGGCTAACCACTTGACATTGGAGTCAGTCTTTCCATGTTTCCTTCCTGGTTCCATTCCCTATAAAACTGGTTTTTGATAATTTACTTAATCTCTCATCTATAAAATGGGGTTATCAGTGCTTCTCCTATGTATGGCAATGGATTGAGTGAGCTAATCTATATGAACATTAAGAAAGAACTATGGAGTAATTTAAACATTCACTTTTAGGATATGTACCTGCCTCTCTTTTGCACTTCTTCTCAGGAACAAAGAAATTCTGCATTTAGCTACCCCTGCCTCCTCTTGGCCAGATCACTCACTTTTCTGTATATTATGTCTTACTATTTATCTTTTCCACTGGTATCGCTTCTTGGTCTTTTGGCTAAGATCAAGTATATTTTTTCCACTGGTGCTGAAACAGGCTGGAATCTTTCTAAATGTAAAAATAAATAAATAAATAAATAAATAAATAAATAAATAATCCTTTTTCCAAGGTCAATTTACTACCCAACTACCACCCTGTATTTTTACCTTCAGGGCCCAAATTATGAAATTTCTCCATCATCATGAAAGGGAAATGAAGGCAGACCTGTGGGCACTTTTTATGCCCACCGTATCTCAGATTCATTCTTATGGAACTGAGAACTTAATCTTCCAAAATGTCAAAAGCACCATCTTATGCCCCACTTCCCATCCCAGCTCCTGCAACACAAATGTCCAGCATACCTGGATTTGTGGGATACAATCCATACAATCATCACCCCTACAACAACTGCAGGCTGGGAGGGAACTCAGTCACCAACAGCCAGCTCAACATCCTCTGGTATTACCATTTCAAAACACCCAAGTCCACCAGATAATCAGCTGATGTCTCACATGAGATATAGCAGAAAGTTCTGGGACCAAGTAAAAGCTTCCAACCCTGACCCAAAGGTGTGGGAGTTTGGCAAGATTATTGGTGGCATGTGACAAGATCTCACAAATGAAAAAAATGAGAATATGTGAATGAATACAAAGCAGAAAATAAATCTATGAAGGTCTATTTTAAGTTCCCTGCATACTTTCCTTACGTAAATGCAAAAAGTCATACAGAAGCTGCTCTGGAGGAAGAAAGTCGACAGAGTCAGCCTCGCATGGAGAAAGGAGAACCACATGTGAGCATTCTGCAGAAGATCCAAATGATTATGATGATGGCTTTCAGCCATCATCCAGAGACATGTCCAGAGACACCACCACCTCATCAGTGAAATCCCCAGGAAGAGTGTGGTGTCAGACATTTGGTCGGCTGTCACAACACCTAGAACGCAGGTCCAGTCCTTAACAGCTCAACAGCAAAAAGTAGAAGCTGAACTTTTTCAAACAGAGGAGCAATACCAGGAAAAGAAGTCGAAATTCCTGGAAAGAATAGATTCTTCTAACAATGAACATAGAAGTTGGTGCAGTTTGAAAGTAGATGTGGGTTGGAAAAAAATTGCCCCTGAAATTACACAGACAGAGGAACAGGCTCACAAAAGGCAGGGGAAAAGGGAAGAGGAGAGAGATGGCCCAGCAAGTTGAAGGCAGTCAGAGCATCATGGTTCCTGAGGGAGAGCAAGCTGCTAGTAAGACTGAGGAACAGAAAGAGCACAAGCGTATCCCAGTGGAGACAGAGGAGGTAGAAGAAGTGACAGAAAGCCAATAGAACACTGAGGAAGGCACATCTACTCCTGAAGACAATGAGGTGGGCAGGAGGGGGTGGACCAGATGGCTGAGGAGGAGCCCAGTGGTAGTAAGTCTGTCTCAGAGAGCAACAATGGAGGAGCCACCAACGGACCCCACACAAGAAGACGAGAAGAAAGAATAAATGTTGCCTTGTTTAATGTGTTCTAAACACTTTTTTAAATGAAAATTTAAACCTGAGCCGAAGGCAGAGGCTTAACCCCCTGAGCCACCCAGATGCCCCCCCTTTTTTTTTTTTTTATGATCATAGCTCTTCAAAAATATTGGAGCTAAGTAAACATTTAGCTGGTTTGTCAGTCAGTGCAAATGAGTCCTTCTAGTATGTCTCTTAATATTATGCATATGTGTATGTGTTTCCCCAGGCCCTTTTTAAATGATTCACATCAAGCTTTTAATACCCTCCTAGGGAGACTATTGCACACTTTAATAAATCTATCTACTATCTTTCTCTCTTTGTGTGCAGCTTAAATTCTTTTTGGCTCAATTTCATTTCATTATTTTGAGTTCAACTAAGTTTTTGTTTTATCAGTCTGTTGAGAGAGTAAAAAACTTGGATGTGCATTTATTTATTTATTTTTTCATTTACTAAACACTTACAGTTCCGCTGGGGACATGTGCACAAGGATGCTCAAGTCCTACACTCCTGACGAGCCTTGTGGTCCCTCATTGTGTGAAATAGTTCATCTCTGGTCGGCAGTAGGGCCTAGAAGGTACTTTGTTCATAAATGATAGGCATATTCATTTTTTAGCTTGAGGAACATTTTCTTTAAACTTCTAAAAGCATTTTGGTGTGGTTTTCTTCTTGAAATTAATATATTTGTGTAAGTTATTTGAAATTCCCTGTGGAGAATAAGGAGACTATAAATATTATTCCATGGTGAAGATAGATTAGAAAAAGAAAAAAAGGAATGTATTAGAAAGACTTCCTGATGAGAATCTTTTTTAATCTGCATATATTTTGGACTTAATTATAATTTAAGTTATAGGCAGATTTATGATTCTCGTTGCTCTTCTTTTACTTGAGGAAAATATTTGTTTCCAATTTGATTTTGAGCTTCCCCTCCCCCCCTACTTTCCTGTTATGTGAAATCTTGATCCCTCAGGTCCCAGAGCTGTTCTATCAGGATAATTCAGAAGATGCCACTGTATTTCTGAAATAGATACTTTAATATTATAAATGATATAAACATATATATTCGTTCCTTGGTTTCTCTATTGCTCTTCTAAGATTGTGAACAATACATCCAAAGATAAGAAAGTACCTTGAGTTTTCATAAAATAACCGCTGACAGAAATGCAGCTTCATACTTCTTTCTGCATGTTCAATTCCTTCAGCCCTTTAAGAAAAACACTTGCTAGGATTCTGTCTGCATGAGATTCCACTTCCACTTAAGATTTTAAAAACCATGGGGCACCTGGGTGGCTCAGTGGGTTAAAGCCTCTGCCTTCGGCTCAGGTCATGATCCCAGGGTCATGGGATCGAGCCCCATATCGGGCTCTCTGTGCGGCGGGGAACTGCTTCCTCCTCTCTCTCTCTCTCTCTCTGCCTGCCTCTCTGCCTACTTGTGATCTCTGTCAAATAAATAAATAAATAACTCTAAAAAAAAAAATTTAAAAACCACAAGACAATATCAGGCCCATGCTAACAAGGAGAAAAAAGCCAGGCAATCTATAAAATCATAACTCAAAAGCTGACAAGTGCCTTCTAGGAGAGTTAGGACACACAGACATATTTTCCCTTTGGAAGATAGTGGGTGGCCACCATAAAAGAGGGGAAGAAGAAAACGAAAACAAAACACAACCCAAAAGATTTAAGGTCAAATATGGGCTAGTGTAAAGATTTAGAACGCCCTTTAGCTACAGACTTACTTATGTCTTTGGCCACCTGTCACCTCTTTCCCACTGGCTTCTGCCAGATGCGCTTGAGAAAGTTTAAGTTCATGGCAGAAGGCCTGAGAGAGTTTTCTTCAGGGGAGCAGCTGTATAAAGAGTGAATGACTTTGGCAGCACAGTTGCAAATTACTGGACTCTCCTATATAGATAAAAATCATCTGCCACCAGGGGAAGGGCAGAATTTTTTTTTTTTTTTTTTTTTTTTACCATCAAACCCCTCACCTTCAGTCCTTAGGAAACCTTAGGGACCACTGTACCACTGTACCATTTGGGGGGGTTCATTTAAAAATAAATGATTGAATAAATATATACATTTGGGAAAAAAGATAAAGTTCCCATCCTTAGGAACTCTGTATTAATTTTCTAGGGCTGCCATAACAAAACATCATGAAGTAGGTGACTGAAAACAAAACAAATGTATTCTCTTGCAGTGGTGAAGGTTAGAGGTCCAAAATTAAGTTGTTGGTAGTAGCATGGTCTCTCTCAAGACAGCGAGGGGAAGAGTTGTCCTTGTCTCTTCCTGCTTTTGGTGTTTGCCAGCAATCCTTGCTGTTCCTTACTTGCAAATACATCCCTCCAACGTCTGCCTCCATCATCAATTGTCCTTCTTGACAGTGTATTTCTCTGTCTCTTTTCTTCTTATAAAGGTACTAGTAATATTGGATCAAAGGCTGACTCTAATATGACCTCCTCTTAGTTATATCTACAATTGCCTTATTTCTAAGAAGGCCATATTCTGATGTTCTGAGAAAGATATGAATTTGGAAGGTACACTGTTAAACCCAGAACAAGTTCCAAATAATTTGTGCAAATATCATGTAAATCCCTCAGGGAGGTGAAGGATAAGTTTCCACTCCTTATATGTGGACTGCACATAGTGACTTCCTTCCAAACAGGAGTGTATTGTGTGGAGGTGGGGATGGCAATTAACTTTACAATTGAGAAAATTCACCAGCATCAGCTCAACCAGTTGATCAAGGTCAACATTAACAGTGAGAAGTGAGATTGATAACAGGCACCCTTGCTTGTGAGGAAATGTCAATTAATCTCAGTGAACTTCCTCCCCCAAACTCATGACCCCAGTGTAACTGTGTAGAAAATCATCAGAAAAACCATAATTGAGGAAAACATGCAAAATACTTAAGCACTGCTCTTCAAAACTGTCAAGGTCATCAAAAACAAGGCAAGTGTAAAGAAACTATCACAGCCACGAGTTTAGGAGACACGATGACTAAATATAATGTGATTTCCTGGTAGGGTCCTAGACCAGATAAAAAGGTCTTTACATAAAAACTTAGGAAATCCAAATGAAGTATGCACTTTAGTTAACAATAATGTATCAGTATTTGTTCATTTGTAGTGATAAATATACCATACTAATGTAATATAATAGGGAAAGCTGAGTCTTTTAAAGTTTCTTCAAATGTAAAATGATTATAAAATAAAATATTTATTTTAAAAAGTCAATGAAATATACATAAGAAAACAATAGAAGAAACTAATTGGATCAAAATTTATTATAATGAGGAATAATAAATAGATAAAGCTTGAGACAGATTGAGGAGGAACAAAATTGAGGACACAAGTTACCATTACCAGGAATGAAAGAGAGGGCATCACTATAGATCCCATACACTTAAAAAAGGTAATAGGCGACTTCTATAAACATCTTTATAACAATATGTTCAACAACTTAGATAAACATATGAAATGATAATCAAGAAGAACTAGAAAACCAGGTAAGCCCTATGTCTATTAAATAAGTTGAATTTTGGTTAAAATTCCACAGAGAAAACACACTCAGATGATTTTAATGTTGCATGGTACTAAATTTTCAAGAAAGAAATAATACCAATTATCCACAAACCTTACCAAAAATAGAAAAGGCAACATATCACAATCCATTCCATGAGGCCAGCATTACCCTGATTTCAAAACTAAAGACATTAGAAAAAGAAGGAAACTGCACAATAATATCTCTCATAAACAGAGGTTTAATAATCTTTAACAGGAGCACCTGGGTGGCTCAGTCCCTTAAGGGTCTGACTCTTGGTTTCCAATCAGGTCATGATCTCCGGGTTGTGGGATCGAGCCTTGGGTCAGGCTCTGTGCTAAACAGGGAATCTGCTTGTCCCTTTCCCTCTACTCCTCCCGTTTCTCTCTTTCACTTTCTATCTCTAAAATTTATAAATAAAATCTTTAAAAAAATAAAAGGATGATTGATTATAAGCAAGTTGAACCCGAACATGAAAAGCTGGTTTAATACTTTCAAAAATAACCAATGTAATTAACCATATAAACTGACTTTTATAAATATAATAATATAATATAAATAATATTATTATATTTATTATATTATTTTTATATTATTATATTATGTAATATATTATTTATATTATATTAATATATAATATAATATTTAATATTATTATATATTATATTAATTATTATTAATTATTAATATATTATATTAATATTATAAATATTATATTACATAATATAATAATATAAAAATAATATAACATATAATATATAATAATATTAAATATTATATTATATATTAATATAATAAAAATAATATAAAAATAATATAATAAATATAATAATAAATAAAATATACTCTTAATAGATATAGAAAAATAATTTGACAAAAAGATATCCTTGCCTATTCACTGGAGTGGCTAAAATCAAAATGGCTAACAATACCATGTTCCGTCCAGCAAGGGTGCAGTGAAAATTGATTTATCATACATTGTTGATGGGAAGGCGAAATGACACAGCTAGTATAAGGCAGTTTGGCACTTTTTGGTAACATTAAGCATACCATATGACAGCTATAAGACCCAAGTGAAAACACAAGTCCACGCAGACCTATTTGTTTATCTTCATAGGAGCTTCTGCTATAATTGTAAAAAGAACTTGAATGTGCACATGCTTGTGAATGAGTTAAGAAATTGTGGTCTTGGGCTGCCTGGGTGGCTCAGTTAGTTGAGCATGTGACTCTTGGTTTCCACTCGGGTCATGATCTCAGGGTTGTGAGATCGAGTCTTGTTAGGGCTCTGTGCTCAGCGGGGAGTCTGCTTGTGTTTCTTTTCCTCTTCCTCTCCCTCTGTCCCTCCCCCAGTTCATTCTCTCTCTCTCTCAAATAAAATCTAAAAAAAAAAAAAAAAAAGAGAGAGAGAGAGAAATTGTGGTCTACCCATAAAATGAAATATTTCTCTGTAACCAAAGGAATAAACAAATTACTGACACACACAACAACTTGGATGACTCTTAAGAGCATACTGTCAGTGAAAGAACCTTACTATGAATATACTGTGATTCTTCTTACATACCATTATGGCAAAGGCAAAACTGTGCAGATAGAACACAAATGAGTGCTTGTCATGTGTGTGGGACACCAAGAGGGATTGAGTGCAAAATGGAAAAGTTTGGGGCTAGGGAACTATAGATCATTAACGGTGGTTACAAATTCTTCACACTGTGCCCTTAAAGATAGTGATTTTTATTTATGCGCATAACAGCTCAGAAATGTGACTTTTAATAAAAGTTTGTCTATAAACCTACAGAATGCATCTGAAATACCTGGGGATCTAGGGTTGTCAGTAATTCAGATTCCTGGGTCCCAAACAAGCCTGCTGAATAAGAATCTGAGTGCAGTTACCCCTCCAAGCCCTTGCTCTGACACAGGTATCCCTTTCACTGTTCAAGGCTTGGCGCTGCCAGCTGAACTTGTTTAAAAAATAAAAATCAGTTTATCATGTCTCCCTGGGACTAGACAAGAGTTACCCTTTCACTAATAAGTCCAAAACATTATTATATAATACGATTCTTGCACCTGCTTTTTGGGGACAGATCCATTGATTTTGAGGTAGCAAGTAATAACCATAAATTTTTTTGTGTTCCGTTGGCATTAACAGTGGACTGGATTTGGACCTAACTACTTTTAGGGATGTAGAAAACTTCACTCTGTCTAAAGCATCATAAACATCCACCTAGAGCCTTGGTGGAAGTAAATATAGCAGTTTCTTCTGTTTAGGGATCTCAGATGAATTGAGCACATAACACCTGTGCTCAGCAGTCTGCCGGTGAGTTATCTGTTTGCAGGTGCAAAGCAAAGTGATAGCTTTGATGTTAAGTTTATTTATGCTACATACAAACTATGTCTAAGCTTTATTCTCTATCTGGATAATTCCCTTTCCACAGTCTTTATATCTTTTTTTATACTAACACTTCAGAACTGTATTTCAGATTACAGTGGATAAGGAGTCAAGTTATTTTTGTGAATTTTAGTATCGGCATCATGATTAATGAGGCCGCGGCATGACAAATGAACATATCTTGTCTAAAGACATTGACTAGCACGGTGCAAGGGAAAGAAAGATGAAAAGAGGGCCTGCTTTCATATTAGTTCACGTTCTAGTGGTAGAATGGAAAGCACCATCTACGGGCAACTACCATTCCATTGTGTAACCTCGAAACCTTTTGTACAAATGGAAAAACGTCAGATGCCAAAGTTATAATGGGACCTTCTTTTCTCAATGACCATGATTCCCTTAGAAAAATGGAATTGGTAGTTGTTTTCCTTCGGCACAGATTAACATCACAACTTCCATAAGAGCAACAACATTAAATTGCTTAGGGTTTTAAATTATAGCGTGATCTCATTTGTATGTGGAATCTAAAAAAGCCTAATTCCATGAAGCAAAGGTAGAATGGTGGTTGCCAGAAGCTGAGGCATGAGGGAAGCAAGGGGATGGTTGGTGAAAGGGTACAAAGTTTCAGTTGTGCAGAATGAATAAGTTCTGGGGATCTAGTATGCAGCAGGAAGACAGGTGTACTTGAAATATACTAAGAAAGTCTTAGTGTTCTTTAATGTTCTTACTACAAAAAACAAAAAATATAACTGTGCAAAACAATGAATGTGTTAATCAGCTGGTTGGCAGTGATCATTTCGGATGCACACATACATCAAACATTGTATTGTGCACATTCATTATATACATTCTTTGTCAGTTATACCTCAAAGCTGGAAAAATAAAATTATGGCTATAAATGTTTACATGCCGTGGGATATCATCTAATATAAATCGTAAATATCTTTGGAAATAGTATCCAGCCAAACATTACAAGATTTTAGTAGTCATAATAATACCTGAACAGATTTGAGGCATCTTTATACATGTTTTATTATAACTTTAACCTGATTTATGTTTATATCCATGATTTCTTTTGCAAGCCTTATATAAGGTAAATGGACAAAGAGCCGCAAGGCAACAAATATGTCAAGTTAATCTCAGGTAATTTTCCAGTGTACAGCAATTGTGTTTTGACCAAAACAGATGGGCATCCTGTTACATTCTAGCAAATGTCAGCCTTACTTGACAAGGGCGACATTCCTCTTGATAAGAAGCCCACATTTCTTCTTGTTCCTAGTCTTTGCTGTCTTTCACTTTTGCGCCTTGGGCTTCACAGAAGCTGTAGAATTTAAGCCCATGTGCCTATGCTCTCTGCACCACAACTCATGGCTGCTGACAGCTGTGTGAACACCTGACTTAAAATAGCATCTTCTTAATCACTTGCAGATAGATAAATAGCAGAGGCACAGACATGAATCTTCCAATACAATGTCATGCTTGAAGAAGTAGCATTTAGAGTTGCCCTTAGCAACCAAGATAGTTTATTTTCCTGCTTTCAGGTACAAGCTATTTATCTGTAAAGGAGAAGTTTCCTATTTTTCAGATGGCCTCCCCTTTTTAGCTCACATACTTTTTCTTATACACCTTGTGATCACTCACTCTTCCCTGAAGGTTTACCTAGCATCAGGCTCTGTCAAAAGAAAGACTGTAATACATTACGATAAGCTTAATAATATATCTCACTATTTATTATTTTTGTCATTGTCATATTCTGACCAGAAATACTCTATGGTATTTATTAAATGAATATATAACAAGTGTTTACAAGGTTGGAGGGCTATCTAACAAATCTAATAATTATCAAAAAGAAACAAATCCTGAGACTTTCAAGTAAACTTAGAAATAAAGTTGTGCTTGTTTCAAAAGTAAATGAACTCTGTTAATTCCGGGTTAAGCATTTATTTGCCTTATTGCACCAATCACTACATTAACTTTTGCCTTGCTATCTATCTTCTAAAATATTTGTAACAGGATGCCTGCATGGCTCAGTTTGTTAGGCAGCTGTCTTCGGCTTGGGTCATGATCCTAGGGTCCTGGAATCGAGTCTCACATTGGGCTCCTTGCTCAGCAGGGAACGTACTTATCCCTCTGCCTGCCACTCCCCCTGCTTGTGCTCTCTTTCTCTCTCGCTCTCTGACAAATACATAAAATCTTAAATATATATATATATATATATATATTTGTAATAATAATACATTATGCAAAAAGATATGTACAAAGTAGCTTTACTATTGGAATTATGATAACCTATAATCAAAATGCATTTTGGTAAGGCACAAAACTTCTAACAGGTATTATGATAGATAAACAACACCAGGAACAATGTTGTTAAGTAGTCATTTGTTTCTACATCTAATATCAGGACAGACTTCTTCTTCTTCTTCTTCTTCTTCTTCTTCTTTTTTTTAATTTTAAGATTATTTATTTATTTATTTATTTGACAGAGAGAAAGAGAGAGAGAGAGAGAGAGACAGAGAGCGAGCACACAAGTAGGAGAGAGGCAGGCAGAGGGAGAGGGGGAAGCAGGCTCCCTGCTGAGCAGAAAGCCAGATGCGGGGCCTTGATCCCAGGACCCTGAAACCAGGACCTGAGCTGAAGGCAGATGCTTAACCCACTGAGCCACCCGGGGGGTTCCTCAGTCCAGACTTCTTTTGTCACCTTCGTTGTATTTACATTACAATCTCCCAACTTCATTACTGAAAGATCCTACCTCTATTTTCCCCTTGGGGAACAGATAATTAAGAAGAATAATACATTGTTGAAGTGTTAAAGTGTTAAAAGTGTTATTAATAAAAATTTCAATTATCTGTACTTCAATGTTGCCACACTACATATTCTGTGAATTTGGAAACTTTTATGTTTATTGAGCTTTCAGTTGGTGATCCTTCATTCCTCTTACTTTTCCAAAATGTAACATCCAAAATAATAATCTTCCTATAATCCCTATATCAGGATAATTTTACTTCCTTTTTTTTTTTTTTTTGAGTTCCACAAATGTGTGCTACCAGCAGGGATGAGACTGGACTAGAGCTAGCAGCAGTGCATAGTAACCAGGATCTACACTGTCTCTGAATGTGTTATTTATTAACCAAACATTTAGACATCTAACCCATCTACCCCATATCCCAGATATACTAAAAATAATACTTACAAGGACACACCTCTCAAATGTCTTTTTCTTTTTTTCAAGGTCTGTAATGTGAGATTGCCTTGTGAGTGAAATTATCCTGACAGAGATTTCATTGCTTCTATTATTTCATGTAAAATATACACACTATCAAAGATTTAAACGATGTTGGAGGGTAAAATTACCTCCTGGGCCAAATTTTTCTTAATAGCTTATGCATATGCTGCTTGCTGCAAAGATTATAGCAATGTTATGAATTTATAGGAATATGTGAAATATCCTAGGTCTTAAATACCACACTCGATAGGTACAGTACTGCATCAGCTTACACAATAACTCAAGTAGAATGACTTAGAACAAGAGTGCACATCTTCTATCAATAAAGCCTTATATTTTCACCTAGAAGACAGAAGTGCTATGTATTCACGATTGTTTTAGATTCACTTGGGAACTGAGTGCATATGACAATCCTGTAAGATTTCTTTTGAGGAGGAGGAAGGGGAGGGTTAGTAATCTTGTAGTATCAGGATTAAAAATAGAATATATAGTCAATGAAAATGATAATTCAATATACAATTGCAATCCTTATTTATATGTAACATACAATACATAAAGTATTTTTGAACCTATGATTTTATTGTGAAAACACAATAAAATCTTTTTCTGAGATTCTCAATTTATGCATAATGATGTCATGTCTCTGATAGATTAAATAATTTTTTTCCTGATGTACAAAACTAGAAAGTGGAATGACCAAGTTAGATGCCAGTTATTCTAATTTCAAAACTAAAGCATTATTTTTTTAAATTTTATTTTTCTATTTAAAGTGATTTTGGTAATACAGTTCTCTGAGTGGAAGAACTCTAGGCAACTTTACTGAAACAAAATTTATATAAAAACCTCCCAAACCACAGTTCATCTGCATTCATTCATTTGCACATCAAGCTTTTGTGTATAATTTCATCTCAACAGAGGACTCAGCGGGTTAAAAAATTTGAAAAGCATGTTATGAGTATATAAAATGTAACAATCTTTGAGTATATTACTGAAAAATATGCACTTCTATTTTCAGAAATTGTAAACAGATATTGGCAAAGGCTATGCTTAAAAATTTACTTTTTAATATTCCTTTAATAATAGGAGCAAAGTTGGACTTCACTTAGGGAATATCTAGAATTAACATAGTATATAGTACTGTTCATTGATTACATTTCTCAGAGTAAAAACAATTTAAATATAGCCTTAGATTTAGCAGTAGTCAGCAGACATTTGATTGTCATTGTTGCCTTTAATTATTGTCTTTCTTATTACTTTCACAAGAATGACAACAATGCCATCCCAACTAAAATAATTTACCTTGTGGTTGGTCCTAAAAGCATGAAGAAATATTTTGTAAACTCCAATTTGAAATGGAAATACCAGTATACATTTGTGATTAATTCCCTCTTAAAATATTTTTTTTCTACATCTGTCTAGGAAAAAAAAAAAAAAAGCAGTACATGAACAGTCCTCATCCTCCATTATCCAAATTATGATTTCTAAATCTCATTTTCAAAAAATAAATTAGAGCAGGAGATATATGGGATGATCCTGGGACACCTTTTTGTGCCACAAGACAAGAAAATTATAAGATCTCAAGCTTTGTGTCCATAAGTACGCAAAAACCAACTGTAAGAAGCTCCCACTTTCCTAAAATGGTATAATTCAAGCAAAAAAGGAGGAATTATTAAACACTTCAAATGTGTGAAAATGCAAGAGTACATAAAGATGGGTTTGAAAACAAGAACCCATCCACCAATATTGGGGGATTACTTGCAGCACAAGCTAGTTACTCTAAAATTTCTAAATATCAAAAAAAGGGCTTTCAACTGGGAGGAGGCAAAGGTGCCACTGTCTTTGGTCCTCTGTAATCTGGGTTAATCCACACCAGCCATCTCCACTGTGCTGCCTAAATTCAACCCCAACCAGACCAAAGTTGTATACATGAGGTTAACCAGTGAGAAGTAGGTGCCACTCTGCCGTGGCTGGGAAGATAGACCCCCTGGGTCTGTCTTCCAAAGAATGTTGTTGATGACATTGCCAAGGCAACTGGTGATTGGAAGGGTCTGAGGATTAACCATTCAGAACAGACAGGCCCAGATTGAAGCGGTGCCCTCTGCTTCTGCCTTGATTAGCTAAGCCCTCAGGGAACTGCCAAGAGACAGAAGGAAGCAGAAAAACATTAAGCACAGTGGAAATACCACTTTTGATGATACTGTCAACATTGCTCAAAAAATGCAGCACCCTTCTTCAGCAGTAGAACTCTTTGGAGCCATTAAAGAGATCCTTGGAACTACCCAATCTGTGGACTACAATGGTGATGGCTGTCACCCTCATGACATCATAGATGACATCAATTGTGGTGAAGTAGAATGACCAGATTGTTAAGAGCCACGCAGGAAAATCATTTCAATAAAAGATCATTTGACAACCCCCCCGAAATACATACATACGTACATACATACATACTAATATTTTTTTTAAAGATTTTATTTATTTGAGAGAGAGAGAGAGAGAGCATGAAAGGGGCGAGGGGCAGAGGGAGAAGCCAGCTCCCTGATGAGCAGAGGGCCTGATGTGGGACTTGATCCTGGGACTCCAGGATCATGACCTGAGCCGAAGGCAGTTGCTTAACCAACTGAGCCACCCAGGTGCCCATACATACTAATTTTTTTTAAACAAAAGGAAAAGATCAGATATTTATTGTGACATTCTTAAATTAACTACATTTGAAATAATCATTTAAGTGATAATAACTGATGTAGAAATTTTGAATTAGAAATTAACCATTTTGCAATTCCTAATGAAATCATTGGTTCATGTAAAAATAATCTATATCCTAAAATCAATAGTCAAAAGTTTGATGTAAACTTTTTAATAGAATGTTAAAGTAACAGCTGGACCCAGAAAACTCTACTACCATTCTCAATGATTTAAAAAGAAACTTCAAGAACTATGCTTTCTGCTAAAATTCCATTTTGAAAATAGGTTTTCTAAAGTTTATGCATAAAAATTACAAGATTTAGGGGGAATAGTGAATTCTACAAATTGAAAGCCATTAGATTACAGACTTACCTCATCTAATGACTGCTTAGTAAAATGTATTTCTACATCATACTCTCGAGAAGTTGTATCACTTTTGAAAAACCACTTTTTATTATGGTGTAATGAATTTTTTCTACCCCCAAGTATGCCAAATATAAATTCTAAAATCAGTGCTATTTTGACATAATGGCTTCAAGCAATTATACACTTAATTTACTCAACAAACAATATGACAAGAAAAATGACAAAGGAACATAAATATTATTAAAAAAAAGAAAACCATCTCTTTTTGCACAACATATAATTATCTTTTTTAAATAAAAAGTCAGAAAATAATTGTAGTATATTTAAATTAAAAATGTAAATATCTAGAAATTACAAAAGTAGCTTGAAAAATAATTAAAAAGACAAATAACCCAAAGCAAGAGTGAGTACAATATACAAACAACCACTTCTCCAAAGAAGAAATATAATTTGATGGTAAATATTCTTAAAATATTTAACTTAATTCATAATCTAGGGAATAGAATTTAAAACAATATGGAGATATTCAAAATACAAGTGTTCATCCAATAGATCTTTAAAGTAAAAATATGGGGCGCCTGGGTGGCTCAGTGGGTTAAGACCCTGCCTTCTGCTCAGGTCATGATCTCAGAGTCCTGGGATTAAGCTCTGCATTGGGCTCTCTGCTCAGCGGGGAGCCTGATTCTCCCTCTCTCTCTGCCTGCCTCGCTGCCTACTTGTGATTTCTTTTTCTGTCAAATAAATAAAAAAAAATTTTTTTTAAAGTTAAAAAAAATAAAAATGTGATCATATCTTATTTAATATTGTTGAAGTAGTTTAAAATTAGCACTTTTATGTATTTGAGTAGAATATAAATTAAGGAAATATATTTGAAAAGACATTTTTAGTATTTATTAAAATTTTGAAATGATTAGATTTTTGTCCTTTCAATTCCACTTATTGGAAAATTATGTATATTTTTGCTCAGGCTTATTATAATATAGGTACAAAAATAATCAATATAGTATGTTTTGGAAGGAAAAAATGAGGAAACACCCTCATTGTATAAAATGGGTCATGTGAGCACGGAATCTCTAATCTAGGCTAGATTTGAGAATAAAAGTGTTTAGGATCAAAGAAGGCTACTTTCCCAAAGAAATATTAAATGTGCTTTTTTTTTCAATTATAAAGATAGATAAAATGTTAAAAGAAATATAATGCCACTCTCTTTCCATTGAAGATATAATATGCACCAAGTGATTCTAGCCTTGAGATTTACCTCTACACCTTGAGATTTACCTCTACAGAAAGTTTTTTTTTTTTTTTTAAAGATTTTATTTATTTATTTGACAGGCAGAGAGGCAGGCAGAGAGAGAGAGAGAGGGAAGCAGGCTCTCCGCTGAGCGGAGAGCCCAATGTGGGGCTCGATCTCAGGACCCTGAGATCATGACCTGAGCTGAAGGCAGAGGCTTTAACCCACTGAGCCACCCAGGCGCCAATAGAAAGAAGTGTTAATAAGAGTGTCAGGAACCTCTGACTTTGGGTAGAATGTATGCTAAAAAAAACTACTATTGATGGAGTGTTGAATTATATTTAATACTTGTAAAAGTTTATACTGTGTTCTTAAAAATCTCTTGAGCCACAACCTTTATTTTTTCCAATTATGACAGCTATTACATTTTTAAAGTTTACAACTCAAGCCCGTATTTTTGTTGCATTGTTTGTCTAGTTTCCTTTCTCATTCTTCTTCAACAATTAAATCGATTTGTCTGGGTATGCTTTTTTTCTTTTTCCAAAGATTATCTTGAGGAAGTGCTGAGGTATCCCTGTTCAGCAATTAAATTGACTTGTCAGATAAAATTCTGAGAAATAGATGATACACCCAATCACATCTTCATAACTAGTTCCATTATTATTGTGGATATAACTTATTTTCAGTGCTTTTAAGCCTTGAATATGCTCAGTGGTATAGAAAATGTTTGTTCAAGCTTTGCACAGACGTCTGCCACTTCTCTGTGTGTTACAGACCTGATGTTCAGTATGAGCAGGCAAGCTAGCTTCACATTTTTGTACTCTGTGGAGACTACATTTCCTTCCAGGAACATGGTGAAATGTTTCCCGTGGTTGCTAATGCATTGCTCGTGCTCTGGTCTTTGTTTCCCAAAGGCTAACTTGAGCAAAGGGCATGTGAGAACATAATTCTTCCTTCATTTTATTCTTTTGTGAAGTAAATGTGAGAGTTGAAAGGGCTAAAGTGAAACTCTTAGATTTGAGAGTCAGAAAATGAATTAAATTCCAGATGTGCTTATTACAAATGTGTGATCCTGCTCAGTGTAACCAACTTGTCTGAACTTCAGTTTTCCCATTTATAAATTGGGATAACATTCCCTGATTTACATAGCTGGGCTGTTGCCAATGTTGACTAAGACAATCTATTTAAAAGGTTAAGATGTACACAACTTATTTAAGACTTAAAGATCACATATTCAAATGTTCCCAATTTGTACTTCTTAGGGCAGATAGTGAAAAAAATAAGTAGCTTAAGACTTTTTCAGATCCGTTTCTTAATCTTTAAAATGTTGTAATAGTACCTACTGTATAGGCTACAAAAGGATTAAATAAACTAAGAAATGCAAATTAATAGTAATAGTACTTTTCCATAAAATATGCTCAAATGTTAGCACTTTGGCTTATCAAACAATTATTTTTTAGGAGGTCTTATAAGTGCAATGTAATGAACTAGGTTCTGTTGCGGGTCAGGAGTGACTGACATAAGTTTTCTCTTTATATATTAGTAAATAAGGTAAAATTATAAATAAGTAACATCAGCCACACTGCATAAAATTTAAATACATGGTCTCAATAATCAAATTGTGCAGGTTGGTATTGTTTAAAACCTCTATGGATCGGTTTTCCAATCTTTAAAATTAGATTAACATCTCTATCGTAAGGTTGTTTTGAGAATTTAAGTAGTATTTGTAAAGGGCTTAAAATAGAGTTTGGCACATTGTAAATGTAAAGTGGTTGATAAGTTAAAAAATAAAACACATGGTGGGAAATAATATATGTAATTTGGTTACAAAGATGTGGCTGGATGACCCAGGTAAGTCTTGTAATATTTCATAGAGGAGATTGCATTTGACTGAGGCTCTAAGTATTGAGGAATGGTTGAGTGAATGGAATATTTACAAAGAGGGTGCCTTGTGCAAAAGAAAATGAAAAGGTATAGATCTGGAAATCCAAGAGTTTCCAAAAGGAGCAATAGGTCTTTTATTGGTTGGAGTTGCCAATTGTAAAAGAAAAGAGTGGAAAAGAAAAGATTGAATAGGTAGGTTAGAAAGGAGAGCCTAGAAGGTGTTGAATGCCTTTCTCTTCCTGGCAATGAGGAGCAGAAGATATTAATTCAGTAGCCAAGTGTAAGATCAAGGCATAAAGGCTGTAGGAGGTAGACCAGTTCTGTGGCATTGCAGCAAACTAGGGGAAAGGAGAAAGACAAAGAGAACACAGAAAGTAAATAAAAAAGCAAAAGTAAAATACTGCAAATACGAAACCAACAGAATTTTGTAAGTGATAAAGGAGAGAATTCAAAGATGATTCTAATGTTTTTAGGCTGTGAGTAGAAATAGGGCTCTACTATCAAAGGAGCAGTAGGTTGATAGCTAATATTCAGATTTGACTACACAATGGTATTTTTCTTTTTTTTTTTTTTTTCCAAATTTTAGTTCTCTATAAATCTGAGTGAGAGAATATTTGTAACTGCAACACACCTATTCATTGGGAGAAAATGCACACACCTACAGACACACCACCTCCACCACCATCATCCTAATCATTGGTTTCTAAAAGAACCCAAAAACGTTTATTAAAAAGTATTTAACTTTCTAAATCAGTAACAAAATGGCATTTTATTATTTTTTAAAATTATTTTTTTAAATATTTTATTTATTTATTTGTCAGAGAGAGAGAGAGAGAAATAGAGAGTGAGCACAAACAGGGGGAGCAGCAGGCAGGGGGAGAAGGAGGCTCCCCACTGAGCAAGAGGCCCGATGCAGGACTTGATCCCAGGACCCAGGGATCATGATGTGAGCCAAAGGCAGAAACTTAACCAACTGAGTCACCCAGAGATCGCAGCATTTTAAATAATAAAGGTAATTTTTTTTTTCAGTAGCACAGCGATTAAGACATGTGGACAAATGCGTGTGAGCTGGAGAGGCACAGAGGAATAGAGTGTTTTACAGGTGCTGGGTGTTGGAACCTGACCAGTGTGAGAGATCACAGACTATGATAAAGCTAAAGGGACTCTTCTCCTGGCCAAATAAATAATATTATTTAATTTAACTCACTGAATAAAATAATAATCATGAACCCATACTGATATAAATAAACAAATAGATGAAGTCAAAAGTTTAATGAGGAAGGTGGCTATTTACATTGTTTCAATGTACTTGTCTACAAAATATTTGTCGATTGTAAAAGCAAAAAAACGGTAACTCTACAATGGAGAACCCTATTGGCTATCACCTTAACCAACCAGTCAAAGTGATCATCATCAGTATTAGGAAAAAATAAAAATCACATGCCACCTACTAAGGCACAAAGAGAACGTGGCCCAGCTTCTGTGTTTGTTCTG
The DNA here is from genome assembly GCF_002288905.1 of Enhydra lutris kenyoni. Lineage (NCBI taxonomy): Eukaryota > Metazoa > Chordata > Mammalia > Carnivora > Mustelidae > Enhydra > Enhydra lutris. The sequence continues at coordinate 41,489,270 of NW_019154099.1, read as the reverse complement.
GAAAAGATAATCATGCATAGATAATCATGAAAAAGCATCAGACAAACTGAGATGGAGAAACATTCTACAAAATGATTTTCTTATACTCGGAAAGTTTTAAGATCATGAAACTCAAGGAAACACAGAACTATTCTAGTTTGGAGGAAACTACAGAGTCATGGCAAGTGAATGCCACCAATGACTCTGAACCTGATCAATTTGCTACAAAGAACTATGTAAAGATAACTGACAAAATTTGAATGAAATTTAAAGATGAACTGGATATGGCATATCAGTGTTAATTTTCAGATTGTGACTTTTGTGCTGTGGTTATGTGAGAAATATGTACATAACTATAAGATATATATTAAAGCATTTGGTGTTGTTAGGGCATTAGCTTAACAATACACTCTCAACATTTTAAGAAAAAAAAAGTCTTTGTGGTGGCTGAGTGTGGTTGGAAAGGAGTGCAGTAATGAGTCCTGTGTTTAAAAAGAGAGAGAGAGAGAGAAGAAAAAGAAACGAAAGAAAAAAGTCTTTGTGTTGTACTTACTACTTTTCTAAAATTTTGAAATTGTTCAAAAACCAACCACTAAAAAAAATAAAATAAAAACCAACCACTAAAAATGAATAGCATTTCCACATATTACCTTAGTAGTAGGTATTGTGTAATTACCTTACCTTTTTAAAATTCCTTATTACCCATTTAAAATATCTTTTCATTCATTGTCAAATATATGCATATGTATTTGTTTTACTGAAGAGTATATACATTTTGTGATGTTATTCTTATACATAGTTTACTGTACAGATATTTAATGTTTCTATGAATATAGCCAAGTAAGTATTTTGAAAACTACTTCAAAATTAACAGTGTTTTCAAACCCTGCATTTTCTATGATTCACTGGAGACGGGTAATATAATTCTCCTTCAAGGATGGGAATAGATATTCAAAGAGGAAAGTGATAATAGCTTATGTATACAAACAAATGAGACCTTTATCTTGTATATTTGTGGAATTATGGGACTACCAATTTAAAAGGACCTCAAAGAGTTTTTAATGCTGTGGTAATTAAGCTTAAATAACCATGTACTACTTTCCTCAGGATAAATCCTTTGTGGAATCCCAGTACCTAAAGTAGTTAATCTCAATCTGCCCTGCTTAGAACAAATTGAAGGCCCCAGAGCACTCTCTGCTTGGCTCTTCCTTCATTCCCAAAGAGAACCCTTGACAACCAGAAAAGAATCCCTAGAAATTCATGGACTGCAATTTGAAAACCATCTTCTGTACCATTTCATACTTAATGAATAAATCCTCTCTCGGTATATCCAGGACATAATAACATATTTCCCAGCTTTGTTTTTTATAGTTCCAGTAAAAAAAAACTCACTAATTCCGAAGACAGTCTATTTCCATTTAGACAGTACAAAATATCTGTCACTTAAAAGACAAAAATAACTAGAGAAGCCACCTTGATGATAAAAATATCCATGCTATTTTTTATTATCTACAATAAGAGGAGGAACAAGAGCCAAAAAAGAGATATGGCACAAAATGATCCAAGTCTAAGGTCAATAATAAATCCTATTTTTAATGACAAATGCATTTTTTGAAAGATTTTATTTTTTTATTTGAGAGAGAGAGAGAGCAAGAGAGCACAGGAGCACTAGCAGGGGGAGGGGCAGAGGAAGAGGGAGAAGCAGACTCTTCACCAAGCAGGGAGCCTGATTTAGGGATCAATCCCAGGATCCCTGCCATCAAGCCCTGAGGAGAAGGCAGACACTTAACTGACTGAGCAACCCAGGTGTCCACAAGTGCATTTTCTATGTATTGCAATTTATTGCAAAAATTTTAAAATACATATATATCACAAAATATGATATATATGCCTATAAATGCAGTTTTTAAAGTTTTAATTAATGCTAACAAGTAGTTTTATTAACAGTTGACTTGATCATATTGTACATTCTTTAAATTTTTGTTCAATTTTATATATAGGAATGTTAATTATCAGTTGCCATTTATTGAATATTGACTTAGTGACAGGTCCTGATCTGTGTAATTGGGATACACAATCAAGGATAAGACAGAGAGTCCCCGACAACATGTAGTTTAAATCCTGGAAGTGAGGAACTACTTAAAGCAGATATATTACTAAATACATAATATGAATTATAATTTACTAACATTAAAGATAGATATTGTAGGGGCCCCTGGGTGGCTCAGTGGGTTAAAGCCTCTGCCTTCGGCTCAGGTCATGATCCCAGGGTCCTGGGATAGAGCCCCGCATCGGGCTCCCTGCTCAGCGGGGAGCCTGCTTCCTCCTCTCTCTCTCTGCCGGCCTCTCTGCCTACTTGTGATCTCTGTCTGTCAAATAAATAAACAAAATTAAAAAAAAAAAAAGATAGATATTGTATACAGATTTAGTTATTTTCAATCTTTTTATTTCTTTATTATAATGATATCACAATATGGGTTTTCATGAAAGACATTATATCTTTAATACTAAATGTTGTTATATATGGTATTTCTGAGAAGATACCAATATAAATATCTTGGCTTCCTCATGGCTATCATTAATGTTTATTCTTAATAATTTTAGCAGAAGATCAGTACTCTCCTTAAGCATGTCAATTAAACATGTTATGGTGAATTCCAAAACAATTCATTCCATTTTTGGACCTATATACCCATGTAGACCACTGAAAAGCAAGAGAAAATAAGTATCATATAATATATATGTATATATATTCCAAATCATCTCTTATTTTGGAATTCATTAACATGACAGATATTATGTCTAGAAACATATGAGCTCTTTGTTACAGATAATTTATTCATATAATTTAGCTGATTTGAAGTGCAAATGATAAGTTTCCCTTGATACTAAAAAATTTAATGATCAAATATGAGAATGGGAGAAGAAAGGTATTTTATTCTTAAAATAACTATTATATTAAAGTCTCCCAAAAGACCTTTTAAAAGAAAAAGCAATTAACAAATGAATTGACCTAATTTTATAAGCCATTCCTTTGTTAATACCTACTAAGTCTTGTTTCTAACTTCATACTGTTACCATGAGCTGGTTCTCCATTTTTAGTTCTGAAATGTCCTTGACTCTCTTAGTTTTTATTATATATATAAATATATATTTATATATAATACATAAATACATATAATTATTTATGATACATGTATATGTATCATAAATAAACTATATTTGATTCCAGTTTCTGATCCTTCTTTTTGAAACCTGGAAAACTTCATTCTTGTTCAATAAAAAACATTACACAAGTTAATAAAATAACTGTAAATACATAATAATTTTTCACAAATTTTCACTAGATATTTTTGCATTTAATTTCTGCATCAATTACAGCTTACCCTCAAGGTTCACTGAGTATGTCTATACCTTGGAAATGCTATTTTAGAACAGTTGATAGATTTTACAAACTAATACTTAAAATATATATGAAGAAAAATATATATGTATGAAGAAGAAAGATATATTCAATAACACGTCTACTCAGTAAGCAAATTTGATTTTCCAGTCTTTAGGAAAGAAGTTATGTTCCCCCAAATCTCAGCCTAAATAAAAATGACTTCATGTACTATTGAGTATTAAAAACACAACAGCATCTATATTTAAAATAATAACCCTCATGTTTATATATATTAGACTAATGTATACATCAGTGACTCAAGGTTCCAAGCCTGATATGTAAAGTTGGACAAAGCTCAAATGTGTGTCCCATTTGTCTGATAGCCATTTATACATTTAAAAATATATAAGAGAAGAAATATAATTTTGGAGAAATTAACCTTGAAATGTTCATAATTATATAGATAAGCACACATGGCTTGAATTGTAATGCTAACTTGGGTAAAATCTGCTACAATAACACCTGATGAGATCACGGTGATTGGTAGAGAGCTTCCACTGACCTATTAATTTATGCTTGTTAGCTAAGTAGGCACATACATTTTTCTCAATATTTCTGGGTAAAAGTCTGGCTTCATCTGTCCCTCACACTCCATTTTGCTTACATGTTATTTTTACTACATTGGAACAAAAAGTGGCTATCAATTACATATATATGTATCCTAATAATATAGTGCCTATATTATATAGTGCCTAATATATAGTGCCTATATATATATGGCACTATATATATATATATATATATATATATATATATACACATATGTATATGTATAGTGCTTTATAATTTACTTTCAAAACCAGTCATAATAGTACTGTTAGACATGATTATTATCCCCATTTTATAGATGTGTAAACCGAGGCTCAGAGAGAAAAATACAAGTACTGAAAAATACTCAGAAGGTTTTTAAGAAAGCAAGCTAAGATCAGGCCCTTGGAATGAAAAGAAAATTTAGTGAGATAATTTTTATGTCTGGACGTGGTATAAAAGTGACTTGCTAAAGAGAATGTTCTTAGATGGTTTGAATTGAGAAGATGGAGAGAAAAAAAAATTTTTTTTTTAAGATTTTATTTATTCATTTGACAGAGAGATCACAAGTAGGCAGAGAGGCAGGCAGAGAGAGGGGGAAGCAGGTTCCCCACTGAGCAGAGAGCCTGATTCGGGCCTCTATTCCAGGACCTTGAGATCATGACCGGAGTAGAAGGTAGAGGTTTAACCCCAGGTGCCTGGGTGAGAAAAACTTTTGAGACTTTTGGTAACAGTCTTACTAAGCACTTACAGAAAACAAACAACATTCCAGGCACTTTGCATTTGTCATCTCTCTTAACTCCTGCACAGACTTATGAAGTAGTTATTATTATATTTATATTGCAAGTAAAAGAACTGAAATCTGGAGAATTTGAGCAATTTGCCCATAGTAAAAGCAATGAATGTGTAAGGTTTCAGTCTCATCCCTGACAGGCTTTATAACCTGAAAGAGAACATGAGTTCAAATCAATCTATGCTACATTACTAACATTCATCTCTGAAATTACATAAGGTCCAGAAAAAATGCTTGTGCTTAATTTTAAATACATTGAATTAAGGTAAGCATGAAGCCTACATTCCAGACTGAAGAGCCTGGGAAAATGTTTTAATTGTATACTTTGTCTTAATTTCAGTTTAATTAAGCTGTAATAAAGACTGCTTTCCGAGATATTTTATGTATATAAAAAAACACAGTTATAGAAAAAAGGGATCATAGAGACACTGAATTGAGAAATAAATAAAAGATTTAAAAATAATATTGAATGCAATCATAAACAAAATGTTAAGAGTCATAAACTGGGAGGAAGAAGAGATGATGGGAAACCACCAGTCACACTGCACGAAGTTGCCTTTCTCTGCAAGCCAGGGCAAGGGGAGAAAGAGGTCCAGCCCTAGTTCATACCCAGGGCATTGCCACCTCTGATTTCTTCCGCTTGGTCTTTTTATATCTTCAGCTTCCATCCTGAAAGATACATTGCTAAAGCTAAAAGTTACTACAACTTAGATGATAAAGTCAATATGGTAGAAACACTATTAAAACTCTGAAGAGAGCTTTAACTTATACATAAAATTATTATTTGTTTTATATTTATGTAGTCTGCAGTTTCAGAGTTTGGGGGCTGAGTCGGGTGAGAAAAAGCAAAATACTCCATACAGGACATTTTCAAGGTAATAATCTGGAAATAATCTTGGAAATAATCTGCCAGAACCAAAACTAACTGAAAAGTAAATTGTTGGGGACCTGAGTGGCTCAGTCGGTTGAGCATCTGATCCTTGATCTCAGTTTAGGTCTGGATCTCAGGGTCCTGAGTTCAAGGCTCACAATGGGCTCCATGACAGGTGTGGAGCCTACTTAAAAACAAACAAACTGGGACGGGTGGGTAACTCAGTGGTTTATGCCTCTGCCCTCGGCTCAGGTCATGATCTCAGGGTCCTGGGATTGGTCCCACATCGGGCTCTCTGCTCAGCAGGAAGCCTTCTTCCTACTCTCTCTCTCTGCCTGCCTCTCTGTCTACTTGTGATCTCTCTGTGTCAAATAAATAAATAAAATCTTTAAAAACAAACAAACAAACAAACAAACAAAACGAAATGAAACAAAAAACGTAATTTGTTCAGTCAGCAAACACACGATAACCCCCTCTACATCTATCTCCCTTTCCCCCAACATCCAGACATAAAGCATAACTAAACAAGACCTATTTGGTATTATACTGCATATTAAATCATCAGGTCTAAATTACCAATGTCCACATGGGTACAAGGGATGCTGTAGGAAAAAAAATGCTTTATGATCATTTATGGGCAGTCAAAAGTAGACTTGGTCTGTAAAAATGTTCATTTGTTGTCTGTATATTAATGAGATGCCAAAGATCCAAAGATCAGGACATTATTTTGAATTTGTTCCTACATTTTTTAAAAGAAGGACTGAATTACAAGATTCAATGGTATTATGGGTTACATAGAGTGCCCCTCCCCCAAAATTATGCATTGAAATTTTAACTCTCAATACCTCAGAAAATGGCTTTATTTAGAAATAGGATGTTGGGGATGTAATTAGCTAATGAGAGATTATAGAGTAGGCCCTAATCATATATAATTAGTATCTTTATAAAAGGTGGAAATTTTTGCACAGGCACACATACAGGGGAACATGTGTGCGTGAAGACAGCCATCTACAAGCCAAGGAGAAAGGCCTTCTGTACACCCCTCAGAAGGAAACAAACTTGTCAACGCCTTTGAGCTGTGAGATAATAAATTTCTATTGTTTAAGCCACCTAGTTTGTGGGACTTTGTGAAGGCAAACTACCACCTAAGGCATTATGTTAAAAATAATCTGAAAATCAAAAAACCTCTAGTATTGACCTAACACTAGGCCAATGGGAAGCACACAGAATTGATCATTAGGAGACCAATCCTAGTTAGAATAAGTTTTCTGTAATTTGCTATAAACATGCTTTGAGAATGCTTTGAAATAACTGAACTTTACTGAAAATATCAAATTATTTAATTAGTTCACTTTGAAAGGTTTCAGAAAGAATGTCAACATAGATATATAGTTCTATGTAAATGTAGGTAATGGCATTTATTAAACATCATCAAAATTTCTCCATTAGAATAATCATTGAAATTGAAAAATATGGCACAGGTCTTTTTATAAAAAAAAAGAGATTTAAAAAAAATTCTTCCTGGATTTGCCTGACCAAATCACCTGCTTCCAGTTGGGAAGGGGATGAAATTTAGTTCTTAGTTTCTAGAATCCAAAATACAACAATTTAAATGGTAGTTTTGAATTAAAATCACACCCTTTTATTTCAATAGTGCTCAATCGTCAAACAATGCTGATTCAGAATAACACCACCTTATCTGAAATGCTAGGAGGTACAACTGAACACCCACTGTGCAATATTTTCTTTATGTAAAACACTTTACCCTCTTCTGCAATGTATTTGCTTATATGTTTTCCTTCTCAGCTAAACCTGAACTCCTCAAGAGGTAGGTACCTATGACAGTGTGTGCAGCCTACTCAGGATTCAGTGCTTAATCAAGGAGAAAGGGAACGGTCTGAAAGATTGGACAGAGACCAGAAGGAAGAAAACTATAAAGGAAAAGATGTGTCATTTCTAAGCGACTATTGATTCATGTCCAATTAATTTTCCCCTTATCTTAGTCTGAATTATAATTTTTAGTTTTCAGTAATTTCCTGGTGACATACTCTAATTCAAAACACAGCACAATGCTTTTCTTCCTGGAAATGCGGGAAGTTACAAAGGCAGCTGGTTGAACTCTGCAAGGGTACGTCTGCTGTCTGGTACATCCGCTGTGTGGTACATCCGCTGCTTGGGACCACATACCTTATATCTGAGAGGAAGAGAAAAGGAAAAGGAAAGATGAGGTAGGGTGTTGGGGAGGGGGTGGGTGTAAGACGTCTTTAGACCTTATACAAAGAATATTTTATTTTATTTTTTTATTCAGTTCAGGGCAGACTTACAGGCTACTGACCAATTTTTATTTGTGTAATTTCTCCACTTGTGTGTATGGCTTAGGAAAGAGAGGCCGTGGAAAGAGTTAAATGATGTTGTACTCCTTCAAGAAAAACTCAATAAACGTTGTTTATCCACTACTGGCTAAGATTAATTTTCAAATTACACAGTTTCTAACCATACTGTCTCTTCCAAATTACTGATGCAAAATAAAAAATAGGTTATTGAAGTTACTAAATATATTTTCAAAAACCACAGTTCTGAAGCAGCGTTGAAATTTTAGTATTAATTTCCTAATTTATCTTTATTCTGTGTCTAAAATATAATTTAGCTATGAGATGATACAAGGCTTTTATACTTAAAAGATTGATAGTGAAGGAAATTTTGCTTTACCCAGAGTCCACTTAAAATAGTTTCAGCCTTGTCCTTTCGACAAGGCACAAAACTATGTTTAGGATAAGAGTACAGTTTCTGTAACTGAACTGCTTGTATTTTAAGTCTGATTCAATACTGATTTTATCAATATAATTATGGGATGCTGTCCCTGTAGTTTAATGCCAAAGTCTCAGGTTTTAACAAATAGCAGGTGCATATCATACAGAGTTCTGTAAGTATTAAATGAGGTAATATCTGTAACATTCCTAGCATCGTGTTACAAGTCCCATATAATAGCCATTGTAGTCATTTAGAGATAGAGCCACGTGAGCCTACCACCCAAAGTAAAAATGCATATGCTACACTTCATCCTGTCTTTCTTATACAATTAAGATCCACTCTGAGCAGACGTTTGCAAGATAGAAGGGGCAAAAATAAATCTACAGGGGCTTCCCACACTGGAGTAGGAGTTAGCAAAAGAAAATCCTTTTGCCCCTTTAGCTATTAATGATCTTTATTTTCTGAGTTAACCCCTCCTTTACCTTTTACAATGTCCTGCCACAGGCTAGTCCAAGAAATTTGCATCAGTTAGTGGATAGGGAGTGGGGGCGTGGTTTTCAGTGCCAGGGTAAGAGAATCAGAGGTTGGTTAAAGAGTACATGTTTCTCACTGCCAAAGAGTACACATTTCCTAGACCTGGTCCTGGCCAGTAAAGAAGATGAAACTTGTTCACTCCTGCTCACTCTAAGTGAGGACTAGTTCAGATTTTTCTCATTGCTTTCCCCCATGTTCAGCTATTACCTGCCTACCCCCATGTTCAGCCATTGTCAGTGAGCCTCAGAAGTGTCCCAGCCTTAGATACAGACTAAGATCCCCACAAGAATCAGCAAACCTCACCACCCCCCAATCAGTTCAGAGTACACTCCCCATCCTGTGAACCTCCTCTGGTGTACTGGGTGGGTGGGGGGGGTGTCCTTTACCGAAGAACATAAGACATGGCACCTTTTCTCCACACTAAATGTTACTGTAGCATTGGGTCTCAGATTGCAGCCATTCAAGACAAACTTAAGACTTCCATTTTGTCAAAGGTCTAGGACTTCATACACCATCTATCCAATGCCTTTGCAAAGCTGAGACACTGAGGTAAGTAATGTTTGATAAACTACAAGATCTGCTCCTGGCTTTTTTCAACAAGACTAAGTTTTAGCAGCCGGTAGCCTTTCTCATTAAAAAAAAAAAAAAAAAAAAAAAAGTGTTAACAGTTATCTTGTTTCATAATTAACCAGATTATTACAATGCAAAGATGGGTGTTGTGATTGAAGTAAGTATGGGGTAATAGGGAGCACTGAGGAGGGCAACAAATTTGAATTACTGTAGTAGGCTCTAGAGGGAAAAGGGGGAAAAAAAGAAAATCTTTCTTTTAAATCAGGGTTGAGAGATTAATCTTGGAGTAACTGTGATCAGCAGGAGAGCAGCTTTCAACCAGAACTTGAAAATCATTCATCTTGGCAAGGGAAAAGGTCAATGGCTTTAAATTTAGACAGATTTGGGTTCAAATTTGGTCTTTTTCCATTTACTATAAATAAAATTGAGGTCATTTCTCATCTCTTCTAAAATTTTGTTTCTCTAAAGTATTGGACTAATATGTATTTCATTTCAAGGATTCAATTTGTCTTTACTGAAAGCCAGTGGAGGTCATGAGGCAGACAGGCTTCCCTCAGAGTTCTCACAAATTAGCTGGAAGATTGTAAGGCCAGATAGAGAGATGACATAGGGTAATGGCTAACCACTTGACATTGGAGTCAGTCTTTCCATGTTTCCTTCCTGGTTCCATTCCCTATAAAACTGGTTTTTGATAATTTACTTAATCTCTCATCTATAAAATGGGGTTATCAGTGCTTCTCCTATGTATGGCAATGGATTGAGTGAGCTAATCTATATGAACATTAAGAAAGAACTATGGAGTAATTTAAACATTCACTTTTAGGATATGTACCTGCCTCTCTTTTGCACTTCTTCTCAGGAACAAAGAAATTCTGCATTTAGCTACCCCTGCCTCCTCTTGGCCAGATCACTCACTTTTCTGTATATTATGTCTTACTATTTATCTTTTCCACTGGTATCGCTTCTTGGTCTTTTGGCTAAGATCAAGTATATTTTTTCCACTGGTGCTGAAACAGGCTGGAATCTTTCTAAATGTAAAAATAAATAAATAAATAAATAAATAAATAAATAAATAATCCTTTTTCCAAGGTCAATTTACTACCCAACTACCACCCTGTATTTTTACCTTCAGGGCCCAAATTATGAAATTTCTCCATCATCATGAAAGGGAAATGAAGGCAGACCTGTGGGCACTTTTTATGCCCACCGTATCTCAGATTCATTCTTATGGAACTGAGAACTTAATCTTCCAAAATGTCAAAAGCACCATCTTATGCCCCACTTCCCATCCCAGCTCCTGCAACACAAATGTCCAGCATACCTGGATTTGTGGGATACAATCCATACAATCATCACCCCTACAACAACTGCAGGCTGGGAGGGAACTCAGTCACCAACAGCCAGCTCAACATCCTCTGGTATTACCATTTCAAAACACCCAAGTCCACCAGATAATCAGCTGATGTCTCACATGAGATATAGCAGAAAGTTCTGGGACCAAGTAAAAGCTTCCAACCCTGACCCAAAGGTGTGGGAGTTTGGCAAGATTATTGGTGGCATGTGACAAGATCTCACAAATGAAAAAAATGAGAATATGTGAATGAATACAAAGCAGAAAATAAATCTATGAAGGTCTATTTTAAGTTCCCTGCATACTTTCCTTACGTAAATGCAAAAAGTCATACAGAAGCTGCTCTGGAGGAAGAAAGTCGACAGAGTCAGCCTCGCATGGAGAAAGGAGAACCACATGTGAGCATTCTGCAGAAGATCCAAATGATTATGATGATGGCTTTCAGCCATCATCCAGAGACATGTCCAGAGACACCACCACCTCATCAGTGAAATCCCCAGGAAGAGTGTGGTGTCAGACATTTGGTCGGCTGTCACAACACCTAGAACGCAGGTCCAGTCCTTAACAGCTCAACAGCAAAAAGTAGAAGCTGAACTTTTTCAAACAGAGGAGCAATACCAGGAAAAGAAGTCGAAATTCCTGGAAAGAATAGATTCTTCTAACAATGAACATAGAAGTTGGTGCAGTTTGAAAGTAGATGTGGGTTGGAAAAAAATTGCCCCTGAAATTACACAGACAGAGGAACAGGCTCACAAAAGGCAGGGGAAAAGGGAAGAGGAGAGAGATGGCCCAGCAAGTTGAAGGCAGTCAGAGCATCATGGTTCCTGAGGGAGAGCAAGCTGCTAGTAAGACTGAGGAACAGAAAGAGCACAAGCGTATCCCAGTGGAGACAGAGGAGGTAGAAGAAGTGACAGAAAGCCAATAGAACACTGAGGAAGGCACATCTACTCCTGAAGACAATGAGGTGGGCAGGAGGGGGTGGACCAGATGGCTGAGGAGGAGCCCAGTGGTAGTAAGTCTGTCTCAGAGAGCAACAATGGAGGAGCCACCAACGGACCCCACACAAGAAGACGAGAAGAAAGAATAAATGTTGCCTTGTTTAATGTGTTCTAAACACTTTTTTAAATGAAAATTTAAAAAAGAAAGAAAGAAAGAAAGAAAGAAAGAAAGAAAGAAAGAAAGAAAGAAAAGAGATTTCTTCAGCATGCTCTTATTCTTCACTCCATTCCAATCTGTCTACTCTCCCCTCTACTTATAGAACTCTTCCTTTCTGCATCACCATTCTTCATATCTCTAAGTCTGGGGAATGTTTTTCAACTTTCCCCTTGCCTATTATTTCAGAAACACTTTGTACTACCTCTGAGTTGACAGTAAACCACCGCCTCTAAATAAACTAAAATCCATAATAACAACAGTAATAAAAACGACAGCTTATTGCTTTAGTTTATTCTATACCACACTCTCCTGGCATTCCTTTTATGCTCTAACTTTCCCTTCTTAACCACATGGATGGTCCATTTTTTTTTTTCTATCCAATCCCTCACTGTTGAATTTCTTTGCAGTTTGTCATAGGTCATATGATATTTCTCACTCAGTGCCTTTCAGTAAAGTGTTCACACCATACCCATAGCTTCCGTTGTGAGGAATATGTACATATGTGTCTGCATCTCAGCCCTTTTGAATTCTAGCCCCAGATACCAAGATAACTGCCTATTTGTATGTTTCCATGTTCAATAGTGAACTTCCAGTGTCTTCCTCTAATGGCTCCTATCTGAATGAACGATAACAGTATCCATCCAATTGTACAAGTTGGAAACCTGAGAATCCTTCAAGACCCTCTCCCATCTCTCTTGTCCCCTGTATCAGAGAGGTCTGATGCTCTATTGATTTTGCCTCCTTAAATAGCTCTCAGACTCTGCATCTCTTAATATCTTTTCTGCCAGAATCCTAATCCAAGGGATCACCTATTGTTCCCTGAATTAATGCAACACCCTTCCAAATGGTCCCACTTTCTTTCTGTTCTACAAACCTTTTTTCTATAGTATAGGAAAAACAATTGTTTGATAATGCAAATCTGACTGCATCTTTCTTGTTTATAATTTTTCAGTGGCTTCCCCACTTTTAACCTGTGCAAGGCCCACCATTATCTGGTCTGCACTTCCCTCTTTAGCTTTATCTCTAACACTTTTCTGTTCTTTCTTTCACTCTGACCTTCATTTCCTCTAGTGAGCAATAGTACGCCCTGCTTTAGGCCATCACACAAACTGTTCCTTCTGCTCCAACCTTTTTGACTTCTCTCTCTCTCTCTCTCCCTCTTTCTCTCTCTCTCTCTCTCTCTCTCTTTTTTTTTTTTTTTTTTGGTCAGCTAAACTTCATTCTTTAGATTTCAATGAGAAGATCAAAGTTTTTATTTTCAAGCAAACGCTGAGGACATTTATCTAGACTAAGATCTTTCATTTACAGCACACTGCATTTGTCCTTTGTAACACTTATCATCTTATTTTTAATAAGTGGTTCTTCTACTAGACTTCAGTTTTTGATGACAGCAAAATGGAGTTTGCTTTACTCACAATTAAGTCCTTGAAATTTTAAAGGGCTATAAATCCCAAACTCCAGCAAAATTTATTAAAGTCGATTTTTTTTTTCTCTCCCAGGTTCTCCTAGAAAAATTTGTCTTGGCCATGCAGGTTTGAGACAAACATATAACTTCCCTAAAACTTGTATTCTAATTTATATTCCTTCATCTGAGAGAGTCAGATCACTTTTCATACCATGTCATACCCACTCATACATTCTTAGGACAAGGAGTTTGAATTACTCTGTCATTTTGGGGGATGTTCCCTAAGAGGTACCTGCAGTAAAAAAGATAGAGTAGTATAGTCCAGGAGTTTCTTGGCTATACCAAGATATGAAAGGAAAGATCTGATTCTTTTTATATTTTAATAAATTTTCCTGGTGTTAACATTAAAGTCACTTAGACAATCTTTCTTTCAAACTCTCCCATAGTGAAAGCCCATTAGACTTTAATGTGTTTTATTTGGAATACAAAGATACAAATCTCAGCTTAAATAGTTTAGGGACACATACATGTCAGGAGAACAAGGGAGATACCAGCAGTTTCCAGAATCTTAGAAGTTCACTTTCAGGTCACTAATACCATCCTATCTCTTGGTGTAGACAACGAAATGAGGTAGTGAACAATGGCAAAATTTCTGTGGACAGGTAAAAACAAGATTTGGGGCCCACTTGCTAAGAGAATGACCCTGGAGTTACTTTCATTCTTTAACAATTTATAACAAATCAAAATAAAGTAAGCCCCAATGGGCAGGAAAGAAAAGAAAGAAACAGATTGGTGCAGAAAATGTGAAATGAATTAATAGGAAAGAAGGAAGGAAAGAAGGAGGTTTTATGGGCCACAGAAATGATAGGTCCATAGAAATGATAGGCCATAGAAATGATAGGTGGCCCACAAAACCACCAATTTACTATATTTACATTACTCTCCCAGAATGCTGTGTCCAATTTTTATTTGGCAAGTTTATAAAATGTTTTTTTGCTATCAATTTTGAATATGTATTGTCTTTGATTCAGTCAATATTTACTATATTTCTTTTATATATACCTTGAGTATAATGGTGTATATATATATTAATGGATACATATATTAGTATAACAGTATACATTGTATGTTTATAGTCCTATAATGTACAAGACTATGTATAAGAAGGGTGCCTGGGTGGCTCAGTCTGTTAAGCAGCTGCCTTCAGATCAGTCATGATCCCAGGGTTCTGGGATTGAACCCCATGTCAGGCTCCTTGCTCAGCCTAGTGCCTTCTTCTCTCTCTCCCTCTGCCTGCCCCTCCCCCTGCTTGTGCTCTCTCTTTCTCTCTGTCAAATAAATAAATAAAATCTTAAAAAAGAGAATATGTATAAGAATACATACTCTTGTATGTTGAGCTTTCAGTTCACTGCAATATATAATTTTATACATATATATAATTTTATACATATATTTTATATGTATATAAAATTTATACATAATTTTATACATATATATATTACATATATAAAATCATCCCTTGAAGTTTTCTACTCTAAGGGTGGACACATTGTTTAAGTAAATAATTGTGAAGAAAAGTCTTCTGTATGGAAGTCCAGAAGCTAGAATCTCTACAGTGACACTAATAGATTAATCTTTTTTTTTTTTTTTTAAAGATTTTATTTATTTGAGAGAGAGACAGTGAGAGAGAGCATGAGCGAGGAGAAGGTCAGAGAGAGAAGCAGACTCCCCGCGTAGCCGGGAGCCCGATGCGGGACTCGATCCTGGGACTCCAGGATCATGACCTGAGCCGAAGGCAGTCGTCCAACCAACTGAGCCACCCAGGCGTCCCATAGATTAATCTTTGGGGAGGAAAGCTTGTATTCATTCTGGAGAAACTACTGCTATTATAAAAATAAAATGCTAGTCCCATTTATCAGTAGGAAGATGGTTTAGTTTAAATGTGTTATCAGGGTCTTGACATCTTGAGCTTCAACTCCTCCTGTTTTTCCTGACAATCAGTGAGTAGCTGGGGATAGTTTCTCATTTTAGACTGTCTTCTTCCCTACTCCCAGCCTCCCAGCTGTTAATACACATATTTGATGATTTCATGCCTTACATTTACCCCTGAATATGAAAATATTTGGGGCTCAAAAATGTGTCGATATACCACAAACCTTTTCCCTTGTGAGGAATTGAAGACTAATTATTGATTGTTACTGGCCTGAATGAAGGCATGTTTGTGGGTTCTCCTTTTTTTGAAGCAAAGCCAGAGTTAATTTGTGTTAGTGATAGAGGACTGCCCTACAAGAACCTGGGAACATTAGGCCTCCTTCTAATGAAATGAAAAAGCTGCTATGTCAATGTTGCTTTATCCACACACTTGTCTTAGCATGCCTTGTGCCTTTTGTTCCTTGTATTTAGTTGTAATTTTGAAGCTATATCCTATATCTTACTGCCTATGCTCAACCTATTTTGGGTTGCAAACTGATTGTTGATTCACCAAATAAAAATAAAATTTGCCCCTAGATTCATAGAAAGTTTTAGAGTCATCAGGGCACCTTTTCTTTACTACCAGATTATAGGACACCTAATTCAGCCTCCTGACACAAGCCGACTGAATTCCTGGGACCCATGATTTCCTTCCTGGTTATTTTAATGGCATTAACTTCTGAAATCCTTATGTCTTCATCAAATATTAAATTCCCATCAGCATACCTTACTGTCTACCATCATGTATCAGAACTGGCAAGGTTTTCCAACTTAGAGATAAAATGCATTTACGATGGTGTGCCAATATTCTCATGTGATCTCCGTGCCCTTGACCGGATCATAGCCTCTCTAATAGTTTCATATAGAAATCTCCACTTGACAAGAGTTATTACAGATTGGTCCTTCTAAAAATGTATCCAGATTAAGCCATTGATGGAGTTAGTAGGATTAGTTTTGAAGTTTGTTGTTACTCTTACCACCACCATCGACCAAGTTCTAGGTTTATGGTACTCTCCTTCAAAAAACAGTGAGTCTTTGACCATCTACACTTCATTTTCCTATAGCAAAGCCCTCAGCAGACATGCTACAGAAGTCTTCTCTCTCACACACTTAATTACGATGATTGTAATATTGGCAGTTACTGTTGCATGAAGGTTAATTGTTATAATACTTCCAAAGTCCAACTTCTTTTCTTATTGAGAAAGATGTGCTCCTCCCAGTTAGACTAAACATTATTTTTCCTAAATGCCTCCAAGATACAAATTGTTATTTTCCAATCTTTCTATGGTTTCTGGTTGGCATATATTAACAAGAGATCTCAAAATTCTCCATTAACAGAAGATAGCTTTGTTCTTGAAAGTGTTCATATAGCTAGCTAAAGTTTCTGATAGAACTCTTCATGTCCTCTGCCTATCTCCAATGCACAGAAATTTGCACTGACAACTTCTTTTAAGTGATATGGAGCAGAACCAATTTATAATTTTTAATACAAGAGAATAAAGAACATTGGCTAGGAATCCACATTTGTGGGTATTTCCAGGTTATGACTATAAGGGCTAACACACTTGGTAGATTTTTAGGCTCACTAAACTTATTCATAAGTCTTGATGCATTATTAGCTTTTTATTTTGCAAGACCACACCAATACAGAATTTAAAAAGAAAACATATCTACTCCCTTTCCTTTGAGTTGCAATTAACTTACCTGTATCTACCATTCATTTGAAATTTACTTGTATTAGTTTTGTTCTGGTGAAGAAAAAGAAGGAAAGAAGGAAAGAAAGAAAGAAAGAAAGAAAGAAAGAAAGAAAGAAAGAGGAAGGAAGGAAAGAAGGAAGGAAGGAGAAAGAAAGAA